>NC_080704.1:173235484-173589679 GCF_030445035.2 Dasypus novemcinctus
AGGGCTGGGACTGTGTCTCAGTCTTGCTACTGCTTTATCCTGAGTCCCCTACTAGCAAAGGGTCTGGCATGAAGTAGGAACTCCTGCCCCCTGCCTGTTTGTCTGATTCTCAAGGTCCTCTTGGCCATGGCAGCAGCTGGGTCCTGAACTGGGCACTGAAGATACAGAAAGAGGGAGCATATGACCCCTGCCTTTAAGGAATGATCATGGTTGGTCTTTCTGCACAGTCTTCTTAGCAAGAACTAGGAAGCCTTTATATGGGAGAAACATCCTGAAATGCTGGAGAGGCAGCCAGAAGCTGTAGATCACCAATGGACATCTATACACAAAAAGGTTTATTCTACCACTCCCAACATGCACATGCACATGCACACTTTGTACCTGTGTGGGCCTTTTACAGCTCTCAAAAACATATTCCTCAGGACATCTTCACAGCATCCCATAAGCTAAGAGCTGAAAGAGCTGGTAAAGCAGAGTAAGAGTAAAGCTGGGGCAGAACAGAAAGCAAGATTTATCTCTTATGACAAAGGGTGGTTCACTTCCTCCCCCAGCTTCAGTTTTCTTCCCAAACTGTAGTAGACAGTAGACTCTGCCCTGCTTCTTGGAAGACTTCTATGATCAGGTGTATGAAAGGCAATGCTGTAACATGGAGGCCAAGAGGTTAAAATGGGAAGGCCGGGAGATGAGGAGTACACATCCCAGTGACACTTGTGGACCCTTTTGGAGGGTGTTGACAGTAGAGTCAGGGAATTCTCCTGGGGATTCTTGAAATGGCCCCCAAGCGGGACCTCCTTCTGAACGTACTAAGCAGCAGTTACATGTTTTCTGCAAGGCAAGTTTTTCTAATCTAACAATGGTATCTCCAATGCAGCCAAAATCAAATATTTAATCGATGCTTGCCAAAGCTAAGACAAACCACAAATGCCCTATTCACAATATCATTCCTACAAAGGAAGCTGTGGTTCTGTCAATTTCCCGCACCATGTCTAGCTGCAACACTGGCTTATATTACTAATTACATGCACTTTGTGTGTCTCAGTTTGTAACAGATGGTATTTGAGATGCATGAAAGCTTCACATAGCCAAATGGTGCAGCCGTGGAGATTTTCCAAATAGAAGACAGAAACAAAAATGAAAAATACTCTTACCAGTTGTAGTAGTTTGATATGGTTATGAATTCCAAAAATAGATATTGGATTATGTTTGTAATCTGGTCTACACATGGGTGTGATTGAGTTATGATTGGGGCTTTGATTGGGCCATGACATTAGGGCATTGAGTCCCCACCTACCAAGGGGCATGGCAAAGGACAGAGTTGAGGACTTTTAATGTTGGAGTTTTGATGTTGGAGTTTGATGTTGACGTCTTAAGCTGGAGCCCTGGGGAAAGAGACAGAGCCGTTCACCTGATAGTCTACAGCTGACCTTGTGGAGAGAGGCAAAGCCTAGAGAGCCTCATAGTCTACAGCTGACCTTGTGGGGAAAACAGAGGGGCTGAGCCCAGAGGAAGCCAGGAAGCCTGAACCCTCGTGGACATCAGCAGCCATCTTGCTCCAACATGTGAAAATAGATTTTGGTGAAGGAAGTAATGCTTTAAGACCTGGTATCTGTAAGCTCCTATGGCAAATAAATAACCTTTATAAAAACCAACCAATTTCTGGTATTTTGCATCAGCACCCCTTTGTCTGACTAATACAGCACTGAAAATCTGAGGGATGTTTATAATACTTCCTACTGTGTCAAAATAAAGAAAATCTCATTCTTATGACAGTCCCACTGATAGAGAGAAATCATGCCACTGGGCCATTCTATCTGAGGGATGTTCTTTCACCTTCTCTCAAAGAGCTGTTGCTTAAAAGAGGTGAAAGAACAGAATCTAGGCCTCCTTGTTCTGAAAATAGATCTGGAACCCCTTCTCTACTTGCTATGGTCACCAGCTCCATCGGAGCAAACTGCTCTAATTGGTAGAAAACCCTGTTCTAATAGAACACTCAAGACTTCTTTCTGGTAACTCAAAACCAAATCTATAAAGGACCCTGGAATAGGGGTGGTCAGTCATCAACCTCAACCCCCTTACTTCCCAGCCAAGGCAACTAAAGTCCAGCTGTAGGACAGAAGTTATCCAAGGTCACATGGCTAGATGATGATTTGCCTCAACCCTCTAAGCTGGAGCATCTCACTGAGCCCCTCACACTTTTATAGCAATCAGCAAGCATCTATTCATAACCTTTTTTTTTTCCTTTTTTTTTTTTATTTATTGACTTTGTAATAATATTACATTAAAAATATATGTGTGAGGTCCCATTCAACCCCACCCCCCCACCCCCCCTCTCCCCCCCCCAACAACACTCGTTCCCATCATCATGACACATCCATTGGATTTGGTAAGTACATCTTTGGGCATCTCTGCACCTCATAGACAATGGTCCACATCATGGCCCATACTCTCCTCCATTCCATCCAGTGGGCCCTGTGAGGATCCACGATGTCCGGTGATCACCCCCGAGGCGCCATCCAGGGCAGCTCCACGTCCCAAATACGCCCCCACCTCTCATCTCTTCCTGTCCTTCCCCATACCCATCGTCCACCATGTCCACTTTTCCCAATCCAATGCCACCTCTTCTATGTGGACATTGGATTGGTTGTGTCCATTGCACCTCTATGTCGAGAGGAGGCTCAGATTCCACATGGATGCTGGCTGCCATCCTCCCATTTTCAGTTGTAATCACTCTAGGCTCCATGGTGTGGTGATTGTCCTTCTTCAACTCCATCTTAGCTGAGTGTGGTAAGTCCAATAAATCAGATTGTAGGTGCTGGAGTCTGTTGAGGCTCAGGACCTGGCTATCACATTATCAGTCCAGAGATTCAAATCCCCTAACTATATCTTAAACCCCAACGTTAACTGCACCTCCAGCAGATTAGTATGAAAGTCTTATGAAGGGAGATCCCATCTGAGTCCAGATTCATCACACATAAACACCATTTCCAGAGAGGGGCCATCATAACCTAAGAGATTCCCCAAAGATTCACCTGCCCCTAATTATCCCTGACCTATTTCTACTCCAATATCTTTGTGACTCTTGCTTCCTTTGTGACCATAACCTTGGGTCTACCTCTAACCCTTCCAAATTGGGCTTAGATTTGGTCTCCAGTCTCTGTAAAGAATTTAGGCCTACCACCTGTTAGCGATTGAACTATGTCCTCTACAAAAATCATGCTCAGGACCCAACCCTTGGTCCCATGGGTGTGAATCCATTTGTAAATAGGATCATGGAAGATGTTATTAGTTAAGGTGGGCTCAAACTACATGAAGGTGGACCTTAATCCAATGTGGCTGAAATCCTTAAAAACAAAGGAATTTGGATGCAGAAGGAGAAGCCACAGGGAGCAGCAAGAAGCTGAAAGTCAACAGAATCTGAAAGAAAAAGGAAAAAAATGGTGCCATGTGCATTACCATGTGATGGAAAAGCCAAGGAACACCAAAGATTGCTGGCCAGCTGAAAGTTACCAACCTCAGGAGGAAACCAGCCTTCTAGGCTCTGAAAATGTTGAACCAATAAATTCCTGTTGTTAAGTCAACTTAATGCATGGTATTTTTTAGCAGCTAGGAAATGAAGATACATCGCCACTCTGACTCACATCTTTTGTGCCACTGACTCCAACTCCTAACCCCAGAAATCTCATCTGAGCAATGGTCCAGCCAATCCAAGCCATGGCTGAACCACCTCCAACAAGGAGATTCAGCCAGAGGCAAAACCAAAGCCCAGGCGTCCTGATTCTAAGTTCAATGAAATTACCATTACATGATATTCCCTATACCCTGCCCTTGCACTGCTGTTAATTGTACTTTCTGTAGCAAAACAGTAGCTCTCTTCCCTCCTCTTAATCATATGAAGACATCCTCTCACCACAGCAACCAACCAACTGAATCATTCCCAGCTTCTTCAAACTGTCCTCACATTCAAGGTTTCCAGACCTTCAGAAGCCTCATAAACTCAATCACCATCCTCTTAAAAAGAAAAATAGAGAAAACTTTGAATTTTTCCATCCTTTGATTCAGAGAGTCTGCTTGTCTTGATGGAGTCTTTGGTCATGGTCACTTTTTTTATCAGCTGCATGTCACATTATAATAGGTTGTGGTCATCTAGAATGCCAGGATTACGCTCAAAATCAGAGTCCTTCCCTATGAACTGTTTAAATATTGAAAAGAGAACAAGGATGCTTTCTCTTTCCTCTGAGGTCTCCAAACAGGGATTCTGTAACTCACGGGATGCCAGAAGCCATGTTCCCCACAAGGTAAAGGAAGCTCATCTGCAACAGGAAAGTTTGAAGCCTGGAAGAAATGAGTAGAGATACATTTTTCAGGGAATGAGAGAGAGAAAAAAGACACAAATAGAGGTAGACAGAGAGAAATATATGGAAACACACACAGAGAGACAGAGATAGAAATAGATACACAGAGACTGGGGCAGAAAGAGAGGTAGCTCACCAGCATGTGAGCACACATCATATGTGCATGTGTCTTTTGTGCTCTCAAGTCCCCAATTCTAATCCTTGAGGCTCCCTCAGCTGCCTTGGTACCTGTAGCTCTTCCACTGATTCTGGAGACTGCACCAGTCTCCTTCCAATAAATTCTCTTGCATGTTTAATCTAGAAGGAAGGTTTCTGTCACAACCAAAAGAACCTTGCCCCCAAATTTCCTGAGATTGTCATATAGCAGGATTCTTCTCCTCTTTCAGGTCACTGCTTTATAGCCAATATAGAGCTTTTCCCTGCCAAATGAGACCCAGAACTAGGAATCTGGACAGAAGGAAAGGCATAGAGAAGATACAATGTGATAATGCTGGCTGAATGTCAACCCAAGCCTTCTCTGGACCCATCCATGAAGTCCAGGTGAGAATGCATAGGAGTCTACAGCCTTCTTTCCAAAGAGCTCTGCTCCAGATGGCAAGCTTTGCAAATGGTTGGTTCCAGGGGTACAAAAGAAGTGCTTGGAAAAGTTATGAGTCTGTGACAAAGTCTGAATTTGTCCTGCTCCCAGACTCTGCATAACACTAGGCTATCCATTGGAAGTTCGAAATGGAACACCATCTGTATTCTTCCAGAGGAAGTCTAAGAAACCTTTAGCAGGAGATGGCACAAATTAAATGTTTGGTTTTGTGGCTACTGGTAGCAAGATAATCAGGTTGAATATCCCAGCTGCTGTGGACTCTTCCTCTTTTAAAATGCTCTCTGCACATGGGAGAAGGGAATTTGGCTGAGAGGTCAGCAGCTAAGAAGTCAAACAAGAACAACTTCCAAGCCAACTCTTTGCTAATATGGGCAACATTGGCTGGGAAGATGGTGGCTATATGTTGAGTAGAGAGCAATTCTCCTGGCATCACTGTCCCCAACAGGGCTATGTTGCTGCCATTAGTATTTAGAGGAACCAAGGTCAGCTAACAGCCTTGCTCACTCAGAAAGGATTAGGTGCCCCTACCAACACAATAGTGTTGGAATGAGCTTTGCTCAATTACATACTTGGCCACAAGCCTTCTATTCAAGGCATTACAGCAGTGTCTCTTCCAAGCTCATCTACCGAATTTGGAGTTTCCTCCACCAGTTCAAGGAAGCTACTAAAGAAAGATTTTATTTGCTCACTGAATTTATACTGTCTTCCTTTATTTCAGGAAATGATGATGTTTCTGGAAGCACAAAAGGTGATGTTCCAGGAACATAATGTCACCCACTTAACCCAGGGAAATGCAGTTCTTACATATTTATAAATCCTTTCTATACACTAATCAATTACTGATCCTTTGGAGGAAATGCTAACAGTCCAGATGGCAATAATATGAAGGAAGGGGAATTAGCAAATGGCTTCAGATTAAGCTTCTAAGCAATAATAAGCAGGAACCACTGCAGTGAACACCTAGAAAGAAGGAATTTTTTAGTAGATTTTTGGCAGTTTCCTTCCCATTAAAGACATTTAATGAAGCAGCCTGCTCACCTAGTTACAGACCATCTGAGAGCCTGTATTTAGCCCCATGGAGCTATTTCAGAAAGCACAAAAAACAAATGGGTTGTTCCTATTCAGTTAGCATTAAATCTGGGAATGAGGCACTTGACGTCTCCTTTAAAAATGGTGCCGTGAAAAATGTGTGAGGTAGGTACAGGCAGAGAGTGAGACTTTGACTAGAGTTCTGAGCATTGTTCTTCACATCATTGGTGCTTGATCACTGAAGCCTCTTGAAGAATAGGCTTGACATTACTTCAGTCAAAAGTTTCAAGAACAGATCCACAGGGGTCTTCTGACAATAATTTTTGTGCTCTGCTTCATCTCAATATACAAGTCATCATTCTTTGCCCTCAGATAAGCTAAAGACTACCCTTCATAAATGTACAGTCACCACAGAGACAGACGGTAGCCAGGTACATGAGATAATATGTCAAGAAACTGCAGGTGAGTACTTGCCAAATCTAGCAAACATTTGATTCTATTTTTCTAATAGTGTACTAACTTTAAACACCCTACTGAATAATATCTCCATAAATCCCTCAAATACCCTAGAAATGCCAATATGTCAACTAAGAGTGAAATAATTGAGTCAATATTCATAGCAATACCACCTTCATCAAGTCACAGAAATTCACATCTTATATCATGTATTCTTGGCTCTCCATCAATATTGGTAACATAGTGCTCCAGATTTGAGAAAAAGATTCCTATAGGTTGGTGTTTAAACTGGAGATTTTGTCACTGCAAACAATCGAAATTGATTCTGGGTAACTCATTCTGGGTAATTCAAGCAAAAATGAGAATGTATTGGAAAGCTATGGGGAAGCTTACAAGATAATAGGAAAAAATAAAGAACTAGCCTTGGAACAGTTGGGAACCAGGCAGCTTCAGAGAATCTGGGTCCACTCAGTAGCTTCATCCAGGCATATTCCACCCCTGGAATTCATTCATTCATCCAATACATATTTACAAGTACTTACTACCTACTATATGCCAGGTACACGTTTACATGCTGTGGATATAGCAATCAATAAAATAGACAACATCCCTATTCTCCTGTAGCTTTCATTTTAGTACAGGGAGATAGACAATAACAATAATGATAATTATGCTGGTGGCGATAGTTAGAACTTTTGAGCATTTAATCTGTGACTGGCACTGTGCTATGTGTTTTACATATTCACACATTTATTCAACAAATATTTATTGAGCCCTGGAATGCCCAGGAACTGTCCTAGATACTGAGAACATAGTCATAAATAAAAAAGAATCCCAGCACTAATGGGGCAGACATTAGAGTGGAATAAATAAATTCAAAACCCCCAAAATCAAAGTCCTAGGAAACAACATGCAAATAACCATGCTTAGGTCGTGTATCTTCCCCCAGCTTTTCCAGGGCTTTGAAAATGAGGATCCAGGAGAAGGAATCTCCAAAGAGCTCATATAACTTGCAATGTTGGGGGCAGCCATCTATATTTACTGCCCCACCAAGACTGAACATTGTGAGATGTTTCTCCAAAAACAAATCAGAGTGCTACGAGGAAAGGGAACGGATGCTAGATGGCAAAAAAAAAAAGGTCATTCCAGTTTATAAGGCACATGGGGCAACAGGGTCTACTTCAGCTAGCCCTTATTGATGTGTCAGGATTTTTAGTAAAATACACCATAAACTATATTATATCTAAGCCAAAAAATTAAATATTTCAGACTGTCTGAGTTCAAATCCAGATCCACAATTTACAAGGATAGCTGTAAGATCTTACATAGATTACTTAATCTTTCTATGCCTCTGCATCTTCTTCTGCAAATTCAGAATGTTAATAATATATCTACTTGTTAGTGATGTTATGAGGAGTAAATGATTTAATATTTGTAAAGAACTTAGAACAGTGCCTGGCATATAGTAAGCATTATATGCATATATGTTAAGTAAATATAATAATTAACAACCTGGAAAAACATTCATAATATATTATGTGAAAAGGCAGATTGTAAAATAGGTGCACAGTATAATCCCAATTCTTATGGAAAAAACAACTATGATAGAAGGACATATATGTAAAAAAATGTCATATATAAAACAGTTCACAGCATTTATCTCTAGCTGGGGGTGGAACATACGGATAATTTCTACTTCCCCTCTTTTCACTTTTTTTGTATTTTCTACTTTTTCTCATGCGAATACATACTATTATTATAATTTTTAAATTGCTAGAAAAAATCTGTATAGAAACACATATAAACCACTACTAAATATTTTTTTCTCACTGGCCTTCACAAGATGGGCGCTTTGAGCATTGGCACTGACAGTCCCTTATCCCCCACAGCTCATTAGTCTGGGTAGCGCCAGTAGTTCTTCTTGTAGTTGGAAAATACCCAGGGGAGTTCAAAAAAAAAAACTCCCAGTGCTTAGGATTTTTAACAAGACAGGTAGTGGAATAGGGAGATAACAGAGACCATCATATTATACCCTTTCCCTAATAAAGGATTATCCTTTTCTTTTTCTTCTCTGAAAATTCAGAAAATCACATCTGGACCCTGTGGAGCAAACGTATATGGTCTGAGGAAAAGAATGCCAAGATCATAACTAAGAAAATATTGACTTCTGGGGCCCATTTGCCCCTTTGAACAGAAAATGAGTAGAGCCTGCATTAGGAGAATGCATGAGGCCTTAAAGATAATGAGGAAGCCATAAAGTCTGGAATCCCCAAATTCCCTTGACTTCTGACCTGGCTTGAAACAGAAGGCCCAGGAAAGGATGCCTAAGAACCATATCACCCCATGTCTCAGAACAAAATTCCACCCAAGCTTCATTCAATCACTCTCCAGAAAAGAAAAGGTAGTAGGCAGGGTACAATCAGTCTAGGCCTTTCCTTCATTTATTTATTTTTTAAATTAAGTGGTCTTTTTTATAAGGTACATAGATCACAAAAAAATGTTACCTTGAAAAATGTAAGAGGTTCCCACATACCCTACCTCCCACCTCCCCACTCCTCCCACAATAACCTCTTTCATCATTATGGCACATTCATTGAATTTAGTGGATACATTTTGGAGCACTGCTGCATCACATGGATAATAGTTTATATTGTAGTTGACACTCTCCCCCAGCACATTCAGTGGGTTATAGCAGGATATATAATGTCCAACATCTGTCCCAGCAATATCATTTAGGACAACTCCAAGTCCTCAAAATGCCCCACATCTCATCTCTTCTTCCCTCTCCCTGCTCTCAGCAACTACCGTGGCCTCTTTCTCCAGATCAATGCTACAGTTTCTTCCATTCCTAGTCACAATAGTTCTATAGTAGAATACCAGTAAGTTCACTCTAACCCATATTTTATTCCTATATCCTGTGGACCCTGGGATGGTGATGTCCACTCCACCTCTATATCAAGAGGGGACTTAGATCCCATGTGATTGATGGATGTGATTCTTAACCTTATGAGCACATTGAAATTACCTGGGGAGCTTTTAACTACTCTAATACTGACCTCTAGCTCTGGTCATACTGTAATGATAGGGAATAAACTTACCTTTCCAACTTAAAACACTGCAAAGCTATACGTAATATAAAAAGCACTTTTAGACATTTAATAATAGGCAGTGTGGATCTATAATTCCTGAAAGAGTGGAACTAAATGATGTGAGCCTTATGATTGTCCCAGCTTTATGCCTGGAGGTATATTCTAGACTCAGAGTGTGAATAGGTAGATAAGTAGAGCATGAGGATCACACTGAGGAAACAGTGATCAAGTCCAGGGAGTCTTAGACGGCTTGAAGTTGCAGGGAAGTGTTCCAGACAGAAAGGAGTTAATGTAGAAAAAGAGCTTCAGAAATCTGCATGGAGACATGGCTAAGTCTTTGCTAAATATTAAGTGTGCTTGTGTCAGGTTTGATTCCATGATTTTGAACAAAGAGTGACCAGAAACCATGAACTAGAAGGATCCCAGAACTCAAACAGTGCTGAGAATCATTTGAGTTCCCACCAGACAGTGAAAAGCCTTTGTTGATTATAAGATCATTCAGCAGAGCTGCGCCTAAGTACTGGAACCTAACTATCTAGAATAAAGGCTATTCAAGACTGTCCTTGACATAGCTTAAAAACAAGCATTAGGATCAGTTGCAACCAAACAATCAGAACCATAAGAAACTGCTAAAAGGACAAAACCCAACACTTTTTAAGAAAAGACATTGTTCAATGCTTCTGGCAACCTGTGAGACAATAACAAGTGATTTAACACATGTAATTGGAGTCACAGAAAATTTGCATTTGTGTATTGATAAACAGATGATACAGATATAGATTATAGATATAGATATGGTTATAGAAGAAATAATGTCTGAAAAATATCCAAATTTGTTGAAAACAATAAAATCACAAACCTAAAAATCTCAACAAAACCCAAAGAGCATAAACACAAAGGAAACTACATTGACACATATCATAATCACATTTCTGAAAAACTGTTAAAAAGAAAAAAATCTTAACAGCAGCCAGAGAAAATAAACATACTAGATACAGAAGAACAAACATAAGAATGACAATAAACTTCTCATCAGGAGCTATGCAAGCCAGAAGACAATAGAACAACAACTTTAAAGTGCTAAAGAAACTGTCAACTTAGAATTTTATACTCAGGTAAAATATCTTTCAGAGACAAAGGCAAAATAAAGATTTTTTTTCAGACAAGCAAAATCTGAGATAATTGCCATCAATCCGTCAGTACAAGATATGTTAAAGGAATTTCATAGAACAGGAGGAAAATGATATCAGATGGAAAATCTGATCTTTACACAGAAATAAAAAGCCTAGAAAGTGTAAACATGTAGCTAAATATTTCTTCACATTATTTTTAGTTTTTTTAAAAGCTAGTTAGAACCAACTGATGATGCAACTGGAAAATGACCTTAGACGGAAGGTTCAATGCGCATCAGCAGAATATCCCTGTCTACATAAAATAACATGTCTTTTAAATGCTGTTCGACCTAATGTAAGGGGGAAATGGAAAGGAGAAATGAGTTTATATGGCTACGAGTCTCTAAAAAAAGAGTCTGGAGGCTGGCAGAAGGATTGCCCTTATGCACAACCGAGCAGAGTCTGAGAGACAGATAAAGCAGCTACAACCCCCAGATATCGGTTCCTTTGAGGGCTAAAGAGACCCATGGGAGTTATGGTCATGGCCGATGGGGTTAACTACCAGGTCAGATGTCCCCTCTTTGGAAATGGTGTTTATGTGTGATGAATCTGGACTCAGATGGGATCTCTCTTCATAAGAACCAATGTATATGAGGTGCAGAGGTGCCCAAAGATGTACTTACCAAATCCAATGGATGTGTCAGGATGATGGGAACGAGTGTTGTTGGGGGGGGGGGGAGAGGGGGGGTGGGGGGGGTTGAATGGGACCTCACATATATATTTTTAATGTAATATTATTACAAAGTCAATAAAAAATAAAAAAATTAAAAAAAAAAAAAAAAAGATATATTTAGGGGATTTGAATCTCTGGACTGACAATGTGATAGCCAGGTCCTGAGCCTCAATAGACTCCAGCACCTACAATCTGATTTATTGGACTCACCACACTCAGCTAAGATGGAGTTGAAGAAGGACAACCACCACACCATGGAGCTTAGAGTGATTACAACTGAAAGTGGGAGGATTGCATCCAGCATCCATGTGGAATCTGAGCCTCCTCTTGACATAGAGGTGCAATGGACACAACCAATCCAATATCCACATAGAAGAGGTGGCATTGGATTGGGAAAAGTGGACATGGTGGCTGATGGGTATGGGGAAAGGCAGGAAGAGATGAGAGGTGGAGGCATCTTTGGGACATGGAGATGCCCTAGATGGTGCTTCAGGGGCAATCACTGGACATTGTAAATCCTCACAGGGCCCACTGGATGGAATGGGGGAGAGTATGGGCCATGATGTGGACCATTGACCATGAGGTGCAGAGGTGCCCAAAGATGTACTTACCAAATGCAATGGATGTGTCATGATGATGGGAACGAGTGTTGCTGGGGGGGGGAGAGGTGGGGTGGGGGGATGGGGTTGAATGGGACCTCATATATATTTTTTTAATGTAATATTATTACAAAGTCAATAAAAAATAAATAAAAATTAAAAAAAATAAAAGCTAGTTAGATGTCTAAAGCAAAAGTAATAATTATGCATTAAGGGATTTATAATGCATGTAGAAGGAAAGTCCATGAAAACTACAACATGAAGGATAGGAGGGGGAAATGGAAGCATATTGTTATAAGATTATTACACTTTACATAAAGGGGTATAATATCATTTGAAAGTAGATTATGATACATTAAATACATATATTTCAAGTGTAAGGAAACTACTAAAAATAAAACAAAGAGGTAGAACTGATAACCCGAGAGACGAGATTAAATAGACTGCTAATATAATACTCCATGAACACTAAAAAAAAAAAGTAGACAGGAAGCTAAAAGGAATGAAGACCAGATGGGGAAAACAGAAAAAAATATAGCAATGTGTTACATTTAAATCCAAACAAATGAATAAATTAAATTGATATGGTGTAACCCTTCAATTAAAATTATATATTATCACATTGTAAGAGTAACTAAATGCTGTATACAGGAAAACCACTTTAAATACGAATATGCAAATAAATCAAAAATAAAAGAATGGAAAAAGATGTACCATACAAGCACTAATCACAAGAAAGCTGGATTAGCTATATTAACATCAGGCAAGGAAGATTTAAAACAAGGAATATTACTCAGGCTAGTGAGAGGCATTTACATTTTGTAACTATAAAGGAGTCAATTCATCAAGAAGATATAATAATCCCCTAAATATATCTTAAACGCCAATACCAACTACAATTCCAGTAAAGTAGCATGAAAGTCTTATGAAAAGAGATTTTGAATCTCTGGACTGACAATATGATAGCCAGGCCCTGAGCCTCAACAGACTTCAGCTCCTACAATCTGATTTATTGGACTCACCTCACTCAGCTAAGATGGAGTTGAAGAAGGACAGCCACCACACCATGGAGCCTAGAGTGCCTACAACTGAAAGCAGGAGGATTGCATCCAGTATCCATGTGGAATCTGAGCCTCCTCTTGACATAGAGATGCCATGGACATAACCAATCCAAGGTCCACAGAGAAAAGGTGGCATTGGAGTGGAGTGGGAAAAGTGGACATGGTGGCTGATATGGGTATGGGGACTGGCAGGAAGAGATGAGATGTGGAGGCGCCTTTGGGACTTAGAGTTGCTCTGGATGGTGCTGCAGGGGCAATCACCGGACATTGTAAATCCTCCCAGGGCCCATTGGATGGAATGTGGGAGAGTATGGGCCATGAAGTGGACCATTGGCCATGAGGTGCAGAGATTCCCAGAGATGTACTTACCAAATGCAATGGATGTGTCATGATGATGGGAGTGAGTGTTGCTGGGGGGGGGAGTGGTGGGGTGGGGGTGGTGGGGTTGAATGGGACCTCATATTGTTTTTTTAATGTAATATTTTTACAAAATCAATTAAAAAAAAGACAATGCAATGAAGAAATGGGAAAAAAAAGAAGATATAATAATCCTAAGTGTGTATGCAATCAATTACAGAACTTCAAAATACATGAAGCAGAAACTGACAGAAACAAAATGAAAATGGGAAAATCCACAATTACAGTTAGAGACTTCAATATTCTACCTTCAATAATTGATACAAGTAGACAAAAATAAAAGTAAGTATATAGAAGAAAGAAACAACACTATCAACCAATTTGATTTAAATGACATTTATAGAATACTCCACCCATTAACAGCACAAAGCACATTATTTTCAAGTTCACATTGGACATTTCACCAAGATAGACCATATGTTGGGCCATAAAACAAATCTCAATCATTTAAAAGGATTAAAATTATACAGAGAAGGCTCATCGACTACAATGGAATTAAAATAGAAATAAAGTTTTAAAATTCTGGAAACGATCCAAATATTTGGAAATTAAAAACAGTTCTAAAAATATGACTTCCACTCAAGACAGGGTAACAGGGTCAGGATTCAGTCCCATCTGAAATAAATTTTTTAAAAAAGATGAAATATGCAAACAATGGCTCTCAAGATATTGGACATGAGGCAATGTAAATGAGTGATCTCTGAGATATGAAAAACAAATGAGGTGATCCATAATATTTCCCCAACATAATACCTGGAAAGAGTTTCCAGGCTGTAGCCCAGGGTGCAGGAACCCAAGCAAAGCCCAGAATTCTCCTTGAGTTGAGCAGACAGAGCTGAGAGCCTGAACTTAAGAACAGAACTTCAAAATATATCAAGTAAAAACAAATAATGAGACAAAGGGGCATTTTCAGGACTTGGACTTGTTCTAAATGATATTGCTGGGACAGATGCTGGACATTATATATCCTGCCATAACCCACTGAATGGACTGGGGAAGAGTGTCAACTACAACATAAACTATAATTCATGCAGTGCAGCAGTGCTCCAAAATGTATTCATCAAATGCAATGAATGTGCCACAATGATGAAAGAGGTTGTTGATATGGGAAGAGTGGGGGGTGGAGGTGGGGTACGTGAAAACCTCTTATATTTTTTAATGCAACATTTTTTGTGATCTATGTATCTTTAAAAAAAAAGACAATTTAATAAAAAAAATAAATTTTTTTAAAAAGAAAAAAAAACAACTAAAACTTCAAATAACTAAACAATTCCACAATAATAACCAGAGATTTCAATACTCCTATCTCAATAACTGATAGAATAAGCAGAAAATCAGTAGTGATATAGAAGACTTGAACAACAAAATCAGTCAACTTGACCTAATTCTAATTGACATTTATATAGCGCTTCACCCAGCAACAGCAAAACACATCTCTTTATTCCAAATGTATATGAAGCATTTGCTTTGATAAACCATATTCTGGGCCATAAAACAATCACATTAAATTTAAAAGCATTCAAGTCACTCAGAGTATGTTCTCTATACACAAATTAAATTAGAAATCAATAAGAGAAAATATGCAAATATTTGGAAACTAAACACATTTCTAAATAACTCATGGGTCAAAACAGGAAATCAAAGGAAAAATTAAACAGTACTTTGAACCAAATGAAAATGAAAACATAACACATCAAATTTTATGGGAATGCAGCTAAAGCAATACTTAGAAGAAAATGTATAGCATTATATGCCTCTATTCAAAAAGTAGAAAGGTCTGAAATTAATAACCTCTGCTTATACTTGAGAAAATAGATAAAAGAGATCAAGTTAAGCTCAAACTAAGCATAAGAATGGAAATAAAAATATCAGAGCAGAAAGAAGGGATTTTGAGGAAGATGGCATTGAAGTAGGTAGGCAAAAGAACAGTGGAGAAAGGGCAAAAACCTACCCAAGGGAACTGATTTGGGGATCTATAGAACAGAAAAGTGCTGTGCATCATCCAGGAGGGAGTGTGAGAAAGAGATAAAGAGGCCAAAGGTAAACCATGTGTTACCCACCCCTGTGGCTAGCAACTGCACATATGTGCCACTCTCAAGGCAAATAGCCTAGGTAAAACCCTTGGCTCACTGTAGCCAACTGAGTAAGAGGGAGCATTTCCTGAGAGAAAAGGGGATCTGGCAGAGGGTAGAGAGTGGTTTCTTTTTGGTGAGTTTGGTGAGCTTAGCCCCCTTTGAATCACAAATATACACCAACCAGCACTGGGGTGACCCCAGGTAGAGGGTAGGGATGATCTGATAAGGCAGGCTGTCACACCCAGCTGCCCTGGGAGAGAGAGGAACTAGGTCAGTGAGGGGGCAGAGACAGGTGCCTAACCAGCCCAGCTCAGGCAAACTGTTAGAAGAGCAACTCTCAAGAGGAAATGGAGGTGGAAAGAGCCAGGTAAATTTCCAGGAGCCTACTTAACCTGTGAAGCAGGGGTAGCTCAGTATAGGAATTCCTGCCATGCACATACAAGGTTCCTAGTTATATTCCTGGTACATCCTAAGAGAAGGAATCTGGAGAGTGATGCACTGGGTTATCAGGCACCCCAATGATACCATATGATAGGGAACATATAGTCAGATTTTTTTTTTGTTTTGGGTATTTTTTTTTAATTCTGATACTTTTAAAATTTTTATCAGTTCTTTTTTCTTTGTTTATTTATTTTTTCACTAAAACCAGGTATATCACCTGAGGAAGGCAGGTGGAAAGATAATTGATTGATAAGCACCTGCAGCCTGAGAGGCTCCCTAGGGGCCTAAGAGGGAAGGCTGTTTTTCCTGGGTTGTTTATTTTGTTGTTTTGTTTATTGTTTCTTGTATTTTCCCTCCCCCCTCCCTTTCTTTCTCTCTCTCTTCTTTTTTTCTCTTATTATCTTTCCAGCCTTTTAATTGATTCTCTTTTTTCTCTATTTTGTTCCTTGTTTCAGTTTTTCTATTCCACCTTTTTATTCTTATTCCTTTGTATTTTTATGATTTTTTACACATATTGCTTATTTATTTCCTAGTTCTTGTATGGTTCCTCTTCTACCTTTTTTATTATGACTATTATTCTTTTTCTCTGGTCCTATTACATTTTTTCAAGAGGATCTCAGACAATTGAAAAAATAAAGAATAAGCAGAACCAAGTGTCAAAAAGGAACCTTACTACAAATGCAAAAAACAACAAAATAAAACCCTGAGTAGAAAGAGAAGCTAACCAACTGAATAAACCCATCAAAATAAGCAGATGCCTAGACACCAACAAAAAATTACAAGCCATACTAAGAAACAGAAAGACATGGCCCAATGTAATGAACAAATTGAAAAACAGAAGGAGATGCAGAACATGGAACAACTAAAGAAGGATGTCCAAACAAATATCATGAATCAACTTAATAAAGTGAAGGAAGAGATAAAAGATATTAAGAATACACTGGGAGGGGAACATAGTGAAGAAATTGTGAACATATGTAAAAAGATAATGGATCTAATGGTGATGAATGGCACAATGCAAGAAATAAAAAAATACACTGGAAGCACACAATGGCATATTTGAACAGGCAGAGGAAAGAGTCAGTGATGTTGAAAACAGTACATCTAAATTCAGACAGATAGTAGAACAGATAGATTAAAAGACAGAAAAATCAAGCAGGAACTTAGGGATTTGAATGACAACATGAAACACACAAACATACACAAACATATCCAAGAGGGGGAAGAGAAGGAAGAGGAGGCAGAAGGAGTGTTGGAGGAAATAATGGCTAAAAATTTCCCAACTCTTTTGAGGGACATGGACATACATGTCCAGGAAACACAGCACACCCCAAACAGAATAGTTCTTAACAGGCCTACCAGAAGACATATACTTGTCAAACTGTCCAATGCTCAAGACAGATAGAATAATGAAAGCAACAAGAGAAAAGTGATCCATCACATACAAGGGAAGCTTCATAAGATTAAGTGTTAATTTCTCATCTGATACCATGGAGGCAAGAAGGCAATGGCATGACATAGTTAAGGTGCTAAAAGAAAAAAAAAACTTGAGCCCACAATTCTGCATTCAGCAAAGTTGGCATTCAAAAATGAGGGAAAGTTCAAAATATTCACAGATAAACAGAAATTAAGACATTTTGTCAATAAGAAACCTGCCTTTAAAGACATACTAAAGGGAGTTCTGCAGGTTGAAAGGAAAAAACAGGAGAGAGAGGATTGGAGGAGAGTGTAAGGAGAAAGATTATTGGTAAGAACAACTAAAAAAGATAAAAAGAGAAATAAAAACAACATATGATATATGTAAACATAAAGAAAATATGACTAATCTAAGTAACACCTATACAGTAATAACATTAAATGTTAATGAATTAACTCTCAAATCAAGAGACACAGATTGGCAGGATGAAAGAAGAAACATGACCCATCTATAAGCTGTCTACAAGAAACACACCTTAGACGCAGGAACACAAGGAGGCTGAAAGTGAATGGTCAGAAAACAATTATATGTGCATGAAATAACCAAAAAGGGTGGGAGTGGCTATAATAATATCAGACAAAATAGACTTTAAATGCAAAACTGTTGTAGGAGACAAAGATAGCCACTATATATTAATAAAAGGGTGCTCTATCAAGAAGAAAGAACAATCATAAACATTTATGCACCTAACTAGGGCACCTCAAAATACATGAGGCAAATATTGGGAAAACTAAGTGGAGAAATAGAAGCCTCTACAATTAGAGTGGGGGATTTTAATATACCATTATCTCCATTAAACAGAATATCTCAACAGAGTATCAATAAAGAAACAGAGACCTTGAATAATACATTAGTAGATCTAGACCTAATAGATATATACAGAACATTATACCCAAATAGAATGGAATATACATTCTTCTTAGGCACACATGGATCATTCTCCAAGAGAGACCACATGCTAGGTCACAGAACAACTCTCAACAAATTCAGAAAGTTGGAAATTATGCAAAGTAATTTATCTGAACAATAGAATGAAGCTGGAAATTATTAAGGGGCAGAGAAATAGACTAGGCACAAAGATATGGAAGTTAAGTAACATACTCTTAGACAATCAGTTGGTCAAGGAGGAAATTGCAAAAGAAATCAGTAACCACCTTGAAACAAATGAAAATGACAAGAAAACATATCAAAACATAGGGATGAAACAAAAGCAGTGCTGAGAGGGAAATTTATAGCCATAAATTCCTATATTTTAAAAATACGAAAAAGCTAAATTTAAGGACCTAACTGCATGCCTGGAGGAATTAGAAAAAGAACTACAAACTAATCCCAAAGCAAGTAGAAAGAAGAAAATAACAAAGATCAGAGCAGAGCTAAATGAAAGTGAATATAAGAAAATACTGGAAAATTTTTAAAAAACCAAAAGCTGATTCTTTGGGAAGATTAATAAAATTCACAAACCCTTAGCTAGACTAAAATAGAAAAAAAAAGAGAAGATGCAAATACATACAATAATAGACAAGGAAGGAGATATCACCACTGACCCCATGGAAATAAACCGTATCATAAGAGGATACTTTGAAAAATTGAATGCCAACAAGACAGATAACTTAGATAAAATAGACACAATTTCTAGAAATAAATAAGCAGTCTACGTTGATGAAAGAAGAAATTAATGAACTCAACAGACCAATCACAACTAATGAGATTGAATTAGTCATCAAATACCCCCCAAAAAGAAAAGCCCAGGACCAGATAGCTTCACATGTAATTCTACCGATCATTCTGGAAAGAACTAACACCAATCCTGTTCAACCTCTTCCAAAAAATAGAAGTTGGGAGAACATTGCCTAACTCATTCTATGATGCCAACATCATCCTAATACCAAAGCTACATAAAGATGCCACAAGAAAGGAAAACTACAGGCCAATCACTCTGATGAAACTGGATGCTAAAATCCTCAACAAAATACTTGGTATTGTATTCAACAGCATATCAAATGAATTATACACCAAGATCAAGTGGGTTCCATCCCTGCTATGCAAGGATGGTTCAACATAAGAAAATCAATCAATGTAATACACCACATTAACAGATTGAAAAAGTCACATGATCATCTCTTTTAATGCAGAGAAAGCATCCAACAAAATTCAGCACCCTTTCCTGATGAAAATACTCCAAAAGATAGGAATAGAAGGAAACTTCCTCAACATGATAAAAGGCATATATGAAAAACTCACTCCTAACAGTATATTCAATGGTGATATGCTAAAAGCTTTCCTGCTAATATCTGGAAGAAGATAAGTATGCCCACTGACACTGCTCTTACTTAACATTTTGCTAGCAGTGCTTGCTTGAGCACTTAGGCAAGAAAAAGATATGAGGCATCCAAATTGGAAAGGAAGAAGTAAAACTTTCACTATTTGCAGATGACATGATCCTATACATAGAAACCCCTGAGAAATCTACAACAAAGCTTCTAGAACTTATAAATGAGTTCAATAAAGTAGCAGGATATAAGATCGACAAGCAAAAATCACTAACATTTCTGTACACCAATAATAAGCAGTCTTAGGAAGAAATCAAGAAAAAAAGTTCATTTACAATAGCAGCTAAAAGAATCAAATACCTAGGAATAAACTTAACTAAAGATGTAAAGGACTTGTATGTATGCAGAAAAGAACATAACATTGTTAAAGGAAATCAACGAAAACCTAAATAAATGGAAGAATATTCCCTTTTCATGGATAGGAAGACTAAACACCATTAAGATGTCTGTCCTACCCAAATTGATTTAAAGATTTAACACAATTCCAATAAAAATTACAACAGCATTTTTTACTGCATTGGAAAAGGTAACTATGAACTTTGTTTGGAAGGGCAAGGTGTCCTGAATAGCCAAGACATTGAAAAAGAAAAACAAAATTGGAGGAATCACACTACCTGAGACTTGAATCTCTGGACTGTCCATGTGCCAGCTGGGCCCTGAGCCTCAGCAGAGTTGCAACATCTACTCTCCAGTTCATTGGAATTACCCAGGTCAGCTAATAGGGAGGTGAGGATGGTCAACCACCACACCAGAGAACCGAGAGAGTCTACAACCACAAGCAGGAGAATCACATCCATCAGCCATGTGGGATCTAAGCCCCCTCTTGATTTAAAGGTGGATTGGACATCACCATACCAGGGTCCACAGGATGGAGGAATAAAATATGGATTAGAGTGGACTTACTGGTATTCTACTATAGAACTATTGTGACTCTAGCAATGGAAGAAATTGTATCATTGATGTGGAGACAGTGGCCACAGGAGTTGCTGAGGGCATGGAGAGGGAAGAAGAGGTGTGATATAGGGGTATTTTGGGGATTTGGAATTGCTCTGAATGATATTGAAGGGACAGATGCAGGACATTATATAACCCACAGAATGGACTGGAGGAGAGTATAAATTACAATGTAAACTATAATCCATGCTATGTATCAGTGCCCCAAAATGTACTCATCAAATGCAATGAATGCACCACACTGATGAAAGAGGTTGTTGATGTGGGAGTAGTAGGGGGGGTGGGGAGTGGGGTATATGGGAACCTCTTATATTTTTTAATGTAACATTTTGTGTGATCCATATATCTTTAAGAAATAAAGACAATAAAAATTTTGCTTAAAAAAAGCCAACCATTCTACAAAGCCACAGTGGTCAAACCTGCATAGTATTGGCACGAGGATAGGTATACTGACCAATGGAACTGAGTTCTGATATAGATCTCCATATATACATTCAATTGACATTCAACAAGGCCGCCAAGCCTACTCAACTGGGAGAGAATGGCCTCTTCGACAAATGGTGCTTGTGGAACTGGGTATCCATATCCAAAAGAATGAGAAAGGATCACAATCTCATGCCCTATACAAAAATTAACTCAAAATGGATCAAAGATCTAAATATAAAAGCCAAGACCACAAAGCTCCAAGAAGGTAATACAGGGAAGCATCTATGAGATCTTGCAGTAGGAAGTGGTTTCATAAACTTTACACCCAAAGCATTAGCAATGAAAAAAAAAATAGATAAATGGGACCTCCTCAAGATTAAAAACATTTTTTAAAAGATTTATTATTTATTTATTTCTCTCCCCTTCTCCCCCCACCCCCAGTTGTCTGCTCTCTGTGTCCACTCACTTTGTGTTCCTCAGTGTCCACTTGTATTCTTGTCAGTGGCACCAGGAATCTGTGTCTCTTTTTATTGCATCAGCTCTCCATGTGTGCAGCATCACTACTGGGCAGGCTGTACTTTTTTTGTGCAGGCTGCTCTCCTTACGGAGCACACTCCTTGCATATGGGGCTTCCCTATGCGGGGGACACCCTTGCGTGGCACGGCACTCCTTGAGTGTGTCAGCACTCTGCGTGGGCCAGCTCACCACACAGGTCAGGAGGCCCTGGGTTTGAACCCTGGACGTCCCACATGGTAGGTGGATGCTCTATCAGTTGAGCCAAATCCGCTTCCCCAGATTAAAAATTTTGCGTTTCAAAGGAGTTTGGAAAGAAAGTGAAAATGCAGCCTACTCAATGGGAGAAAATATTTGTAAATATCTATCTGATAGGGACCTAATATCCAGCATATATAAAGAAATCCTACATCTCAAAAATAAAAAGACAAACAGCCCATTTGAAAAATGGGCAAGAGGTTTGAATAGATACTTCTCCAAAGAAGAAATACAAATTGTTAAAAAGGACATGAAAAGATGTTCCTCATCACTACCTACTGGGGAAATGCAAATCAAAACTACAGCGTGATATCATTTTACACCATTAGGCTATTAAAAAAGCAGAGGACTACAAGTGTTGGAGAGGATGAGGAGGAAAGTGAACTTATCCACTGCTGGTAGGAATGTAGAATGGTGCAGCCATTGTGGCAGACAGTTTGGTTTTTCCACAGGAAGCTAACTCTAGAACTGCCATATGATCCATATGATACACTAATCTCATTATACATACATACTTAGAAGAATTGAAAGCAGGTAGATGAACAGATATATGCATGCCAATGTTCATAGTGGCATGATTCACTATTTTATCATACCAGGAGTTAAATTTCTTTTTGACCAGAATAAAAGGGGGAAATGGAAAGGACAAGTGAGTTTATATTCCTATGAGTCTCCAAAAAGAGCCGGGAGGTTATCAGAGGGGATGCCCTTATGCAAACCTGAGCAGAGTCCCAGAGACAGATAAAGTAGATACAACCCCAGGTATTTGTTCTTCTGAGGGCTACAGAGTCCCATAGGTTCTATGGTCATAGCAGTTGGAGTTCAGTGCTATGTCAGTTGGCCCTACTTTGGAGTTTGTGTTTCTGTGTGATAGAGATGGACTTAGATGTGATCGTTGTCCACAAGTCTCTCCTGTTACTTTTACCAGATCTGTAGTTGGAGCTGGCATGTAGAATATATCCAGAGGACCTGAATCTCTGGACAGACCGTGTGATACCTAGGCCCTGAGCCGCAACAGACTTGCAACTCCTGCACTCTGGTTTATTGGTCTTACCCCACTCAGCTAACATGGAGGTGAAGAAGGTCAACCACCACACCAGGGATCCAAGAGGGCCTACAACTGAAAGCAGGAGAATTGCATCCAGCATCCATGTGGAATCTAAGACCCCACCTGATATAGATGTGGAGTGGACACAACCATTCTGTGGTCCACAGGATGGAGGAATAGAGTATGGATTAGAGTGGACTTACTGATATTCTATTCATGAACTATTGTGATTAGTAATTGAAGAAAATGTGGCATTGATGTGGAGAAAGTGGCCATGGTGGCTGCTGGGGGTAGGGAGTGGGAGGCAGAGATGAGATGTGGGGGCATTTTTTGGGACTTGGAGTTGTCCTGAGTGGTGCTGCAGGGACAGTTACCGGACATTGTATGTCCTCCATGGCCCACTGGGTGGACTCTGGGAGAGTGTGGGCTCTGATGTGGACCATTGACCATGAGGTGCAGCGGTGCTCAGAGATGCAATGAATGTCTCATGGTGATTGAGGAGGTTGTTGTTATGGGGGAAAGAGTAGGGTGAGGGGTGTGGGGGGTATATGGGGACCTCAAATTTTTTTAATGTAACATTAAAAAAATAAATGAAGACAAAAAAAAGTTGGAAGCAACCCTAAATGTCCATCAACAGATGAATGGATAAGCAAACTGTGGTATATACATTGAGTGGAATATTACTCAGCTGTAAAAAGGAATGCAATATTAACACACAGGATAAAATGGATGAATCCTGAAGACCTTATGTTGAGTAAAGTAAACCAGTCACTGAAGGACAAATATATGACCTCACTGGTATGAATTAAGCAAATAGAGCAGACTCACAGAGCTAGAGTCTGGAAGATAGGTTTACAGGAGAAATAAAGGGAATAGTGGGTGATGAGCTGATGCCCTTATGGGCAAAATCTATGATAAGGTGGAAGCGTGTGTTTGGGCAGTGGATGGGTATGACAATGGTGCAGTGATGTGATTGGGTTTGGTGGTACTGGTCTGTGAGGGGGAGTAGGGTAGGAGCATTGTGTTGGACTATCCATGGAACTGGGGGGAGGATCAGGGGAAGGAACAGGTGAATTCTTGGGATTTGCAGGCCTGTGGCTAAAACTACAATGCTGGGAATGTTCTTTAGGCAAACATGGCAAGGAAGGGTTATTGATGTAGAGTGTCAGGTTTGAGGGGCATGGTATATGGAACAGGGTGCACCTAGAGCAGGCTTCTGTGAAATATGTTCTTGTTCATCTTATCAAGGTGTGTTATATCAGTGGGTGGAGGCCAACACAATAAACAAGAAAACATTAAACTCCCGTCCTGGAAAGTCCTGCTATGTTCTCAATTAGAGAGACAAGAATCCCTCAAGAACATAGGCAGTGCCTAATTTTAAAAAAAAGACCAATATGTCAAGTCCTTAATATTATTGCAAGTAGCTATGAATCTTATTCTTCAAAAATTGAAACAGTGTTTACCATAGATTCCAAGGGGAGGGGTAGGGAAGAATAGAATAGATGGAACATAGGGTATTTTTAGGGCATTAGAATTGTTCTGCATAATCTTGCAAAAAAATGGATAAAGGCCATTTTAAATTTTCTTAAGACCTATAAAAGTGTACGGTAATAAATGTAAACAATAATGTAAACCATTGATAAACAATAATGTAAACCATTGACCATGATTAGCATCAATGCTTCAATATTTGTACATCAATTGTAAAAATGTAACATTCACATGTAAAATATTATTAATGGGGAGGGTGATGGGTATATGGGAAGCGCCTCTATTCTCTATGTGGCTTTTCTGTAGCCTAAAGCTTCTTTGAAGATAAAATGAAAAAAATAAGACACTGGGGGAATATATGGAAGAAAATGTCGCTGTTTATACAAGACAACAGATCTTACAGTGGTGAAAGACAAAATGTCAAAAATTCTTTTATTATTTCAAACTTTCTATTTTTTGTATTTTATTTATTATATTTAAAACTATTATTTCATTTTCTTATTATTTTATTTGGTTATTTTGTTTGCTTCATCTTTGGAAAGGTTTTGGATCACAGGTCACAACTGTGGTATTGGAGGATCATTTGTGTGGGGTGTTGGTGATGTGGGGATGCATGAGGAGGAGTTCGCCTGGGGCATGTCTATAAGGCATATGAATATGTTCAAGTATTCATGGGACATTGTCTTGGTGGATGGAGACCCACACAATAACCAAAAAAATACTTAATTACCTTCCTGGGAAGTCCTGCTACATTCTCTAATAGAGCAGCAAATACCCCCTGAGTACAAGGGCAGTGCCTAATGAAGGAAGACAGACATCAGGCCCTTGATAGTGATGATTGTACTTATGAACTTTTTCTTGTGAAAGAGAAACTTAGCCTAATATTATATATTGCCTTAAGAGTTACCTCCTGAAAGCCTCCTTATTGCTCAATTGTGGCCTCTCTGTAAGCCAAACTCAGCATATAAACACATTACATTCTCCCTGGCATGGGACATGACGCCCAGGGATGAACCTCTCTGGCACCAAGGGATTATTACGAAGAGCCAACTAGCAATGCATCTGGAAAAATACCTTGACAAAAGGGTGAAAGGGTAAATGCAAATGAGTTTTTATGGCTAAGAGATTTCAAAGTGCATTGGGAGGTCATTCCAGAGGTTACACTTATGCACATCTCAGCAAAATCTCATTTCCTGCCACAATAAACAGTGCCTCAAACAGTGGGGCTCCTGAGGTCTCTAGAGACATCCAGACACTATAGGCAGGGCAGAAAAGGTCTGGAATTCAGCACCCTGTCAGTGGGTCTTACTTTGGAATTTATGCTCCCCAGTGTAACAGAATTAAACTCATTTATAGTTTCCCTACACATGAATTTCTGCCCCCTCCCTTTTTTTTAATAAAAATTTTTATTGTCTTTTTTAAAAAGAAACATAGATCACACAAAATGCTGCATTAAAAAAATAAGAGGTTCCAGTATGCAACACTTTCCACCCCATCCCCACTCCTCCCACATCAACAACCTCTTTCATCAGTGTAGCACATTCATTGCATTTGATAAATACATTTTGGAACAGTGCTACACAGCATGGATTATAGTTATTTGCTAAATATATATCCCAGAGACTTAAATCTTTAGTCCATCCATGTGCCAGTTGAGCCCTGAATCTCAGCAGAGTTGCAACACCTACTCCCCAGTTCCAGGACAACTAACAAGGAGTTGATGATGGACAATGGCCATCCCAAACAACGAAGTGTCTGCAACTGCAAGCAAGGTAGTTCCATCCATCTGACCCATGGGATCTAAGGCCATTCTCAATTAGAGGTGGAGTGGGCATCACCATCCCAAAATCCTCAAGACTGAGGAGTGAAAAATGGACTAAAGTGAGTTATTATTATTCTATTAAAGAATTGTTATTCTAGCAATGGAAGAACTTTTATCACTGATATAAAGGAAGTGGCCACCAGAGGTTCTGAGTGGAGGGAGAGGGAAGAATAGATATAATATGGGGGCATTTTTGGGACATTGGAATTGGCCTGCATCATGTTGCAATGATGGATACAGACCATTATATATTTTGTCATAACCTACAAAATTGTGTGGGATAGAGTGTAAAGTATAATATAAACTATAGTCCATGGTTAGTAGCAATGCTTCAAAATGTGTTCATCAATCATAACAAATGTACCACAGTAAGGAAAGGTGTTTTTTATGTGGCAAAGTGTGGGAGTGTGAGGGAGAGGGGCATATAGGAATCCCCTATATTTTTTTATGTAACATTTAGGTAATCGAAAGCTTCTTTAAAAATAAAAACATATATTAAATAAAGAAAGTAATGAGATAGGGAAAAAAAACAATAGAGAAAATCAACAAAACCAAAATCTGGTTCTTTGAGTTGATCAATAAAATTGATGAAATCAAATTATGTCAATCAAGAATAAAGGGAAAAGATAGAAATTGCCAATACTAAGAATGAGACAAGTGGCATCACTAAATATTCTAAAGATATTAAAAAGAAAAATGAGAGAATATTATAAATAACTATGCCAATAAATACCTTCAAATACCTTGAATGAAATGGGAAAATTCCTTGAAAGACACAAGCTACCATGGCTCAATCAAGAAGAAATACATAACCTCAAAAGCCCTGAACATATAAAACAAATTTAGTTTGTTGTTAAAAACCTTCCTACAGAGAAAACTCCTGACCCAGATGACTTAAGTAATAAACTCCATCATATAGTTAAGAAAAAAAGAATGCCAATTCTACTCCCAGAAAATTGAATAGGAGGGAATACTTCCTAACTCATTCTATGAAGCCAGTATTACTTGGAAAACAAAACCAGATAAAGACATTACAAGGAAAAAAACTAAAGGTGGATATCTTTCCTGAAATAGCTGCAAGATTTCCAAGAATATTTTAGCAAATCAAATCCAACAAAATTTAAAAGGATAGTATATTATGAACAAATATAATTTATCTCAAAACATATTTAACATTTGAAAATCAAAGAAATTCACAAATTTAACAGATTAAAGAAATATTAATAAAACCATGTTACCATCTGAATAGAAGGTAAAATAGCACTTGATAAAATCCAACATCCATTCATGATTGAAACTTTCAACAAATTAGGAAAAGATAATTTCCTCAATCCAATAAAGGACACTGAAAAAAAAAACCCTACAGTTAACATCATGCTCATCATGAAATACTGACTGCTTTCCTCAGAAGAGCAGGAATAAACAGGATGTCCACTCCCATCAACTTTGAACTGGAAATCTAATCTACAGTGACAGAAGACAGATCAGTGGGGATAAGGTTAGGGATTGACTGGGAAAAAGCACAAGGGATTCATTGAAGGTGATGAAAATGTTTTATATCTTGATTGTGGTTGTGGTTTCACAGATGTATACATTTATCAAAACTCATTGAGCTGTACAATAAAATGCACCCATTTTAAATTTATCTAAATTATATCTCAATAATGTTGAGTTTTTTAAAAAGCACACATATTTGAATGACTAAATCCAAAAGCCTGACAATGCCAATTTCTGGCAAGGATGTGGAGCAACAGGAACCCTCATTCATTGCTGCTGGGGGCAAAATGATACAGCCATTTTGGCAGATAGATTGACAATTTCTTAAAAAACTGAATATAATCTTACCATATAATTCACCAATTGTGCTCCTAGATATTATCCAAATGATTTGAAAACGAAGGTTCACAAAAACCCTGCATGTGAATGCTTATAACAGCTTTATTCATAATTTCTAAAAACTGGAAACAACTAACAATTTCTTCAGTAGAGGAATAGACAAACAAACAGTGATATATCTATACAATGGAATACTACTCAGCAATAAAAAATAAAAATGAATGAGCTATTCAGACCACAAAGTAGCATGAATGAAGCTTAAATGCATATTGCTAGGTCAAAAAAAGCTAATCTGAAAAGGCTACATACTTTATGAGTTTATTTATAAGGCATTCTAGAAATGGCAAACAAATCATTGTTGCCAGGGTTCAGAGTGAAGTGAGGGGCATCTGAATAGGTGACAGGGGATTTTTTAGAATAGTGAAAATATTCTGTATGATACTTTAATGATGGATATATGGCACGATTCATTTTTTAAGAATCATAGAACTTTGGAACACAAGGTGAAAACCTCAATGAATGCAAATTTTTTAAAAGCTGTTTAGGAGGTCAGGGGATCTCAAGATGAAATTCACAATGTGAAAAAAAGAATCTATTGTGTGATCTATGTATCTTTTAAAATGAAATAAGAATATATTTAAAAAGAATTACCATATGATCCAGCAAAACCATGACTAAGTAAAACAAAAAAATTCATAAAGCAAAAAAAAAAACACAAAACAGTCCAACAATTGTAAATGAATGAAACACATATGTGTGGGGGCATTTCTGACTTAAGTAACTTTGAAAATGAATTTCCAATTCATTTAGAAATGAATTTCTTATAGACTAAAAGGCAAAAGGTACTGCGCTCTATTTGATAGGGTTATCTCCCACAGGGATATGAGTTAGTAATTCTGATACCAATATACATGTATCCTGGAATTGAACAATTAAGTAATTGGATGGCATATGTTTCTTGCTGTTGGAGTGGGAGGTTATAGAAAAGCAAAGAAGTGCAGAATGATACATGCTGTAGTGGATAAGAGTTTGAAACATTAGTATGAAATCATGCTCAGCTTAACATACATACAGAAGGTTACAAAGAAATATTTATAGATATGTGCAGAGATTAGTAACATACCCATATGTGTTTCTTGCTCTGTCAGCTAAGAGGGCTAGAAGCAATGCTATCCCAATAACAATGAATGCACTTAGAGTCCAGGTCCTGGTTTCCAAGTACCACTTTATAAAAAAAGGAATGAGAGTGCCTTAGAAAAAATAGCTGATTTTAGGACAGGGGCAGCAAATATACAATGTGACACTGAAGCATTTTTTAGTGACATAAAGTAAGGAAGAGCTCAAAAAGAAAAATATAACCCACAAAGATGGGTGTATGTCAAAGAGGTAGAGGAACCAGATAAAAGAGCTCCCAATGGCCAAAGATGGAAAATTTTGAGCAAAAATAAGTAAATGATTAATGGATTCTGTACTTGAATCCGTGTCGATAGAAACAAACTATTGAAAAATAAATGAATAAATGGAGAGTAGACAAATTTCCTGTGTAGAAGAGTTCCAAATAATTTATACAGATAACTAACAGCCCACTCCTTAAGTGTGGGTTGGGCATAGTGACTTCTTTCCAAAGAGTACAGTATAGAAAGGGGGGAAAGGAATAACTTTACAGTAGAGAAATCTGACAAACTGACTTATCAATCAGGTGATCAATGTGCACATCAACAGTAGTAAGTGAGATTGGTAGCATCACTTTAGCATCACTTAGTATGCTGAGATGAGAATGGAACCTTACCTCTGTAGTCTTCCTCCTTCAAATCCATTATCCCAACCTAATCATAAGAAAAATATGTGAAATCACAATGAGAACTATTCTACGAAATATCTCAAAATTGTCAAGGGGGTATTCTACTATAGAAATATTGTGACTCTAGCAATGGAAGAAATTATATCATTGATGTGGAGACCGTGGCCATGGGAGTTGCTGAGGGCAGGGAGAGGGAAAAAGAGATGTGATATTGGGGATTTTGGGGACTTGGAGTTGTACTGAATGATATTGCAGGGACAGATGCAGGACGTTATATACCCTGCCATAACCTACTGAATGGACTGGGGGAGAGTGTAAACTACAACGTAAGCTATAATCCATGTGGTGCAGCAGTGTTCCAAAATGTATTCATCAAATGCAATAAATGTGCCACACTAATGAAAGATGTTATCGATGTGGGAGGATTGGGGGTTGTGGGATTGGGGTATATGGGAACCTCTTATATTTTTTAATGTAACTTTTTGTGTGATCCATGTATCTTTTTAAAAAAAAGATAATAACATTTTTAAAAACTAAAAAAAATTGTCAAGGTCATCAAAACAAGGAAAACCTAAGAAACTGTCACAGCCAACAGGATCCTAAGGAGACATGATGACTAAACATAATATGGTACCTTTGATAGGATTCTCTCACAGAGAAGGACATTAGGTATAACTAATGAGTTCAGAAAAGTATGGACTTTTAGTTAATAATAATACATGAACATTGGTTCACTCATTGTGAGAAATGTAATGCCATTCTAAAGTAAGAGGTTAATAGCGGAAAGCTGGGTGTGGGATATATGGGAACTCTGCACAAATTTCCTGTGAAACTAAAACTTATTAAAAAAAGGTTACTTAAAAAAATCCTGATCCCTGATCCTAGCCCCCATAGATGCTGATTTAATTGGTCAACTTTGTGTGGTCTAGCATTAGGAGTGTTAAAAGCTCCCTAGGTGGGGGAGAGAGTATAAACTACAATGCAAACTGTAATCCAGACTTTGTGGCAATGCTCCAATATGTGTTCATCAATTGTGGCAAATGTACCACACTACTGAAGGATGTTCTTAATGTGGGAAAATGTGGGAGGCAAAGGGGTTGGGGCATATGGGAATTCCCTTTATTTTTTATATATCATTTATGTAATCTAAGTATCTTTAAAAAATAAAAAAATATGTATTTTTAAAAACACACTCCAGGTGATCTTAAGGTGCAGCCAGGTGTCATACCTATTATTTTTTTTAACATTATTTTTATTAAAGTTAATAATAGATCACAAAGAGTGTTACATTAAAAAACTCACTCCCTACCCTCCACCCCTTTCCCCCATCATTTTTGTAAATTGTATTTTTTGAAGATATATACATCTCAAAAAATGTTACATTAAAAAACGTAAGAGGTTCCATTATAGACCCCACCTCCCCACCCCACTTCTCCCACACCAACAACCTCTCCCATCATGTGGCACACTCATCGCACTTGGTGAACACATTTTGGAGCACTGTCTGCACCACATGGATAATAGTTTACCCTGTAGTTCATGCTCTCCCCCAGTACATTCAGTGGGTTATGGCAGGATATATAAAGTCCAGCATCTGACCCTGCAATATCATTTACAGCAACTCCAAGTCCCAAAAATGCCCCCACATCACATGTCTTCTTCCCTCTCCTTACCCTCAGCAACTACTGTGGCCACTTTCTCCAGCTCAATGCTACAATCTCTTCTATTATTACTTACAATATTTTTATAGTAGAATATCAGTAAGTCCACTCTAATCCATATTTTATTCCTCCATGCTGTGGACCCTGGGATGGTGATGTCCACCCCACCTCTAGATCAAGAGGGGGCTTAGATTCCACATGGATGATGGATGCAATTCTTCTGCTTGCAGTTGCAGGCATTCTTGGCTCCCTGGTGTGGTGGTTGACCTTCTTCACCCTCCTGTTAGCTGGCCTGGGTAAGTCCAATGAACCAGAGAGTAGGAGTTGCAACTCTGCTGAGGCTCAGGGCCCAGCTGGCACATGGGCAGTCCAGAGATTCAAGTTCCCTGAGTATACACCATCCCTAGTGCCAACTATGGGTTCAGTAAAAGTGACAAAAGAGGCATGTGTAGAAAGGTCACATCTGAGTCAGACCTACTATTAATAGATGAGGGCCTAAGGCTGAGGGTGTAGTATGGGAAAGGCCCAGGAGCTACACTCATATCTACAATGCTTCCTGGTCCATAACTAAGAAAATCATAGTTTTTTAACAGATAATATTTCTTTGCTTATAAGGCAAACAGGTGCTAATAGAAAAAAAATGCACTAGGTTTTTTAGTAATATCCTAGGTTAAATAGTGATGTTCAATAGAGCTTTCTGTGACCATGGAAATGATCTATAACTACACTGTCAAATATGGTAGCCACAAGACATATAACTATTGAGCACTTGAAATGTGGCTGGCTATTGTGACAGAGAAAGTGAATTTTTAATAGACTATTTTTGTAGGCACTCTTGGCTCCCAGGTGTGGTGGTCGACCTTCTTCACCTCCCTGTTAGCAGGCTGGGGTAAGTCCAATAAGTCAGAGGGTAGGAGTTGCAATTCTGCTGAGGCTCAGGACCTGGCTATCACATTGACAGTCCAGAGATTCAGGTACCCTGAGTATACACTAAACCCCAGCACCAACCATAGGTCTGGTAAAAGTAACAGGAGAGGCTTGTGAAAAAAGATCACATCTGAGTCCAACTCCATCACACTCAGGAACACAAACTCCAAAGTGCGGTCACCCCTCGGGCTGAAGTGTGGTTTGCTGGCCTGGCGGGGGAGCGGCCGTGGTAGGCCAAGCCGCTGCCCCCATAATAGGGTGGCTGGTCGGACTCACCGCCACCCCTGAAGGGAGCTCGGCATGGGCGCAGAGTGCCCTCGGGTCTCCCCTTCTCGGCAGCCATGCTTCCGCGGCCGCCCCTCCTCCCTAGGATGGCGCCACACGATGCCTGTGGGGTGGCACCCTTCTTCTTCTTTCTCCCTGCGCAGGCGCAGGGCGGAAAAATCCAGTCTGCCCTTCCCCCCCCCCCCCCCCCCCCCCGGACAGCAGCAACAGCCAGGCGTGGGCAGGAAACTCCAGTCTGCCCTCCACCCCAGCAACAGCAGCTACCAATCCCTAAACCCTGCCCCTTCCCCCAGCAACAGCGACAGCCAATCCCTAACCACCACCCCTCCCCCGTCCAGTACCGCCCACTGACCTTTCGCCGGCAACCAATCAGAACAGGGCGTGGCTTCGACCAATCAGCCTTCCCCAGCCCCTATAAAACTGTTGCCTCTCCCTCAAGAAAGTGGACTTGCGTGTTTACCTTGTCTCCACGGTAGTTCTTCTGCCGTGCGCCCTCCAGTCCTGAGAGCCCCCGACAAGGGCCTGGCCTCCCTTGTCCCCAGTTCGTCGCCTGCTTCTCCGGGTGACCCCCTCGTCGCCGGCTTTGCCGGGCGACCCCATCAGCCGAACCGCGCAACCCCTGTGAGACCGACCCCTCGTCTGCTGCCGGACCGACTCCTCGTCCCAAGTGGGACCGACCCCTCGTCCCAAGCAGGACTGACCCCTCGTCCAAAGCTGGACCGACCCCTCGTCCGCAGCCAGACCCCACCTCTACCGACCGAGCAAGCCGCCGCACAAAGTAGGGCCAACTGGCATGGCACTGAACTCTATCTGCCATCATAATAGAACCTGTGGGTCTCTGTAGCCCTCAGAAAAACCAATACCTGGGGTTGTATCTATTTTAGCTGTCTCTGGGACTCTGCTGAAGTGTGCGTAAAGGCAACCCCTCTGATGACCTCCCGGCTCTTTGCATCCATCAGCCAAGTAGAATCTAAGCCCCCTCTCGCTTTGGAGGTGGAGTGGACATAACCACCTCAGGGTCCACAGAATGGAGGAATAGAGTATGGATTAAAGTGGACTTACTAATATTCTATTCTGGAACTATTGTGATTAGTAATGGAAGTAAATGTAGCATTGATGTGGAGAAAATGGCCACAGTAGCTGCTGAGGGTAAGGAGTGGGAAGAAAAGATGTGATGTGGGGGCATTTTCAGGACTTGGAGTTGTCCTGGGTGGTATTATAGGGACAGTTACTGGACATTGTATATCCTGCCATCGCCCACTGGGTGGACTGGGGGGAGAGTGTAAGCTATAATGTGAACCATTGACCATGTGGTGCAGCAGTGCTCAGAGATGTATTCACCAAGTGCAATGAATGCCCCATGATGATGGAGGAGGTGTTTTTATGGGAGGAGTGGGGTGAGGGGGTTGGGGGGGTGGGGGGTATATGGGGACCACATATTTTTTTAATGCAACATTAAAAAATAAATAAAGACAAAAAATAGACTATTTTTAGAGTAATTTTAGGTTGATAGAAAAATTGTCCACAAAGAGTTCTCATATACCCCCTCTCCTGCCTTCAGATAGTTTCTCTTATTATCATCTTATTAGTGTGGTATATTTTATAATTAATAAACCACTAATTTTTTGTTAGCCTTTTTTTAAACTTTTATTTTAAAATAACTTCAAACTCACAAGTAAGCTGCAAAAATAATACAAAAATGCATAGAACTCCAATATACCCCCTCACCCACATATCCAGATTTACCAACTTTTAGCACTTACAGCACTTATTATATCATTCTATCTATCTATTCTCTGTCAGTCTGTCTTTCTATTATCTAAACTATTAAGAGTAAGTTGCATACATCATATTCCTTGAACACTTAACACTTCCAGATACATTTTCTGAGAACAAGGATACTCACTATACAACCACCTTAAGTACAGCTATCAATTTGATGAATCATTATTGATACATTATTAATTAAAATCCATAATTAACACTAGAGTTCACTCTTTGTGATGTACAGTTCTATGAGTTTTTGGGTTTTTTAATATGTAAATGATTTTTAGTAAATCAGCATGACACACTAAAGCCTCAATATCTGCTTTCATGTTACATTTGGCAAAAACAAAATGAAACAAATATCACCCAACAAATCCAAAATAACAAAAATTTCAAGCAAGTGAAACGACAGACTTCATACCACAAAAGAAAAATCCAAAACCTGTTTCTTCAATGATTACTGTTGTCAATTTGGGCATGCAGAAAATTTGTTAAAACCATGATGAAAAGAAAGTATTTAAGAATCTGGACAGTATCCTGCTTAACACTAATTCAAAAACTAAGAGGAAAGGGAAATAACACAGTGAGATACCACACATACATACATGAAAAGTTAGCTTACAAAATTTCATAATTAGAAAAAGGTAAAAATAAATTAGTAAAAATAAATTCCCAGTATAAACCCAAAAAGCATAGTTATAAGTGCAATCTGAAACAACCAATTCAGTGAGCTGGACATGTTTTTGTGGGAAAACAATCACTTTCATTCTTGTTTGTACACCAGCAAATAACTGGAGAAGCAGGTCAAAGAACATGATAAGAGGGTTTAAACATGGTTGTATTTGTGATACTTTAGGTGCAAATTTTTCCAAATTGTGTGAAATTTTAAATGGACTGTTATACAGATTCTGATGGGCCAAATAAGTCATCTGATATGTTGCTGAATGGCTGAGAGTCTATTAGTTGGCTTATTTCATTATCAAGGTCTTCTTCTGTATCATCTGTGTACTTGCTTATTTTTTTAGAGTGCTGGTTTATAGACAGACTTTCTAAAGATTGAATATCTTCAGTACCTGCTCTGTAGTGGATCATGAGAAGTGTCAGAGCTTGCAGTCTTTCACCTGATTTAGCCAATGCAGCCAAAAGGAGTGGTTTTTTTCTTCTTCTTGTATCAGTTGTCTCTTTTTCTTCTCTAACAAGGGAATTATTATATTCCAACTCCTGATGAATTTCATTTTGGAGTTTGTCCAACACAAACTTTAGCTTCTGGATTCTTTCCTCAGGCAAACCCCTATAGAGATCACGCCTAATTTCTTTAACTGCAATGGACACACCGTCATCCAGACCACCCTCCTTTCTTACTAACTTTATTCCTGTGTTGTTTCCCTGTTTAGGACTATTTGGACCACAGACCTCTGTGTCACTGCCTTCATTGTCAGATGCGTTGGGTGTGTGTTTTGGTGAAGGTTCTACTAGATCAGTTCCTGGTTCAGCAAGGCGAGTTTTAGAGACTTGATGCAAATTTAGCAAACGAGAGCTAGTACTGATAATGTGCCTTGTCAAGCCTGTTGTTTTAGTAACTGATTTGTTAGCTTCGGAATCAACATGAGGAGGCAAGCCTAAGAGGGTTTCCTGTTCTTCCAGACTGAGGTATTTCAGGATTTGGTCGGTTTGCCTATCAGGTGCTCCACAAAAAGGAGTCTCAGCTAGACACTTTTCTTGACATTTTTTATGGCAAACATAAGCACAAAACAGACACTGGGAAACAGCTTTAGTCCAGACATTTTTCTTACAAATCACACCAAGTTGGGTTCTGGAATTGAGTATCCTGGAAACTATGTTTATTTTCTGTTAAACCCATCTGTCCAACAAAATGGTCCTCTCCAGGTAGGGCAGAAACCTCTTCAATCAAACGGTATTCTTTTTCTTTCTCTAAGTTAGGAACTGGATGGTGGTCTGGTTTTCCTTCTTTCAAATATTTGAAATGAATAGTAATGTCACCAAAGCAAAATTTGTTGTTGAATCCCTTTTGCATATTCAGATTGCGTAGCGCAGTTCTAGTGGCCATAGCTTTAGGAGATGGGGCTTCCAATCTGAATTTTGAACGGTATTCCATGTTTGATGTAGCTAAGCATCCTAAAGCTGCCTCTTCAAGTTTTAAACGAACAGGCCCCAAACAGATGAGAACCCCCAACTTGAAAGGATCCCTACACCACAGTGCAATATTTTAGGTATCAGTGGCAGGCTTTTGTCAAAGAAACAGGTTGCTCTGGTTCTTGTCCATTTTCCTAGCTTATTACGAGAAGGAATTTCTGATGATTACCATGTTTGTAGGTCATCTCAACTGTCCTTAATAGGACAGGAACTTTCTGAAGTAGTCTTTACCATTTCTCGCTTTACTAAAAACTGCTTAGTTGCAGATACATCATCTATGTGATCTATATTTTTTGCTTGCTTTTCAGCAGATTTATCTGCAAGAGGAGGCAGCACCTTCTCTGGCTTTTTGACAAGAATATCTGGTTCTGCCTAATCTTGGGTGCCAACAGAAGGCAAAGTAACTTTCACTTGTGGTTGTGGTGGCATAGGTAGATTTAAAGTGGATCCTTGGGTTGGTTTTGACACTTGTACTGGGTCTGTAATCTCAGAAGATTTTAGGGCTAAGGGTTTATTTCCTTCTTTGGATGGAAGCTTTGGTGGTGGTGGCTGACTTCCTGTAACTGATTTATGGTTTAAAACTGGTGATATAGTTCCAAGAGGTTTAACAGAAAGGGTTGTAGGAGTATGTTTGGGACTATGACTCAATGATTATGCCTCATCTTTGAACTCATTTTGTGTTCTAACATCACTTGCCAAATCTTCAAATTCAGAATCTAGGTCTCTATTTCCAGCATCCACTGCCAACCCGGCTGCTTCCTCTTCGTAATTTGGTTGGCATGAGTTTGACAGAAAGTTTTCTTCCAACTGTCCAAAATTATCTTGCAGCACGGCACCTTGATTAATCTGACCAACAGGTCTTTCATAATATACCAGAACTCGGTCACCAGCCTGCATGATAAGCTTCAACACTTGCAGGGTGGATGTGATTTTCACACCTCCAATAGCAATAAGTCGATCACCCCGCTGACAATCTGTAACTGCAGCAGGTGAGTTTAGGGCTACAGTTTCAATTATGACGTGTCCAGCATACCTGTCCTTTGACTGGACAAGACAAAGTGTAAGTCCAACACTTTGCAAATTTCCCTTTATTAATTCAACCGTCTTAATAGAACTCCTTTGTTTTTCTTCCCAAACACCATTGCTCGACTCAAGTGTGCAATGAATATTTGCTTCTCTGTCATAGGATCCAAAAATGAGTAACCTGCTACATTCTAACATCATAACTTTAAGGCGGCCTTCAGCAGGTGCCCACTTATATGGATATGCTGGTCTTCATCTTGTTCAAATCCTTGTAAGGTTTGGAGTGGAAAAAATGGCTTAAACCTGATCGTGTAACTCGGGAGGGTGTGCTTGCGCTTGATAATCTTCTTGAGCTGTTTGACGATGATGGAGGTGAGCTGGGGCATGGGCCGCCCTTCAAACTGGGAGCGCACTTCGAAGTCGATGAGGAGGTATCCACGAAGGAGAAGAACCAGTGGGTGAAGACGTGAAGACGAAGCCTACGTGACCAACACGTAGGCGGACTTGCCGAACACCAGGTCCACGTCGATGGCCAGGTGGAAGCCGCCGTGGTACTCCACCTCCGCCTCAAAGGCCAGCTTCTCCGGGGAGGTGGCGGGCAGCGCCTCCCCCTCGGACGTCGGACTCGCCGGTGCCTCCCCCTCGGACGTCGGACTCGCCGGTGGCCGAAGGCACGACGGGCCGCAGGAGTCAGGGGGTCTTGATGAAGGGCACGGTCTCGCCCAGGAACACATCCCGCTGGCTCAGCCCCTCCAGCAGGGGCCCGGCCGTCTTGGTCTACAGCAGGTAATCGAAGTGCACCTTGATCTTCTTGGTGACGCAGCGGCGGGCCAGCACAGTGTCCCGCAGCTCCTGGAAAAGGAACAGGATGGTGGTGTTGAGGAAGTAGCACGTCTCCCGCGTCGGAGGGGCGGGGCTCTCGGGGGCCGGGGTCGCGCCGCCCTCGGGGTCCCGCCGGAGGGCTCCGCAGCCCCGCTGCCGGCATCGAGGTACTCCGTCAGGGGCAGGCCCGGCACCGGCTTGCAGTAGCGGAAGCCGTCGCGCGCGCGGGCGGCCTTGTCCAGCGGCGGCTCAGGATGAGTGCGGTGGAGCCGCAGGAACTGGGTGAGGAGCGGGAGGAAGGAGCCCAGCACGGCCGACGCCGGGATCTTGAGCAGCAGCCCCATACTGCCCCCGCCGCCACCCGGGCGTCCCCACCTGCTCCCGCGCCCACCGCGCCGCTCTCTTCACGCCGCCGCCCCCGCTGCCTCTGTCTTGGGGACATCGGCGCGCCGGGTGGACCTCGTCGGGCTAACCCCGGCGACTCGATGCGGCGCCTCAGCGCGCAGCAGCCTGCGCCTCCTGCGACGCGGCCGGACACCGCTGGAGTGGTGGCTGCGGCCGCGCCCTACAGCTCTGTGAGTTTTAACAGAGGCACGTCGTGTATCCATCATACAGAATATGTCACTGCCTTAAAAATGTCCCGTGTTCCACCTTTTCATCCCTCCTCCCCTCTCCCTGAACCCCTGACAACCACTGACATTTTTACTGTCTCCGTAGTTTTACCTTTCTCAGAACATTATAGTTGGAATCATACAGTATGTAGCTTTTTCAAACTGCCTTCTTTCTCTTACAAACATGCATTTAAGGATTCTAAATGCCTTTTTGTAGCTTAATAACTCATTTTTAAGCACTATATTATACCCCATTATATGGATATACCACCATTTGTTGGTTTATTCATCTACTGAAAGACATCTTTGTTTCTTCCAATTTAGGGCAATTATGAATAAAGCTGCTATAAACATTTATGTGCAGGTGAGTGCAATTTTCCAATACTATGATGATGTAGACTGAATTGTATATCCCAGTTTAGAAATGTTCTTAGTCTTGATCCACATTCTGGTGGGTGTGGACAAATTGTAAATAAGATCTTTTCAAGATGTTAACTGTGGCCCAACTGAATCAGGTTGAATTTTAATCCAGATTACTGGAGTCCTTCATAAACTGAGAGAAAGTCAGACAGGGAGAAGTCATGGGGAGCAGCCAGAAGCTAGAAGTCAACATGAAGGAGAAGACATGGCCATGTGTATTGCAATGTGATGGAAAAGTCAAGGAACCGCAAAGATTGCCAACCATCCAGAAGATATCGACCCTGGAGGAAGCAAGCCTTCTAGCCTCTGAAACCACGAGCCAATAATTTCCTGCTGTTAAACCAACCCATTGTATGGCATTTGTTTTAGCAGCCTGGAAACTAACACCCATGGCAAGCTTATGTTTAGCCTTTTAAGAAACTGCCAGACTGTTTTTCGAAGTGACTATACCTGTTTTGAATTCTCACCATCATGATGCAGGCTCATGTGGCTCTATACCCTCTCCAAAACTTGGTATTGTTAGTGATTTGGACTTTAGCCATTCTAATATGTCCTTTGTCAAAGATCAGTCGACTATATTTGCATGGATCTACTTCTAGACTCTTTCTATGTCATTGATATATTTGTCTATTTCACAAAAACCACTCTGTCTTGATCACTATACCTTTATAGTAAGTCTTGAATACTGGTAGTGTCAGTCCGCCAACTTTTTTCTTCTTAAATATTGTGTTGGTTATTCTTGGTCTTGACCTTTCCATTTATACTTAAGAATAAGTTTGTTGATATCCACAAAACAACTTTCTGGGATTTTGATTGGGATTACATTGAATCCATAGATCAAGTTGGAAAGAATTAGCTTATCAATAATAAGTCTTTCTATCCAAAAACCCAGATTATCTCTTCATTAATTTAGGTCTTTGGTTTCTTTCATTAGAGTTTTGTAGTTGTTCTTTCATACCTATTTTTTAGATTTAAAGCTAAGTTTTTCTCTCTGTTTTGGTGCTACTATAAAAGGTGTAGCATTTTAAATTTCAAATCCTAATTGTTCATTGCTGGTATACAGGAAAGCAATTGACTTTTGTAAGTTAGCCTTGTAGCCTGAAATCTTGCTATCTTTGTTTATTAGTTCCAGGGTTTTCTTGTAGATTCTTTGGGACTATTCCACACAGACAATCATAACGTCTGTGGACAAAGAGAGTTTTATTTCTTCCTTTTCAATATGTGTACCTTTTAGTTCCTTTGCTTGTTTTGTTGCATTAGCTAGTTAGTACTTCCAGTTTGATGTTGACTAGGGATGATGAAAAGGAACATACTTATCTTGCTCCTGATCTTAGAAGGATATCATCTAGTTTCTCACGATTAAGTATGATATTAGCAGCAGGTTATTGGTAGATATTCCCTATAAAGTTGAGAAAGTTCCCCTCTATTCCAATTTTGCTGAGAGCTTTTATCATAAATTGGTATTGGATTTTTCCTGTCTCTTCATCTACTGATATGATTATAGTATATATAAACTTTTCTGCTTTAGCTTGTTGATGTGATAAATTGATTTTCAGATGTTGAACCAGCCTTACGTCTTGGACTAAATCCAATTTAGTCATAGTGTCTAATTTTTTTTTGTATATTGTTGGATTCAATTTGCTAATGTTTTGGTGAGGATTTTTGCATCTATGTTCATCAGAGATATTGGTCTGTAATTTTCCTTCCTAGCAATGTATTTGTCTGGTTTGGGTATTGGGTTAATACTGGAATGAATATTGGGAAGTGTTCTCTCTGCTTCTATTTTCTGGAAGACATTATAGAGAATTGGTATAGTTTCTTCTTTAAATGTTTAATAGAATTCACCAGAGGAACCATCTAGGTCTGGGGTTTTATGTTTTGCAAGATTATTAATTGTTGATTCAATTACTTCAATAGATAAAGGCCTATTTAGATGATCAATTTCTTCTTTCGTGACTTTTAGTAGAGCTAAAAGTCTTTCAAGGAATTGGTCCATTTCGTCTAAGTTATCAAATTGCTGGAAGTTTGTTATTTTATTGATTTTTTTCCTCAAAGAACCATCTTTTGGTTTCTTTGATTTTCTCTATTTCCTGTTTTTAATTTCATTGATTTCTACTCCAATTTTTGTTATTTCATTTCTTCTGCTGGCTTTGGATCCAGAGAAGAATCTTTTTTGGGAAGCTTAGATTATTGATTTCAGATCTTTCTTCTATTATCTATACATTCAAAGATATAAATTTCCCTATAAATACTCCTTTGATTCATTGCACAAATTTTGATAAATCATATTTTCACTTTTGTTTAGTTCAAAATAATTTATAATTTCTCTTGAGACTTCTTTTTTGACCCATGTCAACTATGTTGTTTAATGTCCAAATATCTTGGGATTTTCTAGCTAACTTTCTTTTCTTGATTCCTAGTTTAATTCCACTGTGGTCTGAGAGCAATCATCCTAGTATAGTTTCTATTCTTATAAAATTTTAAGGTGTATTTTATGACCTAAAATGTGGTCTTTATTGGTGAATTTTCCTTGTGCACTTGCAAAAAATGTGTATTCTGCTGTTGTTGGGTGAAATATAAATGTCAATTAGATCCAGTTGCTTGGTGGTACTATTCAGTTCAACTATATCCTCACTGATTTTTGTCTGCTGGATCTATCAATTACTGGCACAGGGGTTTTGAAGCCTCCAAATATAATAGTGAATTTGGTTATTTCTCCTTGTCATTCTATCACATTTTGCCTCACATATTTTGACACACTATTGTTAGGTGCATTCACGTTGAGGATTGTTATGTCTTCTTGGAGAACTGACCCCTTTATCATTGTGTAATGCCTCTCTTTGTCCCTGATAATTTCCCTTGCTCTGGAATCTGTTTTGTATGAAATTAATATAACGACTCCAGCTTTTATTTTGAATAATGTTAGCATGGCATATCTTTCTCTGTCCCTTTATTTTTAAAGTAGCTGAGTCTATATTTAAAGTGGGTGTTTTTTTTTTTACAACATATAATTGGGTCTTGCTTTTTTATCAATTCTCATAGTTTCTTTTAATTGGTGTATTTAGAGCATTCACATTTGAAGTGGTTGTTGGTGTAGGTGGATTAATATTTACCATATTTCTGTTTTATGTTTTTGCCCTTGTTTTTTGTTTCTTTTAGTTTCTTCCATGCTTTTTTTCCTGTCTTCTATGGTTTTAATTGATCAATTTATATGATTTGACTTTATTCCCTTCCTATTTTAGCATTTTTATTTTGAGGGACCAGGAGCCGGAGGTTGAACCCAGGGCCTCATATATGGGAAGTCGGTGCTTAACCACTGAGCCACATCAGCTTCCATAAGTTGTTTTTTTTTCATTTGTTTTGCTTGCTGTTTGTTTTTTGTTTTGCTTTGTTTTTTCAGGAGGCATGGGAAACTGAACCTGGGACCTCCTGTGTGGGAGGCAGGCACTCAGCCACTTGAGCCACATCCACTCCCTCTCTTAGCATATTAATTAAATTTATTTTTAAATTATTTTAGTTGCTGTTCTAGTGTTTACAGTACATATTTACAACTGATCTAGATCCACTTGCAAACAACACCATACTTTTTCATGGTTAGTATAGGCACCTTATAACAGATTATTCCTAATTCCTCCCTTCCATCTGTTAAAACATTGCTGCCATGCATTTCATTTATCCATAAGCTATAATTATTCAATATATTGTGACTGTCATTTTTTTAATAAACTGTTATCTGTTAGGTCAGTTAATAAGAGAAATTAAATATTTTATTTTATCTTCACTTTATTCCTCCTTGAATGCTTTTTATTTATTTGCATAGAACTGAGTTTCTGGCCTACATCGTTTTCCTTCACTCTGAAGAACTACCTTTAACATTTCTTGCAAGACAGGTCTACTGAGGTAAATTCCCCCAATTTGTATTTGTCTGAGAAAGTATTTATTGCTCCTTTACTTTTGAAAGATAATTTCTCTGGATACAGATTTCTAGGTTGGTGCATTTTAATTTTAACACTTTAAATATTTCACTCCATTCTCTTCTTGCTTACATACTTTCTGAAGAGTAGTCCAATATAATTTTTAACCATGTTCTTATATATGTAAGGTGGGATTTTTTGCTCTGGTTTCTTTCAAGGTTTTCTCTTTGTCTTTAATTTTCTGCAGTTTGAATATGATATGCGTAACTGTAGACTTTTAAAAAGTTTATCCTTCTTTGTGTTTCCTGAGCTTCCTGGATCGGTGATTTGCTGTCAATCAATAATTTTGGAAGATTCTCAACAATTATGTCTTCAAATATACCTTCAGCTTCTTTCTAACTCTCTTCTCTTCACATACATGTTGTACCCTTTGTAATTGCCCCATAGTTCTTGCATTTTCTGTTCCATTTTTCCCATATTTTTCTCTTTGGTTCTCAGTTTTGGAATTTTCTATTGACATATCTTCAAGTAGACTGAATCTTTTTTCAGCTGTGTCCAGTCTGCTGGTGAGCCCATCAAAGGCATTCTTCATTTCTGTTACAGTGATTTCCACCCCAGCTGACCAGATGACTCCCTCATCTGTCTGCTCATTGTCTCTGCTCATTGTGTCCATTCATCTGCAGCTTGTATCCACACGTTGTCTGCTCATCTTCTTTAGGAGGCACCAGGAACAAGACCCAGGACCTCTAATGTGGGAGGTGGGTACCCAATGCTTGAGCCACATCTGCTCCCTGCTTGTTGTGCTTGCTCATTGTGTCTGCTCATTCATTAGTTCATTGCATCAGCTCATTGCATCTGCTCATCTTCTTTAGGAGGCACCAGGAACCAAATCCAGGACCTCACATGTGAGAGGTAGGCACCCAACTGCTTGAGCCATATCCACTCCCTTCTGTGTTTTTTTTTATTTCTAGCATTTCCTTTTCTTTTTTAAATTCTTTCTTAGAGTTTCCATCTTTCTGCTTACATTACCTCTCTGTTCTTGCATTCTGTCCACTTTTTTAATTAAGCCCTTAGCACATGATTCATAGTTATTTTAAATTCCTGGTCTGATCATTCCAATGTCTCTACCATATCTAAACATGATTCTCTTCAGACCTTTTTGTTTTATTTTGTTTCACCTTGTAATTTTTTGTTGAAGGCGAGACATGGTGTATCAAGTTAATGGAACTGCATTTGATAGGACTTTACCATGATGTTTTATGTATATATGGTTAGGAGTTAGGCTGTGCTTATATTTTGCTATAGCTGTACATATCAGAAGCTAAAATTTCCTGTGATGTCCTTCATTTGTTCTCCCCTGTTGTCTTTAGGGATATGTATATATCCTTATATAAGGATATATATATATATATCCTTAGATAAGCCTCCTTCTTAAATAAGTTTGAGCCTTGCAATTCTTTTCACATGTAACCCTTTGTTACTATACAGGAGCCCTACTGAAGTGGAGGGAAAATGTAGGGGAAGGAAAAGCATTCTATAACTCTATGATTAGGTCTCAGGTTTTTAGTGAGCCTGAGCCATGGGCTATGACCTTCACAAGTGTGTCTCAGGTTTTCTTTCACTACTAGGTGAAACAGAAAGGATAAAGGAGACAGGAGCTGATATTTCCTTTCTCCCATGTTAAAGGCTAGAGGGAACTGTGGTAGTATATTTCTCTTCCTCCCCATCAGTTTGGTTCTGAAAAAATAGATCCCTTGAGAAGGCAATTCTTAAGGAGAATAAAACCTTCTAGGGGTATTTCACAATAGTACTTTTCCCCTATCTCTGCCAGAAGTGTGAGGAAAATTTTCTCTGATCTTCACACCGGGAACTTTGTGAAGCTCGTGGAGGTAAAACTCAAGAAAATATAGCGGGGGGGGGGAGCAGGACGGGAACTAAGGCTGGACCTCAGGGAGTTTTTATTTCTCACGCTAGCTTGCTCTGAGTTTCCAGCAATTATTTATTTACCCTTTAAGTATTCCTACCTGATGGTGGCTCCAGCTGAAGTTTCTGCTCCCAGTAAACTGTGATTCTAAGTTTCTTCCTCTCTCACCAGTTTTCAGGGTGTTAGTTTGGCTTGTGATCTCAACTCTCTGATAGATCTAATTTTTTGGTTTTTCTTCTTTTTCTTGTGAGGATATTAGTGACAACCTGCAAACTCTTTACATACTGGACCAGAAACCAGAAGTATAGCTATCCGAATTTTAAATTTTACTTAATTTTAATTAATTTAAACTTAAATAGAAAATTTGACTAGTGACTACCATATTGGACCGCACTGCTCTAGAAAAACCCAGTCTGGTTCTTAAGAGATTTCTTAATATTCTTTTTTGGATTTGGTCTAGTTTCTCTCTCACATTTTTCTTCCTAGAAATTGAAGTCTCCTCTTTGATAGGTGGCATTTTCATTTTAATGCAGCAGTACAAATGCTACTCCACTCCCCCATGTGGCAACAGAAGGATCTGGCATCCTCCCTGGGCCCCCTCCACCTGCAAAACCTGCTGTCAGCAGCAGGAAGCAGCCATTGTGCCCTTGGAGATAATTTCCTCTGAGCCTGTCCTGAACCTTTCTGCTATATTTTGGTTCAGACCAATGCTAATTTTTCAACTACTCTCTTTGAAGTTAATTCCAAACTCCTAAAGAAGAAAGGAAAACATGGTCTCCTGGCAGAGGGCTGCAGATGTTCAGTTATTTGTCTCCATTTAAAAAAAATAGCTTCTCCCCAGCCCTCTACCATATCCATGAATTTCTACTATGCTGCACGGCTAATGACTACATTAAGCATTTGGAAGGTCTGCATTATTGTATTCCTGATAGCTTGGTGGCAGAATACAATTATACTTTAGATTGCTTAGGCTGTCTGGGTGATGGGAAGAAATAAACATTCTAGAGGGGCAGTATAGACTGTGCTTTATCACATGCAACTCCCCCAACTGCCAGCTCCACATCCTAAATACTGAAATACTGAAAGCAAAAAACACAAACAAGATTTTAGAAATACATTATGGTAGAGGTGCAACTGCTTTTATCTTTAAGACATGTAGAATATGTGTTGTTCTAATGATGCAAAGAGGTGGGGAGGGGATGGATTTAAAAATAATTAACAGCTTCAGGTGTCAGAGGCTGTCCCAAGCTTATTTCACAGATCAGAAAGAAATATAGATTATTATTAGGAATTATCATCTAAATTATCATGAGCAGGGCACATTCAGATTAGGATTAGAACCAGAGACTCTAAATTGAGAACTGCTTGACTATAAGGTCTCTCTTCCTCTATGTTGCCACATACCCTAGGACATCGCCTAGGGCCTATGGCTTCAGGTGTTTTTTAAAAACAACTATATTAAAATATAATTTGCATGCTATAAAATTAATCTGTTTTAAATGTTCAACTGCACAAAGAGATTCCTTGTGGCCATTCACAGCCACTCCCATCCCCCCACCCCTTCGGCAATCACTAATCTCTATTCTGTCTCAACCTATTTACTTATTCTGGATATTTCATATAAATTAAATCATACAATATGGATTCATTTGAGGGACTTCTTTCTCTTAGCTAATGTTTTCAAGGTTCATCCATGTTGTAGCAAGTATCAGTATTTCATCCCTTTTTGTGACTGAATAATATTCCACTGCATGGATATAGCACATATTATGTATCCATTCATCTGTTCATGGACACTTGGGTTGCTTCCAGTTCTTGGCTATTATGAATAATGCTGCTCTGGTCATTTGTATACAAGGTTTTGCATGGAAATATATTTTCAATTCTCTTAGATATATACCTAGGAGAAGAATTGTGGGATTACATGGTAATTCTATGTTTAACTTTGGGAAGAATGGCCATCTGATTTACAAAATGGCTGAACCACTTAAAAATTCCCACCAACAAAGTAAGAAGGTTCCAATTTCTCCACATCCTCACCAAAACTTGTCTGTCTTTTTTATACAGTCATCTTAGTGGATGTACCATAGTATTCCATTGTGGTCTTGATTTGCATTTTCCAAATGACCAACGATGGTTATCATCTCTTAATGTGTTTATTAGCTATCCATACATCTTCCAAAGTGAAATTTTTACTAGAGTATTTTACCCATTTTTAATTGATTTTTTGTTTTAGTAATGAACTGTTAGATTTCTATGTATATGTTCTGGATACAAGTCTCCTCTCAGGTATATTATTTGCAAATATTTCCTCCCATCATGTGGATTGTCTTTTCACTTTCTTTTTTAAAATTTTTTTGCATTTTAAAATTATTTTTAATTGTCTTTTTTAAAGATACATAGATCACAAATAATGTTACATTAAAAAATATGAAGTTCCCATATACCCCACACCCCACCCCACCCCCACTCCTTCCACATCAACAACGTCTTTCATCATTGTGGCACATTCATTGCAATTGGAGAATACATTTTGGAGCACAGCTACACTGCATGGATTATAATTTACATCGTAGTTTATACTCTCCCCCAGTCCATTCAATGGGTTATGGCAGGATATATAATGCCCAGCATCTATCCCTGCAATATCATTTAGGACAACTCCAAGTCCCGAAAATGCCCACACATCACATTTCTTCTTCCTTCTCCCTGTCCTCAGCAACTACCATGGCCACTGTCTCCGCATCAATGATACAATTTCTTCCATTGCTACAGTCACAATAGTTCTATAGTAGAATACCAGTAAGGCCACTCTAATCCAAATTTTATTTCTACAGCCTGTGGACCCTGGGATAGTGATGTCCACTCCACCTTTAAATTGAGAGGGGGCTTAGATCCCATATAATTGATGGATGTGATTCTCCTGCTTGCAGTTGTAGGCACTCTTGGTTCCCTGGTGTGGTGGTGGATCATCTTCACTTCCTTGTTAGCTGACCTGGATAAGTCCAAAGAACCGGAGAGTAGGTGCTGCAACTCTGCTGAGGCTCAGGACCCAGCTGGCACATGGCCAGTCCAGAGATTCAAATCTCCAGAGTATACACCAATCCCAGGACCAACCACAGGTTCGGTAAAAGTGACAGAAGAGGTATGTGTAAAAAGATAACATCTGAGTCCAACTCCGACATACTCAGGAGCACAAATTCCAAAGTAGGACCCACTGACCAGGAACTGAACTCCAGAGCCATCTGCCATGACCGTAGAACCTCTGTGTCTCCATAGCCCTCAGGAGCACCAGTATCTTAGGTTGCATCTACTTTGGCTGTCTCTGGGATCCTGCTGAGACATGAGTAAGCACAATGCCGCTGATGATCTCCGACTCATTTTGGAGTCTCTTAGCCATATAAACTTATTTGTCTTTACCATTTGCCCCTCTTATTCAAGGTCTTTTTCTAGTTGCATCACCAGCTGGTGATTGGTAGTAATCGCTCTGCACCAGGGAGGCTCATCTCTGGGAATCATGTCCCATACTGGGGGAAAGGTAATGCATTTACATGCTGATTTTGACTTAGAGAGTGGCCACATTTGAGAACATGGAGGCTTTCAGGAGGTAACTCTTAGGCACCCTGCAGCTCCTAGGCCTTGTCAAAATTTGAAGCACACAGGCTTATAAGAATAGTCATCAGTATCAAGCGCTCATCATTGGAACACCCTTCTTCACTGGTCTTTGCCCTTGCACTTGAGGGATTGTTGCTGTTCCATGGGGGAATGTGACAGACCTCCTCTGGTTAGGAACTCAGCACTCCCTCAGTTGTTGTTTGTAACCCTAACTATTATGACCATAACCAACAAATATCTGAACATTTTTATATACCTTCTTTTCACTTTCTTAATGATGTTTTTTTGATGAGCAAAAGTTTTTAATTTCGATGAAGTCCAATTTATTATATTTTCTTTATTTGATTATGCTTTATAAAATTTTATTTAAGAAATCTTTGCCTAACCCAAGACCTACAAGATTTTCTCCAATGTTCTCTTCTAAAAGCTTTACAATTTTAGCACTTAAATTTAGGCCTATAATCCATTTTGAGTTAATTTTTGGGTATGGTATAATGTAAAGGCCCACATTCCTGTTTTTTTTTTAATGTGGAAATCCAATTGTCCCAGCACCACCAAGTGAAAAAATTATTCTTTCCCCCTACTGAATTGCCTTGGTAGCTTTGCAAAACCAAAATGGTTTATTTTTCAGTTCTGAACCACTATCTTGTATCTAGCAGCATTATGGTATACACTTTAGTTTGCTAAGATGCCAAAAACAGATACCACTAAAAATGGGTTGGCTTTTAACAAATAGCAGTTTATTAGCTTACGAGCTTACAGTTTTGTGGCTGTGATAATGTCCAAATCAAGGCATCATCAAAGCAATGCTTTCTTTCCAAAAACTGGCTGCCAGCAATTCTGGGCTCCTCTGTCACATGGCAAGGCTTATGGTGGCATCTGCTGGTCCCTCCATTCCCTTCCAGGTTTTGTTGCTTTTATCTTCTTGCTTCCATGGCTTTTTTTCTCTCTCTTTCTCTCTCTATATTCATCCTATTTATAAAGGACTCCCATAAGAGTTTGCAGTCATTTAGGCAGGGAATTTCTACTTCCCAGTTATCCACTATGTGGTCTAGAATGGTTGTCATGAGCTTCATGTGGGCACATCTCCTTAATTCACACCATCTCTACCTCAAAGTGAGGCTTTCTAAAGCATGAAGATCAGAGCAACGGCTCGTCTTGCAAGGGTCTAAGTGTGGCACTAAGCCTGCCAAACACTCATGGGGAAGAAATATACTAGAAAACAAATGGCCAGTGGTCTCAAGGCCCTGCCCACAAGAGGTTCTGTTCTTTCAAAGACTCTTTTCCAACCCTGCAAACAGAAATAGGAAGCCAGGTCAATTCGTACCAATAGTGTAAACAATTACCCATTTCCATGTAAACAAAGGAGAGAAACCACCTCTGAGGGAATGACTCAGTTTGGGGCCTTGCAAACCTGGGCTACTACTACCTCCACTTTGCTTTCTTCTCCTTGTCAACCAGATTCCAACAATACCAAGCACAGAGCTATGGTTTGGCAGGTGTGATGGTTGGAGGTCATTTTTGTGAATCCCAAAAAAGACAAAGATTATATTTGTAAACTAACTATTCTTCTGTGTGTAATATCCTTTTATTATATTGGATTCTGTTGAGGGACTCTTGATTAAATTGCCTATTAAAATTAGAGCTTTGATTCGACCACATCAGTAAGATATGATTCAGCTTGAGTCCCCACCCCCTTGGTGAGCCGATATAAATGGGTACTCACTCAAGAAGACACAGGGGGAAGTGGGTGTAGCTCAGTGGTTGAGTATCTGCTTCCCATATACAAGGTCTCAGGTTTGATCCCCAATACCTCCTAAAAAAAAGAACTTCAAAATTAAATACAGTACCCAATTCACTCCCTCTACAGTAAACAATTACCTCTGGAAAAAAATTTTTTTAAAGACACAGGAGAAGAGAGAGAAAGCACTGTCATTTTTTATCCTGGGACCTTGGGGAGAGATAATTCATTCGCCTGATAGATTACAAGTGACCTTGGGAAGAGCGTTGAGACTGATATACGAAGCCCTGAGAGACAAGCCCTATGCCAGACTGCAGATGAGAGAGAGGAAGCTCAGAGGGGAAGGCTCAACCTTTGCAGAGATCAGCAACCATCTTGCTTCAACACGTGGCAGCTGGCTTTGGTGAGAAAGCAACCTAGAGTTGGACTCTTTAGGGCCTTGTAACTATAACTGTTTATGCCAAATAAATACTCAAGTACCAGCTGATGATGCAACTAGAAAATGACCTTGAATTAAAGGTTCAACGCGGACCAGCAGAATATCCCTGTCTACATATAATAACAGGAGTTTAAAATGCTGTTTGACCTAATGTAAGGGGGAAATGGAAAGGAGAAATGAGTTTATATGGCTATGAGTCTCTAAAAGAGTCTGGAGGTTGTCAGAAGGATTGCCCTTATGCACACCTGAGCAGAGTCTCAGAGACAGATAAAGTAGATACTACCCCAGGTATTGGTTCTTTTGAGGGATAAAGAGACCCACAGGTTCTATGATCATGGCAGATGGAGTTCACTGCCATGTCAGTTGGCCTTCTTTGGAGCTGGTGTTTCTGCGTGATGGAGCTGGACACAGATGGGATCTCTTTTCACAAGACTTTCATGCTACTTTACTGGAATTGTAGTTGGTGCTGGGGCTTAAGATATATCTAGGGGATTTGAATCTCTGGACTGACAATATGATAGCCAGGCCCTGAGCCTCAACAGACTTCAGCTCCTACGCTCTGATTTATTGGACTTACCCCACTCAGCTAACATGGAGTTGAAGAATGTCAACCACCACACCATGGAGCCTAGAGTGCCTACAACTGAAAGCAGGAGGATGCATCCAGTATCCATGTGGAATCTAAGCCTCCTCTTGACATAGATGTGCAATGGACACAACTAATCCAAGGTCCACAGAGAAAACGTGGCATTGGTGTGGGAAAAGTGGCCATGGTGGCTGACAGGTGAGGGGAATGGGAGGAAGAGATGAGATGCAGAGGCATTTTCGGGACTTGGAGTTGTCCTGGGTGGTGCTTCAGGGACAATTACTGGACATTGTATATCCTCCCAGGGCCCACTGGATGGAACGTGGGAGAGTGTGCGCTATGATGTGGACCATTGACCATGAGGTGCAGCAATGCCCAGAGATATACTTACCAAATGCAATGGATGTGTCATGATGATGGGAGAGAGTGTTGCTGTGGGGGGAGTCGTGGGGTGGGGGCGGTGGGGTTGAATGGGACCTCATATTTTTTGAATGTAATATTTTTTAAAAATGAATAAAAAAATTAAAAAAAAAGAAAATAATAAGAAAAAAGAAATAAAACAAAAAAAATTAAAAAATAAAAACAATGCAAGTTACTGGTGGTAGGGTGAGATGTTATATATGTTTGTTTGATGTTATATATGTTTGTTTTGTAAATTCACAGCTATTAAACATTTATTGTTTTTAAAAAAAAGCCAACAGATTTCTGGTACTTTGCATCAGCACCTCTCTTAGCTGACTAATACAACAGGGCTATCTATGTGCCTTCAAGGCCCTATGGCTGGAACAGTAAGGGACCCATTCTAGAGCAAGGGCCTCCTGACTCCAGACTTCCATCTTGGTTGGACTAAGACCACTGCTTAGTAACTGTTCCCCTGGTGGTGCAGAAGGCCTGAAGTCTCTCCCAAAATGGAGAGTCTCAGCACATTCCCACCTTCACAATGAACTGCCTTGTTTGAGTTGAGCCAGAAACTCTGTTTATTCATGCATGAGCAGGCTGCTGGTAGAGAGGTAGTGTAATGCAAGGAAGAATTCGGGTCTGGACTGCCCATGAATGAGTTTGCTTATGCACTGTAATTCCCTTGGTGCAGGTGGAACATATGACACTCATTCACTCAACACCAAGGGCTGGCCCAGGGCTTGGGGCCAACTCAGCAACAGCAATCTGTCATCTGTCACACACCTTCTTGTGTTGCCTCTCTAAGCTTGGCTAGAGCCTCTGAGCCATGTGCAAGGCAATCATTTCAAAGATTGCCATAGACACTATAACTATGTTGTGGTGGAATCTTACAGAAGACAGCTGCCTCCAGGAAAGGGATGGCAAACAAGTTCTTTTCGGCATGCTGATCCCGGGAAGCATAGGATGGACAGGCATGAACTGTAAAGATTTCCCAGAGGGAGAGGAAATGGAATTGACTCATGTACAGTGAAGTGGACAGGTGTTTACAGGAGCAAAGAAATTCATAGCTGCCAAGGCCCCAGTTTGCTCCTTATTAGATGCATCTATATTACAGAGACATAGGGAGGATTGAATCCAAAATGTGAAAATGAAGAGGGAGGGAATATGTTGGGGCACAGCTGCCCAGAGATTGACCTCCTGGATCCTATTCATGGCCTTGGTTTATACTTTTGCTGGTCTCTTGCAAGTTCTCATGCTACTACACCATAGCTTGATTGTAATCAAGCTCTGAATTTTCTAGTTTTTTGTCTCTTCAGGATTCTGTTCACCATCCATCTTCCTTACTATTGCCCTTTGTGAAAAATTTTGGGGATAGCATATGGTGTATGAAGGGCATCTGCAGTAAATTTTGGGTTCCTAAATGAATAAATGGTTTAACAAACACTTCTTATATGGTGGGTCCTATGAAATGTGTTGGGAATATCATGATGAATGTAACAGGCATGGCCACTGATATCATGGGATTTACTAGAAAGAAATCATGGCAAAAGGGTAAGATAGAAGTAAATCCATGAACATAAAAGAAATGCCTTCAAATAATAATGTCTATGGAGACAAAACAGCAAGATGGCAAGTGAATGGAGTGAAGGTAGTCAGAGAAGGCCTCTTTGAAGAAATAATGTTTGAGCTGAGAACTGAATGATGAGAAAGAGGAAGGCAGGCAAAGATCTGGAAAACGAATATTACATGCAGAGGGAACAGCAGGTAAAAATTCCCTGAGGCAAGAATGAGCTTAGGTTGTCTGAGGAGCAGCAAGGAGGCCAGTGCAGCTGCATCAGAGTGAATGAGGAGGAAAAAGAGTAGCAGGAGATGAGATTAGACAGGCAGTTGGATATAGGTCACCTAGGGACTGGTAGTTCACAGTAATATGTTGGGATTTTGCCCATGTAAAAGCACAATTAATTGGAAATATTTAACCACTTCTTTTTGTAATAGCATCCCCATTTCCTGATTTGAAATGTCTTCCCACACTGGAAATAGTTCAGTGAGACTGTCAATCTAAAGGCTCTGCTGGCCTCTAGCCAACACACAAGATAAATGCTAAACCAATCAAACGTGCTCTCCCTGAAGATTTTGTCTTTAGCTTTTATAACAGCTTTATTGAAATATAATTCACATACCACACAATTTACCCATTTATAATGTAAAATTAAATGGTTTTTAGTATATTCAGAATTGTGCAAATATCACCACAATTTTATTACAGGAACATTTCATCACTTCAGAGAGAAACCCCATGCCTGCTTGCATCCACTCCACATGCCTCTCCCAACGCTAGGCAGCCACCAATCTATTTTCTGTCTCTATGGATTTTCATGTTCTGGACATTCCATATCAATGTAATCATACAATGTGTGGCCTTTTGTGGCTGGTTTATTTTGCTTAACATAATGTTTTCAAGGTTTATCATGTTGTAGCATGTGACAGAACATCATTCTTATTATGACTGAATAATATTCTATTGCATGGATATACTACATTTTGTTTATCTATTCCTCAGTTCATGAACAAACACTTGGGTTGTTTCCATTTTGGGCTATTATGAATAATGCCACTGTAAACATGAATTTACAAAATTTTTTGTGGACATATGTGTTCACTTCTCTTGGGTATACTTAGGATTGGATTTGCAGGGTCATATGGCAACTATGTTTAATGTTTTGATGAACTGCCAAAGTATTTTTCACAGCAGCTGCGCCATTTTAGATTCCCAAAAGCTGTGTATGAGAGCTCCAATTTCTCCACATCTTCATCAACACTTATTATTATCTTTCTTTTTTATTATTGCTATTCTAATGGGTGTGAAGTGTAATCTCATTATGGTTTTGATTTGCATTTCCTGGTGGATAATGATATTGTGGTAGGTTGAATTATATACCCCAGGAGAAAACATGTTCTTAAACTTAATCCATTCCTGTGGATGTGAACCCATTGTAAATAGGACCTTTTTGTTTTCATTTTTTTATTTTTTGTCTTTATTTTTTTAATGTTACACTAAAAAAATATGAGGTCCCGACATACCCCCCACCCCCCTCACCCCACTCCTCCCCTCATAACAACAACCTCTTCCATCATCATGAGACATTCATTGCGTTTGGTGAATACATCTCTGAGCACTGCTGCACCTCATGGTCAATGGTCCATACCATAGCCCACACTCTCCCACCGTCCACCCAGTGGGCCATGGGAGGATATACAATGTCTGGCAACTGTCCCCACAGCACCACCCAAGACAACTCCAACCCATGAAAACACCCCCACATCACATCTCTTCTGCCCACGCCCTACCCCCAGCAGCCACCATGGCCACTTTCTCCACACCAATGCCACATTTTCTTCAATTATTAATCACAATAGTTCATGAATAGAATATAAATAGGTCTACTCTAATCCATACTCTATTCCTCCATCCTGTGGGCCTTAGAATGGTTGTGTCCATTTCACACCTATATCAAGAGGGGTCTTAGATTCCACATGGATGCTGGATGCAATTCTCCTGCTTTCAACTGTAGGCAATCTTGGCTCCCTGGTTTGGTGGTTGACCTTCTTCAATTCCATGTTAGCTGAGTTGGGTAAGACCAATAAACCAGAGTGTAGGAGTTGCAAGTCTGATGAGGCTCAGGGCCTGGTTATCTATCACAGGGTCAGTCCAGAGATTCAGGTCCCCTGGGTTTACACTAAATCCCGGTGCCAAATACAGATCTGGTAAAAGTAACAGGAGAGGTTTGTGAGCAGAGACCACATCTGAGTCCAGTTCCATCACACAGAAACACGAACTCAAAGTAGGGGCAACAGACATGGCACAGAACTCCATCTGCCATGACCATAGAACCTGTGGGTCTCTATAGCCCTCAGAAGAACCAATACCTGGGGTTGTATCTACTTTAGTTGTCTCTGGGGCTCTGCTGAGGTGTGTGTAAGGATGACCGCTCTGATAACCTCCCAGCTCTTTTTGGAGACTCATAGCCATATAAACTAATTTGTCCTTTCAATTTCCCCCATTTATTCAGGTCAAAAAGCATTTTTAACTCCTGGTATTATATGTATATTGAGATATTCTGCTGGTCCGAGTTGACCCTTTTATTCAAGGTCATTTTCTAGTTACATCATCAGCTGATACTTGGTAGTAATCCCTTGGCACCAGGGAGGCTCATCCCTGGGAGTCATGTCCCACACTAGGGGGAAAGGAACACTTTTACATGCTGAGTTTGACTTTGAGACTGGCCACATTTGAGCAACACAGAGGCTCTCAGGAGGTAACTCTTAGGCACCCTGCAGCTCTAGACCTTGTTCTTATTTCAGGTGCACAGGCTTACAAGCATAATCATTAGTATCAAGGGCTCATTGTTGGACCTTCCTTCTTTTTTGGTCTTTGCTGTTGCACTTGGGGGATTGTTGCTGTTCGTTTAGGGAATGTGATAGAGCTCCCCTGGCTAGGAACTCAGGACTCCCTCAGATGTTGTTTTTCATTATAACCACTATGAAAATATCCAAACATTTTTATGTACCTTGGATATATGTCCTGGAGAAATCCCTGCCAACCATGTGACCCCTGTCAATAACATCACACACCAGTATTCCTCCCCTGCCATTGTCGAACCTCTCTGTGATCCAAAACTTCTTCAAAAGTGAAGCCCAATATATTGCCAGGTTCCATTAATAGTAAAATGGAATATAGCTATGAGTTTAAAGGTTAGACATAGAATACATATTAATTTGGAAAAATTAAGGTAAAAATAAATTGGAGTATCAAAAAATTTAAAAATGCAAAAGCTTTGTTTTAATATTTTGCCTTCCATCACTGCAGTAAGTGTTGCCCTGTATGCAAATTGGCAAGGCAAATTCTTCCATCTTTTCCTCAATGTCTATGTCCTTACTTTTTCATTTTTTCCCCTAATTATTAATCTTGTCCTCACAAAAGTTTTAGATCACAGTAATTCATATATACAATATACAGTACTCCCACATATCCAACATAAAACCCTTTTCCCTTCCACAGCAATAATCTTTTTACATATTCATACTATATTTACTGAAAGTGATGTACAGATATTGAGACAATAGCTTTCAAACAAGGTAACATTTGGGTATACATTGTGGTTTATATTTTAGACTACACAACTTCTAAATTTTTAGTTATCTTATGTTTTACATTATGATTTACATTTTAGCCTATCAGCCACCATACATTTTTGGTGTAATTTAACATGTCTTATATCCATCCTTGTGTAACCTTGTGCAAGACTTCTATTGCCCACACAGTTACATTGATTCCATCTATTCAATACCTCTTTCCCCCTCCCCTCAGGGCCCACAGTGACAGTCAATCTTCATTACTTGAAGGGCCATGTTCAGAGATACCTGCAACAATGTTGAGGGCTTCACATGCTCAACCGCCCTAATGCACTGGGAGCCACAATTTCTCTCAAGAGATACAATTCCCTCTATTTGAGAACATCAGTCCTCCCCAGGATGTGGGTATACCTTCACTCTCATCATATGGGTCTCTATCCAATGATATAACCCACTATGACAAAATGAGCACTCACACACTCCCTAGAAGCCTGTCCTGCATCAGATTATCCCCTTAGGCATCTTAAACAGGTATCCTTCCTAATTATATTTTTGAAAAAGTTTTCTCAGCATTATACGCTCAACCAAATATCTGACAATCTCCTATGTTCATATGTTCCCCAAAACTCCCCCCAGTTTCTTGGGCAATATTACCCATCCTCCCATCCCTAGCCCTCCTCAAGCCCACAAAGCCCTAACCAAAGGAAACCCTATGTCCCAATTTTACCCATTCCTTGTACACATACTTACCTCCAGTTTATCATAGATTTCACCTATGTAGGTGTCAGCTTACATCCTTCTTCTACTCCCCAGTTTCCTTTAAGCCTACCATCCAGTCTCTAGCTCTCTGAGGCAGCTTGGTTTACTTATTTCATATCATTGAGGTCATGTAGTATTTGTCCTTCAATGCCTGGTTTGCCTCACTCAATATAAGGTTCTCAAGATTCATCCATATTAACAAGTGTGTTTGTAGTGTATTCGTTCTTAAAGCTGAGTAGTATTCCATTGTATGTATATACCATATTTTATTTATCCATTCATCTGTTGATGGGCATTTGGGTTGATTCCAACTTTTGGCAATAGTGAACAATGCTGCTATGAACATTGGTGTGCATATATGGGTTTGTGTCCTTGTTTTCAGTTCTACTGGATATATACCCAGCAGTGGAATTGCTGGGTCATATGGCAAATCTATAGCTAGTTTTTTGAGAAACAGCCAAATTGTCCTCCAAAATGGCTGGAACCTTCTGCATTCCCACCAGCAGTGGATGAGTGTTCCCATTCCTCCACCTCCTCTCCAGCATTTGTATTCTTCTTTTTTCTTCATAGCTGCCAATCTTATAGGAGTAAGATGGTATCTCATTGTAGTTTTGATTTGCATTTCCCTAATAGCTAGAGATTTGGATCATTTTTTCATGTGTTTTTAGCCATTTGTATTTCTTCTCTGGAGAACTGTCTGTTTAAATCTTTTTCCCATTTTTTTAAATGGGTTGTTCATGTTTTTATTTTCAAGATATAGGAGTTCTTTATATATGCAGGTTATAAGTCTCCTATCAGATATACAGCTACCAAATATTTTCTTCCATTGTGTAGGCTCTCTTTTCACTTTCTTGACAAACTCCTTTGAGGTGCAGAAGGCTTTAATTTTGAGGAAGTCCCATTTATCTATTTGTTCTTTTGCTGCTCTTGTTTTTGGTATGAAGTACATGAAGCTATTTCCTATTACGAGGTCCTGTAGGTGCTTCCCTACACTACTTTCCATAGTCTTTATGGTCTTGGCTCTTGTATTTAGGTCTTTGATCCATCTTGATTTGATTTTTGTATAAGGTGTGAGTTGGTAATCCTCTTTCATTTTTTACATATGTATATCCAGTTCTCCAGGCACTATTTGTTGAATAGGCCATTCTCTCCCAGTTGAGATGGTGGCTTTATCGAATATTATATGACTATATATATGAGGATCTATATCAGAACTTTCAATTCGGTTCCATTGGTCTGCATGTCTCTCCTTGTGCCAATACCATGCTGTTTTCACTATTGTAGCTTTGTAGCATGTTTTGAAGTAAGGTAGTGTGATTCCTCCAATTTCATTTTTCTTTTTCAGTATGGGTTTGGCTATTCAAGTCCTCTTTCCTTTCCAAATAAATTTCATACCTAGTTTTTCTAGATCATTATCGAATGCTGTGTTGATTTTTACTGGGATTGCATTGAATGTGTAGATCAGTTTTGGGAGGATAGACATCTTAATAATATTTAGTCTTCCTATCCATGAACAGGGAATATTCTTCCATTTATTTAGGTCTTCTTTGATTTCCTTGAACAGTGTTGTGTAGTTCTCTGTGTATAAGTTTTTATATCTTTAGTTAAATTTATTCCTAGGTATTTTATTTTTTTAATTTACTATTGTAAATGGTATTTGTTTCTTGATATCCTCCTGAGCTTGTTCATTATTTGTGTACAGAAGTGCTACTGATTTTTGCGCATTTATCTTATAACCTGTGACTTTACTAAACTCATTTATGAGTTCTAGAAGCTTTCTTGTAGACTTCTCAGAGTTTTCTACCTATAGGATCATGTCATCTGCAAATAATGAAATTTTGACTTCTTCCTTTCCAATCTGAATGCCTTTTATATCTGGTTCCTGCCTCAGTGCTCAAGGAAGTACTTCTAAGACAAGGTTAAATAGACGAGGTGATAGTGGACATCCTTGTCATGTTCCTGATCTTAGATGGAAAGATTTTAGGATTTCACCATTGTAAAAGATGTTGGCTGTGGGTTTTTCATATATACTCTTTATCATGTTCAGAAAATTTCCTTGTATTCCAATCTTTTGCAGTGTTTTTATCAAGAAAGGGTGCTGTATTTTGTCAAATGCTTTTTCTGCATTTATAGATATAATCATGTGAATTTTTCCCTTCAATCTGTTTATATGGTGTATTACATTGATTGATTTTCTTATCATGAACCAGTCTTGCATACCCGGAATGAATGCTACTTGGTCATAGTGTATAATTCGTTTAATATGTTGTTTAACATGGTTAGAAAGTATTTTGTTGAGGATTTTTGTTTCTAGGTTCATTCAAGAAATTGGTCTGTTATTTTCCTTTCTTGTGGTGTCTTTGGCTTTGGTACTAGGGTAATTTTGGCATCGTAGAATGAATTAGGTAATGTTGCTTCTGTTTCATTTTTTTGAAAGAGTTTCAGCAAGATTGGCTTTAGTTCTTTACGGAATGTTTTGTAGAATTCACCTGTGAAGCCTTCTGGCTCTGGGCTTTTCTTAGTTGGGAGGTTTTTAATGACTGATTCTATCTCTTTACTTGTGATTGGTTTGTTGAGATCATCAAATTCTTCTTTCATCAATATAGGCTGCTTATGTGTTTCTAGGAAATTGTCCATTTCCTCTGAATTATCATTTTTGTTGGAATATAGTTTCTCAAAGTATCCTCTTATTATAGTCTTTATTTCTGTGGGGTCAGTGGTGATATCTCCTTTCTCATTTCTTATTTTGTGTATTTGCATCTTCTCTCTTTTTTTCTTTATTAGTCTAGCTAAGGTTTTGTCAATTTTATTGATCTTCTCAAAGAACCAGCTCTTGGTTTTGTTTATCTTTTCAAGTGCTTTCTTATTTTCTATTTCATTTAGTTCTGCTCTTATCTTTCTTCTTTCTTTCTTTCTTCTTCCTGTGAGGTTACTTTGTTGTTTTTTTACTAATTCCTCCAAATGTGCAGATAGTTCTTCAATTTTTACTCTTTCTTCTTTTTTGATGTATAAATTTCCCTCTCAATACTGCTTTTGCTGTATCCCATAAGTTTTGGTATGTTGTGTTATCATTTTCATTAGTTTCAAGGTAGTTATTAATTTCTTTTGAGATTTCCTCTTTGACCTACTGTTTTTCTAAGGGTGTGCTGCTTAATTTCCATATTTTGATGTGAAATCTGGGCCTCTGGCCCTTGCAGATTTCCAGCTTCACTCCACTGTGGTCAGAGATATAATTTTGTATGATTTTGATCTTTCTGAATTCATTGAGAGTTTCTTTGTGGCCTAGCATATGGTCTATCTTGGAGAATGATCCATGTGCCCTTGAGAAAAATATATATCCTGCTATATTTGGGTGTAGTGATCTAAATATATCTATTAGGCTCAGCTCCTTTAATTTATTGTTCCAAGTTTTTGTTTCTTTATTGACTCTCTTTTGAGATGTTCTGTCCAAAGTTGATAGTGGTGTACTAAAGTTCCCCAGTATAATTGTAGGGGCATCTATTCTTTCACTTAGTTTTTCCAGTGTTTGCCTCACGTATTTGCAGGTGCCCTTGTTAGGAGCATAAATATTTATGATTGTTCATTCTTCTTGAAAGATTATCCCTTTCACAAATATGTAGTATCCATCTTTGTCTCTCACAATTGTTTTGCATTTAAACTCTATATTGTTTGATATTAATATAGCTACTCCTGCCCTTTTTTGCTTATTGTTTGCTTGTAAGATTGTTTTCCAGCCATTCACTTTCAACTTCCTTGACTCCCTGGGTCTAAGATGTGTTTCTTGTAGACAGCATATAGATGGGTCATATTTCCTCATCCAGTCTTCCAGTCTGAATCTTTTGACAGGTGACTTTAATCCAGTGACTTTCAGTGTTATTACTTTCAAGGAATTATTTATGTTAGCCATATTTTGTTTGGACTTGTGTTTGTCATATTTTGTTTGTTTGTTTTCCTTCTCTTTTTGTCCTTTTTTGTTGCTCTTATACTCTCCTACAACTCTGCCTCTCCTTTTTTTTTATTTCTTCTTTCAGAACTCCCCTTCGTATTTCTTGAAGGGCAGTGTTCTTGTTGGCATACTCTTTTAATTTCTGTTTATCTGTGAATATTTTGAACTTTCCATCACTTTTGAATGCTAGCTTAGCTGAATAGAGTATTCTTGTTTGGAAATTTTTTTCTTTTAGTACCTTGACTATGTCCTACCCTGCCTTCTTGCCTCCATGGCTTCTGATAAGATCATCACTTAATCTTATGGAGACTCCCTTGTATGTGATGGTTCTCTTTTCTCTTGCTGCTTTTAGAATTTTCTCTTTGTATTGAGCATTGGATAATTTGATAAGTATATGTCTTGGGGTAGGACTGTTGGGATTTATGGCATTTGGGGTGAGTTGTGCTTCCTGTACATGTACATCCATCTCCCTCAGTAGATTTGGGAAGTTTTCAGCCATTATTTCCTCCAACACCCCTTCTGTCCCCTTTCCCTTCTCTTCTCCCTCTGGGATGCCTATAATATGTATGTTTGCACATTTTGCATTGTCATTCAGATCCTTAAGTACCAGCTGGATTTTTTCTGTCTTTTTATCGATCAGTCTGCTATTTGTTTGATTTCAGATGTACTGTCTTCCACATCACTAATTCTCTCCTCTGCCTCTTCTAATCTGCTGCTATTTGCTAAGAGTGTATTTTTGATTTCTTGAACTGTGGTATTCATCACCATCATATCTGTTATCTTTCTGTGTATGTCTTCAATTTCCTTTCCAAGTGTTTTCTTCATATTGTTAATCTCTTCCTTTAGTTCATTAAGTTGGTCTCTAATATATGTTTTGAGATCTTTAATTACTTGTCCAATATTCTGCTCCTCTTCATGGTTTTTAGTTTATTCATTGGATTTGGCCATGTTTTCCTGATTATTGGTTTGGTTTGTAGTTTTTTGTTGCTGTCTGGTCATCATTTTATCTTGAAGGGTTTAATCAGTTCCTTAGCTTCTTTGTCTAGTCTTGGGGATTAATTAGTTGTTGTTCTTGCATAAGTGTTATGTCTTCTCTTTGTCACTTTGTTCTCCTTACTCTGTTTTCTTGTTGCTGACTAAGTTCACTTTGAAGGAAAATATTAGGGCCAGGGAAAGCAAAATAATTAAGGAAGGAAAATATATAAAATAGTATTGGAAATAAATATTAACAGAGCAACAATGTGAGATCTAGGAGAATGGATATTAGACTCATGTAAGTTGTGTAAAGTTATAGCAGTATGTAGAGTACCTTTAATGAGACAGTCAACTGAATATGGGGAGGAATATAGTATGAATTAAAAGGCCAGTGTTTTCATGAGAGAGGGAAAGAGAAAAGAAAGACATTAATATCAAGAGTAGATAAAAGACAGAAAACAGAACAAAGGTATTAGAAATAAAAAGTCAGACAATTTGGGGGCCAAAGAAAGGGAGGTGGAATGTAAGAGAAACAGTAGTTGATGGAGAATAGAAAAATGTCTAGAAAATGACCTTGAATACAAGGGTCAACTTGGACCAGCAGAATATCTCAGTCTACATATAATACCAGGAGTTAAAAATGCATTTTGACCTGAATCAAGGGGGAAATGGAAAGGACAAAGGAGTTTATATGGCTATGAGTCTCCAAAAAAATGCCGGGAGGTTATCAGAGGGGTCGCCCTTATGCACACCTCAGTAGAGTCCCAGAGACAGATAAAGTAGATACAACCCCAGGTATTGGTTCTTCTGAGGTCTACAGAGACCCACAGGTTCTATGGCCATGGCAGATGGAGTTCAGTGCCATGTCATTTGGCCCTTCTTTGGAGTTTGTGTTTCTGTGTGATGGAGCTGGACTCAGATGTGATCTTTGTTCACAAGCCTCTCCTGTTACATTTACCAGAACTGTAGTTGGTGCTGGGATTTAATACATACCCAGAGGACCTGAATCTCTGGACTGACCATGTGATAGCCAGGCCCTGAGCCTCAACAGACTTCAGCTCCTACACTCTGGTTTATTGGACTTACCCCACTCAGCCAACATGGAGTTGAAGAAGGTCAACCACCATACCATGGAGCCAAGAGTGCCTACAATTAAAAGCAGGAGGATTGCATCCAGCATCCATGTGGAATCTAAGCCCCCTCTTGATATAGATGTGGAGTGGACACAGGTCCACAGGATGGAGGAATAGAATATGGCTTAGAGTAGACTTACTGATATTCTATTCATGAACTATTGTGATTAGTAATCGAAGAAAATATGGCATTGGTGTGGAGAAAGTGGCCATGATGGATCCTGGGTGTGGGGAATGGTAGGAAGACATGAGATATGGAGGCGTTTTCGGGACTTGGAGTTGTCCTGGGTGGTGCTGGAGGGACAATTACCAGGCATTGTATGTCCTCCCATGGCCCCCTGGATGAAACGTGGGAGAGTGTGTACTATGATGTGGACCATTGACCATGAGGTGCAGTGGTGCTCAGAGATGTATTCACCAAATGCAATCAATGTTTCATGATGATGGAGGAGATTGTTTCTGTGGGGGTAGGAGTGGGGTGAGGCAGACTGAGGGTATATGGGGACCTCATATTTTCTGAATGCAATAAAAAAATAAAAAATAAAAAAAAGATGTAGGGGAAAGGGGACAGTGTACGCGGCCAAAATCAAAACACACAGAAAAGAGGAAATGGAGGATGAGGAAACACAGCAAATGGGAAGTGCTCCCCGCAGCACCTATTATATAAAGAAAAGAAAATAAAAAAGAAGAAAAAGAGAGAAGAAGAAAAAAGAGAAAAGGGAGGCAAAGAAAAGGGAAGGGGGAACAAGCTAGAAAAAGAAAAAGAGAAAAAAATCTAAATAAATGAAAAAGGACCTTGGGGGAAAAAATGGGAGAAAAGACTAGGAGACAATGCAATATTAGCAACCATGACAAAAACAAAAAACAAACAGAAAAAAGAACCGATGTTTCAAGCTAGGAATCCTCTTTGCAGTTAAATAATACCTTTAGGGATCTGACATTTCCCCTTTCTCCCTTCCTCACTTCTCTCTCTCCCAGGGCAGCAGGAAAGCTGCCTGAGAGGTCCGGTAGGAGATTCAAGTAGGTCCTTGTTGAACCAACTCAACACAGAAGACTATGGCTCTTTATTGCCAGCGTGAGAGCTCCTGAACCCATCAGAAACCCCAAGTATGCTATTGGAAGTTTGGACAGCACCTCTTACAGTCCCTCCCCCTTAGGTTTGCTAGGGGAGGTCTAATTGATTTTGTGACTCCACCTTCTCCCAGACCGTTTCCTTTCCCAGGACGTTTAGGTAAATTGGGCTTTCTCAGCATATTCACCGCTCCTTTCTTCCCTGACTCTCCCCAAGTCAGCTGGTACACTCCTCCAAGCTCAAGGAGAGAGAGAGAAAAAAAAAAACAACCCTGCCCGCAAGGCTAGGGTAATCAAGGACCTCAGATGGACCTCAGGGCATGGTGGATTTGGGGATGGGAAGGTCGTAACATTCCAGACTCAAGGTGTGTGAGTCTCCGGAGTGTGGGCCACCAGGGTTTCGGGGACACAGACCTGGGAACCACATATCCGGTTAACACTGGGTTTGGAAACAACACAACACAACAAAATTTTCAGGGATCACTGTGGCTAGGCCGCCAGCCCTAGGGGGAGGGGTCCACCCACAACTTCTGACCTCCGTGTCTGAAACCCAAAATTCAACTGCTTGCAAGAATCTCTTCTGTCACTGTCTCACCAAATCAACATCCAGAAATCTCCTGCCCTGCAAGCCCCCGAAACAGCCTGCTCAGGGTTTGGGAACACCTCAGCACAACAAAGTTTTCAGGGATTGCCTCAGCTGGGCCACCAGCCCTAGGGGTAAGGGTCCCACCCACAATTCTGACCTCCATGTATGAGACCCAAAAATCTACCTCTTGCAAGAATCTCTTCTGTCACCAATTTGTCTCTTCTGTCTCACCAATTTGACATCCAGACAACTCCTGCCCTGCAAACCCACAAAACAGCCCAGTCCAGCAGGACTCCGACCCTACTCAGCTGCTTCTTTGCAGGAGAGATTATGAGGTGCACTCACTCAGATGCCATCTTGCCCCTAAATGTGACCTTTTGAAGAAGTTAATTTAAGTTACAGTGTGACCCAAATGAATAAGGTTAGACCTTAATCCTATTCCTGGAGGTTTTATGAAGAGAAAGGCACACGGATGAGCAGAATCCAGAATCAATGAAGTCAGAAAGTCCAGAAGAAAAAGGAGAGGATATTGCAATTAGGCAGGAAAGCCAAGGAACCCCAAGGGTTGGCCAGATAACCAGAACAATTCTGACCCTGAGAAGAAGCAAGCCTTCTAGCCTCTGAAACTGTGAATCAGTAAATTTCTGTTTTTAACCTACTCACCATTGTATGGTATTTGTCTTAGCAGCCTGGAAGCTAAGGAAACTTTTGGTACCAGACCTGGGATGCTATTATTACAAATACCTAAAAATGGGAAAACAGTTTTGGAATTGGGTAATGGGTAGAGGTGGGAAGAATTTTGAGGTGCTTGAAAGAAAAAAAAAAACCTAGATCACTTTGATCTGTCTGTCAGTGGAAATATGAATTTTAAAGGTACCTCTGATATGTCCTTAGAAGGAAATTATGAAGATGTTTTTGGGAACTGGAGGAAAGGTGATCCTTGTTATAAAGTATCAGAGAACTTTGTGAAATAGTGTACTAATGCCCCACTGAAAGTGGAACTTGTAAGTGATGAACTTGGATATTTAGCTGAGGAGAATTCCAAACTAAAAGTGTAGAAGGTACAGCCTGATTTGTCCCTGCAGCTTATAGTAAAATGCAAGAAGAAAGGGATATCCTAAGAATAAAACACTTAAGCACAAAAGAACCGAAAATTGATGATTTTGAAAATAGTCAGCCAATCTAGATAACATGCTCTGCGACTAAGACAGAAGCAGCTCTATGATGGCTTTCCTTGAGTTTCTAGGAAGTAAGTCCTTAGAGAACATGGCTCCACTTGAGAGTTTAACTGAACAACCATTTGCTAAAGAAAGTGTGGCTAAACATGGATTCAGTCAGCCATTTTAGTGGAAGTGAGGATTGAAAAAGCAAGTGTATTAGTCAGCCAAAGAGGTGCTGATGTAAAATACCAGAAATTGGTTGGTTTTTATAAAGGATATGTATTTGGGGTTGGAGCTTACAGATACCAGGCCATAAAGCATATGTTACTTCCCTTACCAAAATCTATTTTTACATGTTGGAGCAAGATGGCTTCTTACATCTGTGAGGGTTCAGGCTTCCTGGTTTCCTCTCTTCCCAGGGCTTGCTTCTCTCTGTCATCAGGGGTCTTCTCTTCCTGGGGTTTGTTTCTCTTTCTTCTGTGTGCTTACTTCTTGGGGCTCCAGTTTAAGGCTTCAGTATCAAACTCCAACATCAAAAACCCTCAACCCTCAACTCTGCCCTTTGCCATGCCTTTTATCTGTGAGTCTGCACTCACCAAGGGGTGGGGACTCAACACCCTAATGATGTGACCCAATCAAAGCCCTAATCATAACTTAATCATGCCCATGTTCATACCTGTTTACAAACATAATTCAGTATCTATTTTTGGAATTCATAACTATGTCAAACTGCTACAGCAAGTATTCAGGAAGGATCTGTGGCAATTCTTTTTGTCTGATGATTTGCATCCCCTTGAGCAGCACACAAAGCTGACACGGGTTTTGTGAAAATTTATGAACAGAAGCACTGCCATCCTTACTGAAAAAAACAAAGTAGGGATGAATTGAAGGAAGAATGACTTCAAGGGCAGAACCATGGAAGCAGAGGGTATTGGCCTTAGACCAAGAGAATGGACGCATCCACATGTGTGGAAAGGGTGGGCCTACCCCTGAGCATGGAGGAAGCAGGCCATTTTGCCAAGTGCTTGAAGGAGGCAGGGCTCCTGGCCTTGTGTTTAGGGAAAGTTCAGTTACCACCCCAATGCTTAGAAAGGGTGGGGCCTACACTATAGTTTTCTGGCAGAGAGAGACTGCCATCGCAATGCTCAGAGAAGATGGGGCCTAAGATTCAGCATTTGGGGAGAATACAGCCACTGTGCAAGTGGTTGGAAAGGATTGGGCTGCTACTCCACAGCCCTAGAGGACAAAGCATCGATATAGAGAAGACAGGCCTTGCAATCTAATAGAGTTTGCCCTGCTGGGTTTCTGACTTGCTTGACCCATGACCCTTGCTTATTTTCCAATATCTCCCTTCTGAAATGGTAATGTCTACCCTATGTCTGTTCTACCAGTGTATATTGGAAGCAGATAGCTTTTTTCTAGGTTTTACTGGTCCACAGATGGAGAAGAATTTTGCCTTGGACAGACCACCCCCATAATTGATTTTGATAAGATTTTGAATTTAGCATTGCTACTGAATGCTTTGGGGATGTTTTGATGGAATGAATGTATTTTGCATATGGGGAGAACATGTCTTTTCAGGGTCTAGAGGATGGACTATGGTAATTGAGATATGTATGCCAGAAAAAATAATGTTCTTAATCTTATTCTGCATTGCTGTAGGTGAGAACCTATTATAAATAGGACCTTTTGAAGATGGTGTTTTTAGTTACTGTGTAGCCCAACTGAGTGAGGGTAGACCTTAATCCTATTTCTGGAGGCTTTCTGAAGTAAAAGGTACGTGGATGAATAGAAGCTCAAAGGTAACGAGACCCAGAAGAAAAGGGAGAGGACATTTAGTGGTAAAGCCAAGGAACCCCAAGGACTGCTGGTCGACCAGAATGATATCAGCCCTTGGAGGCAGCAAGTCTTCTAGCTACTGAAACTGTGAGCCAATAAATTCATGATGTTAAGCCAATACATTGTGTGGTATTTGTCTTAGAATCCTGGAACCTAAGACAAATATTGAACATCTTTTCATGTGCATACTGGCCATTTAGATATATTTTTTAAGAAATGCCTATTCAAATTCTTGGCCATTAAAATTGGCTTATTTATCATTTAATGTTGAATTGATAGAGTTCTTTATACATTCTGGATACTAAACCCTTAATTGAATATATGATTTGAAAATATTTTCTCCCAAGCTGTAAGTTGTCATCACTTTTTTATTTGTGTTCTTTGATGCACCAATGTTTTTAATTATGAAGAAGTCCAATTTATCAGTTTTATTCCTTTGGTTGCTTATACTTTTGGTGTCATATATAAAAAACCATTGCTTAGTACAAGGTCACAAGGATTAACACCTACATTTTCTTCTAAGAGTTTTGTAGTTTTAGTTCTTATATTTAGGTTTTTAAAATCTATTTTGATTTAATATTTTCATGTGGTATGAGATAATGTTCCAAATTCCTTCTTTTGCATGTAGATATCCAGCTTTCCCAGCACCATTCATTGAAAAGACTATTCTTTTGCAATTGAATGTTTGTTATTGGCATCCTTGTCAAAAGGCAACTGATCATAGATACATGGTTTTATGTATAGACCATCACTGCAACTCCATTCATCTGTATGCTTATCTTTATGCCAGTACCACACTGTCTTGATTGCTTTGTAGCTTTGTAGTAGTTTTAAAATTGAGGGGAAACGGACTTTGGCCCAGTGGTTAGGGCATCCGTCTACCATATGGGAGGTCCGCGGTTCAAGCCCTGGGCCTCCTTGACCCGTGTGGAGCTGGCCATGCGCAGTGCTGATGCGCGCAAGGAGTGCCGTGCCACGCAAGGGTGTCCCCCGCGTGGGGGAGCCCCACGTGCAAGGAGTGCGCCCGTGAGGAAAGCCGCCCAGCGTGAAAAGAAAGAGCAGCCTGCCCAGGAATGGCGCCGCCCACACTTCCCGTCCCGCTGACGACAACAGAAGCGGACAAAGAAACAAGACGCAGCAAATAGACACCAAGAACAGACAACCAGGGGAGGGGGGGAAATTAAATAAATAAATAAATCTTTAAAAAAATAAAATAAAATTGAGAAATGTGTGTGTCTTCCAACTTCGTTCTCTTTCAAAAATGTTTGCATTATTCTGTGTCCGTTGTGATTGCATGTAAATTTTAGGATCAGGTTGTCCACTTCCAGATATACCTTTTCCCATCCTTTTACTTCACATTAAGTAGCTTATTTGAATCTAAAGTGTCTCTTGACAGTTCCATCCATCTGCCCCATGGGATCTAAGCCTCCTCTCAATAAGAAGCAGAGTGGGCATCACCTTCCTAGAATCCTCAAGCCTGAGAAATGAACAAACATAAGGTAGGAATGCAACTATTGACTAAAATAGACATTATTATTCTAGTAATGGAAGAACTTGCAACATTGAAATAAAGACAGGGGTCACCAGAGGTTCTGAAGGAAGGAAAAGGGAAGAATAGTGTAACATGGGGCATTTTTGGGACATTGGAATTGTTCTGCATGATATTGCAATGATGGATACAGGTAATGTATAATATAATGTATAATACAGGATACATTATACATTTTATCAAAACCTATAAAATTGTGTGGTGCAAAGTACAAGTCATAATGTAAACTATAGACCATGGTTAGTAACAATGCTTCAATATGTGTTCATTAATTGTAACAAATATGCCACAGTAATGAAAGATGTTAATGCTGTAAAGTGTGGGAGGGGGAAGGGATGGGGTTTAGAGGAACCCCCTGTATTTTTGATGTAACATTTATGTAAGCTAAAGTTTCTTTTAAAATAAAGAAAAAAGGAAAGAAAAAAAAGATTCTCATCAGATTAAAAATAGTTAATTTATAAAAAATAAAATATAGAATACTAAAAGTAAAATGTCTTATACAGAACTTATAGTTGGATAATTTCTTATCTATTCTATAAGTTTCTGTCTTTTAATTTTAGTGTCTAATGCATTTACATTAATATAATTACTGACGAGGAAGGATTTATGCTTGCCATGTTCTATTTTTCTACATACCTTATATATTTTTTTCTCCAGTTCCTCCACTACTGCCTTATTTTGTGTTAGATATTTTAGAGTGCACAAATTTTATCAAGTATTTTCTTTTACGAAATATTTTTCAGTTATTTTCTTAGTGATTGTCTTGGGGATTGCCATTAACGTTTTAAGTCACAAAAAATACAGTTTGGATTAATGACATCTTAATTTCAATAGTGTATATAAACCTATATAGTTCTGTGTATACTGTTATAGTCACAAATCATATCTTTATACATTGTGTACCCATCAACTTAGTTTTATAATTATAGAATCATACAGTTGTGTTTTAAATCAAATAGATAAAACAGGAGTTACCAGCAAAAATATACTTATACTGACTTTTATATTTATCTATGTAGCTACCTTTACCAGTGTTCTTTATTTGTTCCTATGATTTTAAATTACAGTCTAGCATCATCTCATTTAATTCTGAAGCACTTCCTTTAGTATTTCTTGAAGGGAAGGTCTGCTAATAACACATTCTCTGTTTTTGTTTTATCTGGGAATGTGTTATTATTTTCTCATTCAGTTTTGCTGGACAATTTTGCTGGATATAGAATCCTTGGTTTACAGTTATTTTTTTCTTTCATCACTTTGAAAGTGTCATCCCATTGCCTTCTAGTCTTCTTGGTTTCTGATGAGAAATAAGCTCTGATTTTCAACTACCTTGCACATAATGTTTCTGAACAATTTGCACCCTTTTCCACCCTGAATGGGTTCTGATTCAGGTGAATCAACCCACGCCTTTTTCTTTGGGTAGCCCCCAGTCAGGTTAGAAAGGACAAACACAATAATTTTTTAATAAGGCCCACTCTGCTCCCTCTGGAACCAGGGAACAGGGTTCTACACTGGGAATGTGGGCTATCATCTTCAAGTCTGCTGTCAGTAGGGGGAAGGAGTGGGGCAAGGGCAAGAGAAAACACCACTAAGCATTTCTACTGTTTTTCAGTTGTTTATTTTTCAATTTAGTGTTCACTTTGTTACAGTAAATCTTTGAGAGTTCTGACAAAATTGGGTCTGACATGTCTCATAGCTTTTTCAATGTTTCTATAGAGAATTAGGAATTTGAAGCTGCCTACTCAGCCATTATGCTGATGTCATTCTTCATCCCAAATTTTCTTAGCAAGAAAGTCGCCTACTGTGTATTGTTTGTGGCATCAAAACACCATTACTTTAGTCCTTGGGAGTGCTACTGGTAATTTTTAGAAGGTGAGTTTTGGGCCCTTGTGATGGCCTTTAGATACTTACTAAATAGAGTAGGGGGGAGCACACACTACTATATGGTAGGTTGCCTGGAAGTTATTTCTTTGTCTACCTCATTTTGGGTGCATAGGAGTGACCCTACCAACCACCATACATCACACATCTCCCCATCTGGGTTCTGGCAATCTAAACCCTGATGTCACCTCCTACAACACCAACACACACCCACACACAGAAACACAAAGCCCATTTTCCATCTGACCCATGGGTTAAATTTTTAATATGGAAATTTGTGGTCAATGACCAGTTCTGACCCAGTCCTTATCCCCAGTGTCTGGCTAACTTTGAACCCACTAGTCTGGCTCCCAGCTCTCAAGGATCCCACCTTCCTCCCTTCTCACACACATGCCACTTCTTCTTCCCTTCCTCCCTATGATCAGAGATCTGGCAGAGACACACACACATCAAAAGGAAGGAGGGGATTTTTGACACTTGATTTTATTCTAATCACCACCATCTCTGTTGCATTCATGGTGCTGTATCTTGTAGTGGTATCATTTTTCAGAGTCTCTTGAACCTGACCTGAGTGCTTCAGGCTCTGGTTCCTCTTCAATCTTTGCTAATGGCTTAAACTTCTTCACTTTCCCTAGAATTCTTATACTAGTCCAAGAAGATGTTTTTCTTAAACTCTCATAAAACAGACTTTTTATTTCCTGCTGTATCTTCTTCACCTATCAGGGAAACAGGATGATTCCAGAAAAGTATTAGTTGGAGGAAGAGAATAGGGACTGGAAGTGAAGGGGGGCTTTGTGTAATAGAGGAGGAGGGGTATTGTGTCAGGAAAGGGTAAGACAAGGAGTGCTGGGGAAGGGGGAATCATTGAGGAATAAGAGGAGTTTCTGTGAGGTAGTCTTACCTCGCCACTCCCTCTGGATCTGGGTAGACAGGAAGTCTTATTATTCTTCCTCTCTTTTTGGCTTGGAGTTGGTTGTTTTGTTCTTGGGGTTGGTTGTTCCATAACTGTGCCAGGTTGCTCTGGTTTGCTAGTAACCTTAGCCATAGTGAAGCCTCCCAGCATTCTGCTTCAGGGCTCCTAACCACCCTATATATACTCCCCGGGATGAGGAACCACACCCTTCAGCATTGTTTACTCATCCCCCCCCCCCACCAGGGAGGGCTTAAACATCACAAAGCACTACAGCTGATACTCCCTTGGGCTTGGGGCTACTGTGGAGACCAAGATACTCTGGTCAGAGAAATGGATCTTTCCTTGACATTCCACTAAGGTGCTTTCTCAAAATGACCTGCCACCCCCTCTCATCTGCATGCATGGCAAGAAGAAGGGTTTCCTCCAAGTCTTTTCTCATAGCTACTCCTGTTTCACAGTTAATTTTGTTCTCTCTCACCCTTTACCATAGCCTAGAATTTTGTGTCTCACCTAAAATCCCTCTAAGATAATGTGTCCATATTTAGGTTTCTGTGAGAAGTGAATCATCCCACTTCCCTGCAACAAATTTCTTTTATTTATCTTGAAGACCATTTGCTTTTTGGCTACTACCAGGTAATATTCCCATCTACCTCTTTTCCCAGTGCCCATGTAGATATCTTCAGTTTTCAATTTTCCAGACTCAAACAACTGCCTTTATCAGTAATCAAAATAGTGCTGATGTGTGTAGACAGATAGATCAATGACATAGCATTAGAAATCCAGAAATAAATCCATAAATCTATAGACAATTGATTTTTTACAAGTATGCCAAGACAATTCAATGGAGGAAAGAATAGTTATTACAACAAATGGTGTTGTTACAACTGTATCTTCACATGCAAAAGAATGAATTTGGACTCCTACTTCACACCACATATTCTAAATCAAAATAGATCAAAGACCTAATATAAGAACTAAAACTATAAAAATTTTAGAATAAAATATAGATATAAAACTTCATGTCATTGGATTAGACCATGTTTTATTAGATATGACACCAAAGGGCACAAGTAACAAAATTTAAAAACTAATAAATTGGACTTGATCAAAATTTAAAACTTCTGTGAAACAAAGGACACAATGAAGAAAGTAAAAAGACAACACACAGGATGGGAGCAAACTTTTGCATATCATAAACATGATAAAGGACTCATACAGAATATAATAAAAAAGTCTTACAACTCAATAATAAAATGACCCAATTTATAAATGGACAAATGATCTGAAAGAAATCTCTCCAAATAAGATCTACAAATAGCCAATAAGCATATGAATCAGCTCAACATCACTAGCCATCAAGCAAATGCAAATCAAAACCACAATGAGATACCACTTCATATCCAGTAGTATGACAATAATCAAAAAGAAGGAATATGCAAGTGTTAGCAAATGTCACTTAGCTGATGAATGAATAATAAAAAGTGGTAAATGCATATAATGGAATATTATTTGACTGTAGAAAGAAATTTAAGTACTGATACCAGAAACAAAATGCATGAACCTGAAAATATTATGCTAAATGAAAGAAGCAAGTTCCAAAGGGCTACATATTATATGATTCCATTTATAGGAAATATGCAGAATAGGTAAATCCATAGAGACAGTAAACATATTAGTGGTCACCCAAGGCTGGGGGTAGTGTGGGGATTGAGAGGTGATGGCTAAAAGATCCAAGTTATCTTTCTTGAATGATAAAAATATTGTAAAATTGTTTGATATGTTGTCTGTACACTAAATACACTTACTTGTACACTATAAATGTATGGATTGTATGGTATGTGAATTATATTTAAATAAAGCTGTTTAAAAAGAAGATGAATAAGAACTGTCCTCACATAGGTAGTTTAATAGCTAGTGTTTTGGAATCAGACTTGAACTTGAGTCCTCACTGTCACTAAATCTTTTCACGTCTTTGAGCCTCAGCTTTTCATTTATAAAACAGGGTTAAAAATAGTACCAATAAAAATAATATTACCTGCCTTATAAGACTATTGTAAGTATTAAATTAAATGAATGTTGATTTTCAAACATGAAAATATGAAGACTCTAAGAATACATCTGTGCACCCTTGGAAATATGTGTATTGAAGTTTGAGAAAAACTGCCATTTTATCTAATCACAGTCACAAACATCAGTGCTAAAGAAGTTATGAAGGGGAAACGGACTTTGGCCCAGTGGTTAGGGCGTCCATCTACCACATGGGAGGTCCGCGGTTCAAACCCCGGGCCTCCTTGACCCGTGTGGAGCTGGCCCATGCGCAGTGCTGATGTGCGCAAGGAGTGCCGCGCCACGCAGGGGTGTCCCCCGCGTAGGGGAGCCCCACGTGCAAGGAGTGTGCCCATAAGGAGAGCCGCCCAGCATGAAAGAAAATGCAGCCTGCCCAGGAATGGCGCTGCCCACACTTCCCGTGCCGCTGACGACAACAGAAGCGGACAAAGAAACAAGACGCAGCAAATAGACACAGAGAACAGACAACGGGGGGATTAAATAAATAAATAAATCTTTTTAAAAAAAAGAAGTTATGAAGTAGTCCCTATAATAATACAGAATACACTTATTTTCAGATTGTGATTAAAATTTAAATAGAAAATTTTATACTTACCACAAAGAAGGCACTGACCCCTTAACAATATTCACAGCAACTAGTATTCTGATATACTGCTGGAGGGAATGCAAATTGTTAAAACTGCTTTGGAAACAGGGTAGGCAGTCAGTATCTACTGTACATATTTGTGCCCTGTGATCCAAGTCCACTCCTAGGTATATATCTATATATTTATATATAACAGAAATGCAAATAAATGTCCACCAAAAGACAGGTACTAGAATATTCATAGTTGCACTATATCAATAGCCAAAAGCTGGATACAAAATAAATGCTCATCAACAATAGAACGGACAAAAGGCAATATATACAAATAGTTGAATACTATTCAGCAATGAGAACAGCTGAACTCGAGGTATGCACACAGTATAGATGAACCTATTAGACATTATGCTGTATAAAGGAAGCCAGGCATAAAGAGAGACAGACTCATACTGTATGATTCTATTTATATAAAGTTGAAAAGCAAGCAAAACTAAATTATGCTATTGTAAACTTAAAAAGGTTTCTGTTTGGGAGGAAAAAGTAATGATTTGGAGGTGCACAAAGGGGGCTTCCAGAGTGCTTGAAATGTTAATCAAGTTGGCAGGTTACATGGGAGCGTTTGCTTATGATTTGTGCCCCTTTAGGTATATGTGTTATGCTTCATTTTATTTAGTAAATTCCCATCACAAGCAATGGAGGCCAGAAGTTGATAATACTAGCGCCCCAATAGACCTTGGCCCAGCTCTTCCCAAAGGAACTGATTTCATTTTCAACAGAGCATAGAAAAAGTCATGCCTAAGGGTGCCCTTGAGAACAATGGAGGCTATGGTAAAAGTCAATTGGGAGATCAGTAGATTCATCGGACACAGAGGTTAAACCTTAGGCTGGCTGGTTTGAATGAGATAACCTCAAAAAGAGAGAACTGGTTGTTGTTGGTTTGTTTTTTTTTACATTTCCTACTGTTACTTATTTATTTTTTTTAAGATTTATTTACCGCTCCCGCCCCTTGCCACTTGCATGCTGTCTGCTCACTGTGTCCATTCCCTGCACATTCTTCTGTGTATGTTTGTCTCCCTTTGTTGTGTCATCTTGCTGCGTCAACTCTCCATGGGTGAGGGCCGTCAGCTCTCTGTGGGCACGGTCCAGCTTGCCTTCATAAGGAGGCCCCAGGATACAAACCCAGGGCCTCCCATATGGTTGATGGCCCGATTGAACCACATCTGCTTCCCCTAGTTGTGTTTTTGTATTTAAATCTTTGATCCATTTTGAGTTAATTTTTGTATAAGGTGTGAGTCAGGGGTCCTCTTTCTTTCTTTTGGATATGACTGTCCAGTTCTCCTAGCACCATTTGTTGAATAGATGGTTCTGGCCCAGTTGGGTGGGCTTAACAGCCTTGTCAAAAATTACTTGACTAAATGTGTGGGTCAATATCTGAGTTCTCAATTCAGCTCCATTGGTCAATCTGTCTGTCCTTATGACAGTATTATGCTGTTTTTAACACTGTATCTAATATGCTTTACTTTTAAAATATATTTTTTATTTATTTTAAAAATATACATAGGTCACACAAAATGTTATATTAAAAAATATAGGGGATTCCCATATGCCCCACTCCCCACACCCACTTTTCCCACATCTACAACTTCTTTCATTAGTGTGGTACATTCATTGCGATTGATGAACACATTTTGGAGCACTGCTACACAGCATACATTCTAGTTTACATTGTAGTTTACACTCTCTCCCAGTCCATTTGGTAGGTTATGGCAGGATATATAATGTCCTGCATCTGTCCCTGCAGTTCATTCAGGACAACTCCAAGTACAGAAAATGCCCCCATATTACACCTCTTTTTCCTTCTCCCTGCCTTCAGCAACACCAGCGGCCACTGTAATTTCTTTCATTACTAGAATCAAAATAAGTCTAGAGTAGAATATCAGTAAATCCACCCTAGTCCATATTTTATTCCCCAATCCTGAGGACTCTGGGATGGTGATGCTCACTCCACCTCTTAATTGAGAAGGGACTTCAATCCCACATGACTGACAGATGGGACTCTCCTTCTTTGCAGTTTGACTCTCTCAGTTCCTTGGTGTGGTGGTTGCCCATTCTCACCTCCTTGTTAGCTGTCCTGGGTGAGTCCAATGAACTGGAGAGTAGGTGTTGCAACTCTGCTGAGGCTCAGGGCCCAGCTGGCATATTGGCAGCCCAGAGATTCAACTCTCCTGGACATATACCCACCAATCCCAGTGCCAACCACAGGTTCAATAAAAGGTACAGAAGAGGCATGTGTAGAGAAGTCACATCTGAGACCAACTCCATCACACTTGAGAGCACAAACTCCAAGGTAGGGCCCACTGGCAAGACACAAAAGTCCAGAGCCACCTGCCATGACCATAGGACCTGGGTGTTTCTGTAGCCCTCAGAAGCCCCACTACCTGGGGTACTATCTACTTTGGCTGCCTAGAAAATCCTGCTGAGACATGCAAAGCGCCACCCCTCTGATGACCTCCTGAATCATTTTGAAGTCTCTTAGCCATATAAACTGATTTGTCTTTACCATTTCTCCCTTTTACTCAAGGTATTTTTCCAGATGCATTATCAGCCAGTGCTTGGTAGTAATCCCTAGGTGCCAGGAGGCTCATCCCTGGGAGTCATGTCCCACACTGGGGGGAAGGTAATGCATTTTATGTGTTGAGTTTGGCTTAGAAAGTGGGCACATTTGAGCAACATGGAGGGTCTCAGGAGGTAACTCTTAGGCACCCTGCAACACTAGGCCAAGTTGAAATTTCAAGTTCAAAAGGCTCATAAGTATAGTTGTCAGTATTAAGGACCCATCTTTCTTCACTGGTTGTTGCCCCTGCATTTAGGGGATTGTTGTTGTTCCATTAGAGACTGTGGCATTGCTCCCCAGGATGGGAACCCAGCACTCCCTCATTTGTCATGTGAATCTCTATCCAATATGGCAATACCCAATGAACATTCAAACATATCTGTATACCCTATACGCATGCCCAGGCAAACTCCCTCCCATGCTTCCCCCATAAGTGACATCCCACACTAGTGCTCCTCCCCTGCCATAGTTGAATCCCTCTGTGATCCAAAACTTCTTCAAAAATGAAGCCAAATATATTGCTAAATTCAATTAATAGGAAATGAGATAGTAATGATAGGTTTAAACATAAAAAACAAAATACATTAAATTTAGAAAAACTGAAATAAAGTAAAAAAATGGGGTATTAAAGATGAAAAATTTTTTTAAATTTGTTGATGTTTTGCCTTTCATCACTATAATAACTGTTGTTCTGTATTTACAGTGGCAATTTCTTCCATTTCTTCCTCAGTGTCTTACTTTTTTTTATTATGTCTTCAAAGAAGTTTTAGGTCACAGTAAAGTCACATGCAGAATATAGGGGACTTCCACATACCCAACATCCCCCCCTTTTCCCCCTTCCCTATTAATGATCTCTTTACATGTGGATGGTACATTTGTTACAATTGATGTAAAAATATTGAAACATAGCTACTAACCATGATCAGTAGTTTACATTATGATTTACATTTTATGCTGTGCGCTTTTATAAATTTTTGGTGAAAGTTAATATGGCTTGTACCCATCATTGCAAGATCATGCAGAACACTTCCATTGCCCCCTAAACTACCCCCTCTTGAAAAGACAACTGTCCAAAGAAGAAACACAAATGGCAAAGAAACACATGAAAAAATGTTCAACATCACTAGTGTTTAGGGATATGCAAATCAAAACTACAATGAGATATCATTTCACACCTATTAGATTGCTATTAAAAAGTCAGAAAACTGTAAATGTTGCAGAGGATGTGAAGGGATAAGAATGCTTATTCTCTGTTGGTGGGAATGTAGAATGGTACAGCCACTGTGGAGGATGGTTTGGTGGTTCCTAAGGAAGTTGAATATAGACTTGCCATGGGACCCAGCAATACCATTGCTAGGTATATACCCAGAAGAACTGAGAGTAATGACATGAATAGATATCTACACACTGATATTCACAGCAGCATTATTCATGATAGCCAAAGCTGGAAACAACCAAGGTGTATATCAACTGATGAATGGATAAACAAGTTATAAAGTATACACATGATGGAATACTATGCAGGGGTAAGAAGAAATGAAGTCATGAAACATGTGACAACATGGATGAACCTGGAGGACCTTAAGTTGAGTGAAACAAGCCAGACACAAAAGGACATATACTGGATGATTGCCCTACTATGAACTAAATATACTGTGAAATATGAATATGGGTAGAATTGCATATGTAAGACTGGTTTTCCTTGAAGCTGAACAAATGTAAGTTAATACTACAAAATGTTAATATCAGACAAAAAAAATTATACTAAGTGAAGGAGACCAGACACAGAGTACTACATATTGTATAATTCCATTTATATGAAATGTAAATATAAATCAATTTATAAAGATACATAAGATTAGTGGTTATATAGATATGAGGAAGGAATGCTAAGGGGTGTAGAGTCTTTGTTTTGGAGAAATGAAATTGTTCTAAAGTTTTTGAGATGATGAATGTACAACATTGTGATTATACAAAAAGCCATTGATTATACATTTCAGATCAAATAGCCAGAAATGCCAGCTATGTACAGTGGGGGAAGCATACAGAGATTGAGGGGTAAGGAATTTTCTTGCTTGCTTGTTTGTCTGGTTTTTGTTCATTATTATTATTGAAATAATGAAAATTCTATAATAATGACTGAATTAACACACAAGTATGTGATTATACCAAATATCACTTATTGTACACTTTTGATGAATTGTATGCTTTATTAATATATATCAATAAAATTGATTTGTTAAAAAAAGAGAGGTAGCTGGCAAGAGATCACCTAGGGTCAGAACAAATCTCAAACACTGATGTTAGGAATTATCTCTCCAAAGGAGCCCAAATTTGATTGGTTTAGTCTGTGGAGCAATTTATGCCACAGGGAATTGTTGACAAAAATAGAGTAATTGGGCTGCAATTAGTGGAGCTTAGTTGGCTGTTAGGCAAAGAGAGCCCTGCCCAAACCATTGTAATCCTAGGGTGTCTGAGGCATATCCAAGGCTTTGTCCCTAAGGAATATCCATAAAAGGCTTAACAATGTGGGTGGGAAACAGACTCCACCAAAACAATCCAGGGATTAATTTTAAAAAAAGGATTTGAAAAACAAAACAAAAAATCCCTGAGTTGGGCAATCCAGTGCACAGACCCAAGCTTGCTACAATATATTACCTAAAATGTCTAGTTTCCAAGAAATAAAATGAAGCATGCAAAGAAACAGTAAAGTACAACCCATAAAACAGAAGAGAAAAACACAGGCAACAGAAACTGCCTGCAAGAGTGACCATATGTCATGTCTAAAAGAGAAAACCTTCAAAGTAGCCCTTATAAATATGTCCAAAGAATTAGAGGAAGCCATGAATAAAGAAATAAAGGAAGTTATGATGACAGTGCCATATCAAATAGAGAGTATCAATAAAAAGAAATTATAAAAAATGAATCAAATGGAAATTCTGGAATTGAAAAGTAAAATAAATGAAAAAAATTCACAAGTGGGGCTCAACAGGAGATTTTAAATGAAAGAAAAAATCCACTGAGCATGACGCAGATTGATAGAGATTATGCAATGCCAAAAAGACAGAAAAAAAGAATGAAGAAAAATTAACAGTGCTTCAGACATATCACAGTAGAAAGACTGAAAGGAAAACACAAGGGGGATTTCTTGAAAGCAAGAGAAAAATGACTTATCACTTCCAAGGGACCTCCAATTAGATGAACAACAGACTTCTTGGCAGAAACAATAAAGGCCAGAAAGCAATGGGATAACAAAAATAAAGTACTCAAAGCAATGAACTGTCAACCATGATTCCCATATCCAGCAAATAAAAACATTGCTAGATAAAGAAAAGCAGAAAATTCATAGCTAGCAGAACTGCTTTTCAAAAATTACTAAAAGATGTTCTGCAGGCTGAAAGCAAGGGACTCCAAGTGATAATTTGAAACTTCACACACACACACACACACACGCACGTACACACACCAGTAGAGGTAATTATGTCATTATAAAAGACAGTATAAATGCATGTTTCCTTCCTGCTCTTGACTGACGTAAAAAGTGATTTTATAAAACAATATTATGTAATGTATTGTTTGATCTTAACTTGCATAATGTAATATATTTGCTAATAATGCTACAAAAGATGTAAGCAGAAGCACAGCTTAATTGGGCTAAGGAATGCTCCAGATGCTAGCTCAGATCGACTAGAGCAAATGCAAATGACAAGAACCAGAAATGATAAACAAAAAGTCTAATATAACAAATGCTATAAATATATACTTTCTCTTCTTTCTTCTCTTAGCTTCTTTAAAATACATAAAATTGTATTGCAAGTTTAATAAAATTATATGAAGTAATAATTAAAATTACTTATAGTTATAGATGTAATATGTATAAAACGAATACTGCACAAGAGGAGAAATCAAATAAAGCTATACAGGAATAGCATAATGATATCTCACTGGGGGAAGCAGATGTAGCTCAGTGATCGAGTGTCTGCTTCCCATGTTTGAGGTCCTGGGCTCAATCTCTGATACCTCCTAAAAAAAACTCATTAAAATTAATTTAATGTAAGTTAGTATTACTCTGAAGCTGATTCTGATAAGTTAAGATGTATATGGGAAGTCCAAGAGAAATCACTAAAGAAATAACTAAAACAATATAGTGAAAAAACATTAAAGACTTTTAAATGCTATATAAGAAAATATTCATGTAACACAAAAGAATGTTGTAAAGGATAAATAGCAGTACCAAAAACACATTAGACATGTAGAACACAGAAAGTAAAATGGCAGAGATAAATCCAACAATATTCATGATAGAATTAAATGTGACTAATTAAAAATCCAAACAAATTGCAGAGATTGTCACACTGAAAACAAAATGAAGTTCCAAATGTATACTATTTACAGGAAACACTTTAGATTCAAAGATACAAATAGATTAAAAGTATGAAGATGGCAAAATATTTATCACGTAAACAACAATCACAAGAAAGCAGGAGAGGCTATACTAATACCATACAAAATAGACTTTAAAGCAAAAAAAAAAAGGGACTAAAGATATAAAGGGACAATTTATGATAAAAGGGTCAATCCATCAGAAAAATATAAAAACCATAAATATATGCACATAATAATAGCACACTGAAAATACATGAAGCAAAACAGAATTGAAGGGAAAAACAAACAATCAAAAAATAATAGTTGGGGAATTCAATATCCCACTTTCAATAATGAAAAAAACTAGTCAAAAGATCAACAAGGAAATAGAAGACTTGAACAATATTATAAACCAACTAGACCTAACAGATAACAATAAAACACTCACCCAAAAACAGCAGTTTATATTCTTTTCAAGTGCACATGGAACATTCCCCAAGATAGACCATATACTATGCCAAAAAACAAACCTTGCTAAATTTAAAAGGACATGAATAATACAAAATATTTTCTCTGACTGCAGTAGAATGAAATTAGGAAATCAATAACAAAGAAAATCATAAAACACACAAATATGTGACATTTAAACAACACACTCCCAAATAACCAAGGGGTCAAAGAAGAAATCAAAAGTGACATTATAAAAAGTTTTGATATGAATGAAGATGAAGGCACTTCATATCAAAATTTAGGGAATGCAGTTAAAGCAGTGCTTAGAGGGAAATTTCTAGCTTTAACTATATTGAGATGGAAGAAAGATCTCAAATCAATAACTGATCCTTCTACTCTTTAAGACTGGAAAAAGAAGAACAAACTAAATCTAAAGCAAGCAGAAGAAAGGAAATAATAAATATTAGCATGGAAATTAATGAAACACAGAATAGAAAAGTGATAGAGAAAATCAATAAAACCAAAACCTGTTTTTTTTAAATGATCAACACAATTGACAAAACTTAGCTAGACAGACCAAGAAAGAAGAGAGAAAAAAAATGACCATAATTGAAAATGAAAGAAGGGCGATTAATAGTGACCTTAAAGAGATGAAAAGAATTATAAAGGAATACTGTAAGCAATTGTATGCCAGTAAATTAGATAACTTAGATGAAGCAAACTCCTAAAAAGACACAAACTGTTGAAACTAACTCATGAATAATAAATGATATGAATAGAAGCATAATGACTGAAGAGTTTGAATTAGTAATAAAAACTAATCACAGAGAAAAGATAAATCCAGAAGGCTTCACTGATGAATTCTGTCAAACATTTAAGGAAGAATTAACACAAATTCTTCACAAATTAAAAAAAAATAGAAGGGGAAGAAATACTTTCTAACTCATTCTATGAGGTCAATGCTACCCTACACTAAAATCAGACAAAGACATCCCAGGAATGGAAAATTGCAGACCAATATCTTTTATGAATATGGGCATGAAATCCTCAACCATATACTAGGAAACCAAATTCAGCAACATATATAAAGGGAATTATAAATCATTACCAAATGGGATCTATCTGAGGAATATAAGTTTGGTTTAACATCAAGTTTAAATCAGGTAATGTAATGCACGATATCAATAGACTAGAAAACAAAAACCCATAATCATCTCATTAAATGCAGAAAAAGCATTTGACAAAATCCAATAGTCTTCCGTGATAAAACCACTCAGCAAACTAGGAATAGAATGGAACTTCCTCAACCCTGATAAAAGGCATCTACAAAAAACCTACAGCTAACATCACATTTAATAGTGAAAGACTGGATGCTTTCCCACGAGGAACAGAAACAAGATATGATGACCACTCTCATCACTTTTTCTTTCATTTTTTACATTATTATCTTTTTTAAAAAAAAGATACATAAATCACAAAATGTTACTTTAAAAAATCTAAGAGGTTTCCATATACCCCACTCCCCATACCCCACTCCTCCCACATCAACAACTTCTTTCATTAGTTTGGTACATTCACTGCATTTGATGAATACATTTTGGAGCACTGCTACACAGCATGGATTAAAGTTTACATTGTAGTTTACACTCTCTAAAAGTCCATTCATTGGGTTATGGTAGGATATATAATGTCCTGCATCTGTTCCTGCAATATCATTGAGAACAACTCCAAGTCCCCAAAATGCCCCCATATTACACCTCTTTTTCCCTCTCCCTGCCTTCAGCAACTCCTGTGGCCATTGTCTCCACATCAATGATAGAATTTCTTCCACTGCTAGATTCACAATAATTCTATAGTAGAATACCAGTAAATCCATTCTAATCCATATTTTATTCCACCATCCTGAGGAATCCCATCCATCAGCCACGTAAGATCTAAGCCCCTTTCAATTTAGAGGTGGAGTGGGCATCACTATCTCACCACATTTATTCAACAATGTACAAGAGGTTCTAGCCAGCACAAGCTGGTGACAAAAAGAAACAGAAGGCATCCAGCTTGGAAGTAAGTAAAACTATCTCTATTGGCAAATGATTTGATCCTTTATATAGAAAATCCTAAGGAATTGTGGTAGATTGAATGATGTACACCAACATAAAACATATTATTAATCTTAATCCACGTTTCTGTGGGTGTGAACATATTAGTAAACAGGACATTTTGAAGATGTCATTATTAGGTAAGGTGTGGCCAGATTGAATCAGGGTGGGTCTTAATCGATATAACCAGAGGACTTATAAAGAGAGGAAGTTCAGACACAATCAGCCAGAAGAAATCCAGCCAGATTGAATCAGGGTGGGTCTTAATCTATATAACCAGAGGATTTATAAAGAAGGGAAGTTCAGACACAATCAGCCAGAAGAAACCAAAAGAAGTCAGAAGTCAAAGAAAGCCATGGAAAGTAGCCAGATGTCAGCAGAAAGTGGAAGAGCAGACACAAAGAGAGAGACATGATCATGTAACAGGAAGCAAAGATACGAGCCAAAGAATGCTGAGAACTGTAGCAAGCCAAAACCAGAATACTACAGACTTCAGGAGAAAGCCTGGCCTTGCTGACATCTTGATTTTGGACTGCTAGCCCCTGAAATTATGAGACAGTAATTTTCCGTTGTTTAAGCTAACCCACTGTGTTGTATTTGTCATAGTATCCCTGGAAAACCAAGACAAGTAATCCAGTAAAATACTATTAGAAATAATGAATGAGATCATCAAGGTGTCAGGCTACAAGATCAATATAAAAAATCAATTGTATTTCTATATATTGACAATGATCAATCCAAAAATGAAATTAAGAATACAATTTGCAGTAGCATCAAAAAGAATAATCTATTTAGGAATAAATTTAACAAAAAAGTGCAAAATTTATATTATATATAAAACTACAGGATATTGTGGAAAGAGATTACAGAAGACCTAAATACATTGAAAAACATTTAATGTTCATAAATCTAAGGACTTGACATTGTTAAGAGAGCAATTACCCCCAAACTGATCTACAGATTTGAAACAATCCCTGTAAGAATCCCAGCTGAATTCTTTGAGAAACTGAAAGCTGATTCTAAAATACACATGGAATAACGCAGAACCCAGAAAACGATAAACATCTTGAAGAAGAAGAATAGAGTAGGACTCACAGTTCCCAATTTCAAAACTTTCTACAAAGCAATGACAATCAAGGAAGACTAATACTGGCATGCAGATAGTTATAAAGATCAATAGAATAGAAATCAGAGTTCAGAAATAAAATCATGTGTGTCTGATCAACTGATTTTTGAAAAGGGCACCAAGACCATTAAATAGGGAAAGAATAGTTTTGTTCAACAAATGGCCCTGGGAAAACTGTATATCAACAAGCAAAAGAAAAAGTTGACCCCTTATCATATATCATAAACAAAAATAAATCAAAATGGATAAAAAATCTAAATATAAGAATTAAAACTATACTATTCTTAGAAGAAAATACAAGTGTGAACTTTCATGACCTTGGGCTTGGGCAATGGTGTCTTAGACATGGCAACAAAAGCATGAGAAATAAAAGAAAAAATTAAGTAAACCATCACTGACCAAAATTAAAACTTTTGTAACCAAAAGGACACAATCAAGAAAGTGAAAAGACAACTCACAGAATAAGAGAAAATATTTGAAATCATATATCTGATAAATGACTTACATCTAGAATATATAAAGGTCTCTTACAACTCAATAATAAGACAATTTTTTTAACAGGGCAAGGGATCTGAATAGACGTTTCTCCAAGGAAGATAAGGAGTAATGCTCAGCATCATTGTTCATCAGGGAAATGCAAATTAAAACCATTATGAGATGTTACTCTACACCCAGTAGAATGTCTATAATTTAAAAAACCAGAAAAAATAACTAGTGTTGGCAAGGATGTGGAGAAGTTGGAACCTTCATAAACTGCTTGTGGGATGTAAGATTGTACAGCCACTATGGAACCCAGTCTGACAATTCAAGTAATTAAACATAGAACCGCATGACCCAGCAATTCCCCGCCTAGGTTTATACCCAAGAGAAATGAAAACATATGTCCATGAAAAAATGTAGACATAAATATTTATAGCAGGATTATTTATAATAGCCAAAAGGTGGTAACAACCCAAATTCCCATCAGCTGATGAATAAACAAAATGTGGTGTATCGATGCAATAGAATATTACTTGACCATAAAGAGGATAAATATTGATATATGCTACAACTTGCATGAACCTAGAAAATATAAGTAAAAGAAGACAGCTACAGAAATGCCCATATTATATTACTTTATTTATATTAAATGTGTACAATAGTCAAACCTACAGGGACAGAAAGCTGCTTAGGGCTGGGGTAGATGAAATGATAGTGGGTAACAGCCAAAAAGTATAGGGTTTTTTCCCCTTCATTTTGTTATTAGAAAAGTGGTAGATTTACAGAAAAAATTATGCAGAAAGTAAAGAGTTTCCATATACCTCATAAATGCACACACTATTTTCCCTATTATGAACATGGCATTAGACTGGTACTTTTGTTAAAATCAATGAAAAAATATTACAACTATACTATTAACTGTAGCCCATAGGTTACACAGGGGTTTACTGTTTGTGTTTTACAGTGCTATGGTTTTTAAAAAAGTTTTATTCTACCAATATGTATACCACCTAAAATTTCCCATTTTAACCACATTCAAATACATAATCTAGTGGTGATAATTACATTCACAATATTGTGCTACCATCACCACCATCCATTACCAAAACGTTGCCATCACCCCAAGCAGAAACTGCACCAATTAAGCCTTTTTTTGTCTTTATTTTTTTTAATGTTACATTAAAAAAATATGAGGTCCCCATATACCTCTCACCCTCCTCATCCCACTCCTCCCCCCCATAACAACAACCTCCTCCATCATCACGAGACATTCACTGCACTTGGTGAATACATCTCTGAGCACCACTGCACCTCATGGTCAATGGTCCACACCATAGCCCACACTCTCCCACAGGCCACCCAGTGGGCCATGGGAGGACATACAATGTCCAGTAACTGTCCCCGCAGCACCACCCAGGACAACTCCAAGTCCCAAAAACACCCCCACATCACATCTCTTCCTCCCACTCCCTACCTCCAGCAGCCACAATGGCCACTTTCTCCACACCAATGCCATATTTTTTTCGATTACTAATCACAGTAGTTCATGAATAGAATATAAGTTAAGTCCACTCTAATCCATACTCTAGTCCTCCATCCTGTGGACCTTAGAATGGTTGTGTCCACTCCACATCTATATCAAGAGGGGTCTTAGATTCCACATGGATATTGGATGCAATTCTCCTGCTTTTAGCTGTAGGCACTCTTGGCTCCCTGGTGTGGTGGTTGACCTTCTTCACCTCCATGTTAGCTGAGTGAGGTAAGTCCAATCAACCAGAGTGTAGGAGTTGCAAGTCTGTTGAGGTTCAGGGCCTGGCTATCACATGGTCAGTCCAGAGATCCAGGCCCGTGGGTATACACTAAACCCCAGCACCAACTACAGATCAGTTAAAAGTAACAGGAGGGGCTTGTGAACAAAATCACATCTGAGTCCAGCTCCATCACACAGAAACACAAACTCCAAAGTAGGGCCAACTGACATGGCACTGAACTCCATCTACCATGACCAATTAGGCCTTAACTCCCCATTTCCTACCCCACCCCAGCTCCTGGCAACCTGTATTCTAGTTTCTGACTCTAGGAATTTGCATATTGTAAGTATTTCATATAGGTGAGATCATGCAATGATTGTCCTTTTGTGTCTGGCTTATTTCACTCAACATTATGTCTTCAAGGTTCATATATGTTGTAGTATTTATAAACTGCATTCCTTTTTAGGCTCAATAATGTTCAATTGCATGTATATAGCACATTCTGTTTAACCATTCATCTGTTGATAAGACATTCGGGTTACATCCATCTTTTGGCAATTTGAATAATGGCACTATGAACATCAGTGTGCAAATATCTGAGTCCCTGCTTTCAATTCTTTTGGGAGTGGGATTGCTGAATCATTTGGTAATTCTATACTTAAGTTTCAGAGGAAGTGCCAAACTATTTCCCATAGCTGTTAAACCATAGAACATTTCCATCAATAAGGAGCAAGTATTCCTGTTTCTCCATATTGTTGCAAACACTTGTTATTTTTTGCTTTTTAAAAAATAGTATATATTTGGGAAGAAGCTGTGGCTCAATCAGTTGGGCTCCCTTCTACCATATGGGAGGCCCTGGGTTCACATCCCACGGCATACTTGTGAGGGGAAACTGGCCCGCATGCCATGGAGAGCTGACACAGCAAGATGATGCAACAAAGGGAGAAAAAAAGACAGAAAAAAAAGTAAAGCAAATGGACACAGAGAAAAGACAGCAAAAAAAGCCACAAGGGGGGGGAATAAATAAATAAATAAATAAATAAATAAATAAATAAACAGTAGCCATTATAGTCTGTGTGAAATGGTATCTCATTGTGGTTTTGATTTGCATTTCTCTAATAACTACTAATATTAGACATATTTTTATGTGTTTTGTGGCCATCTGTATATTTTTGGAGAAATGTCTGTTTGAATCTTTTGCCTATTTTTTACTTGGATTGTTCATCTTTATGTTGTTGAGTTATAGGATTTCTTTATGTATTCTGGATAGTAAGCCCTTACCGGACATCTAGTTCCAAATATTTTCTCCCATTCTGTAGGTTTTCTTCCTACTTTCATTATAAGGTCCTTTGATACACAATATTCTTTAACTTTAATGAAGTCCTATTTACCTACTTTTTTCTTTCATTGCTTGTGCTTTGTTGTGTAAAGTCTAAAAATCCATTACTTAACACAAAGTTCTGAAGATGTTTCCATGTTTTTTTCTAGGAGTTTTATGGGTTTGGTTCTTATATTTAGGTTTTTGATTCACTTTGATTAAATTTTTTTGTCTTAATTTTTTTAATGTTACATTTCAAAAATATGATGTCCCCATATACCCCCCACCCCCCTCACCCCACTCCTCCCCCCATAACAACAACCTCCTCTGTCATCATGAGACGTTCTTTGCACTTGGTGAATACATCTCTGAGCACCGCTGCACCTCATGATTTAATTTTTGTATATGGTGTGATGTAGGAGTGCACCATCGTTCTTTTGCATATGTATATCCAGATTATCCAGCATCATTTGTTGAAGAGACTATTCTTTCACCACTGAGAGGACTTGGCACCTGTTTTAGTTTCCTAGGCTGCTCAAGCACATACCAAGAAATGTGTTGAGTTGAAAAATGGGGTTTTATTTGCTCAGGTTGTTGAAGTTAGAAAAAAGGTCCAAATTGAGCCATCATCAAGATTCTGTCCCCGAAGACTGGGATGTTTTGGGGTGGGCTGCTGGTGATCCTTTGTTCTTAGTTTGTCACATGGCAAGGCACACAGTGGCTTCTCCTTGTCTCTCCCTTCTCTTCTGGGTTCTGTTGATGTTCAGCTTCTGGCTGCTCCCTTGGTGGCTTTCTCTTTCTGTGTTTGAATTTCATTCTGTTTATAAAGAACTCAAGTTAATAGGATAAAGTCCAATCCTTATTGAGGTAGGCTACAACTTAACTGAAGTAACCTCATCAATAGATCCTACTTCCAATGGGTTCACACCACAGGAATGGATTAACATTAAGAACATGTTTTTCTAGGGTATGTACAGCTCTAAACCATCACGGAACCCTTGTCAAAAATCAATTGGCCTTAGATGTGACAGTTGATTTCTGAACTCTCACTTCAATTCCACTTGTCTAGGTATCTGTCCTTGTACTTCTGATTACTGTAGCTTTGTAATAAAGAAACCAGCTTTGTAATCAGGAAATGTGGGTCCTCCCTTTTTGTTCTTCTTTTTCAAGATGTGTTTTGGCTATTTAGGTCCTCTTACCTTTCCATATAAATCTGATGATTAGCTTTTCCGTTTCTGCCAAGAAGATTGTTGGAATTTTTATTAGAATTACATAAAGTCTCTAAATTGCTATATGTGGAATTTACATCTTAACAATATTTATTCCTCCAATTCATGGACAAGGGATGTCCTTCCATTTTTTAGGTCATCTTTGATCTCTTTCAGCAATATTTTATAGTTTTCCTTGCATATAATCTTTGCATCCTTGGTTAAATGTATTCCTAGTTTTTTGATTCTTACCTTTGTTATTGTGAATGGAATTTTTCTCGATTTCCTCTTCAATTGTTCTTTACTAATGTATAGAAACATCACTGGTTTTTGCTTGTATCTGATCCTGCACCCCACCACTTTACTGAATTTATTACTCTAGTAGATTTGTTGTGGATGTTTCAGGATTTTCTATATGTAGGATCATGTTATCTTCAAATAGGAAAATTTTCATTTCTTCTTTTCTTTTCTTTTCCTTGCCCAATTGCTCTGGCTAGAACTTCCAGTACAATGTTGAATAACATTGGTGAGAATGGGCATTATTGTCTTGTTCCTGATCTTAGAGGGAAAGCTTCTACCGTTAAGTAGGATGTTAGTTGTGGATTTTCCATTTATGCCCTTTATCATGTTGAGAAAATTTTCCTTCTATTCATAGTTTTCTAAGTGTTGATAGAAGGGGTGCTGTATTTTATCAAATGGCTTTTCTGCATCAATCAATGATCATGTGTTTTTCCCTTCATTTTATTAATGTGGTTTATTACATTAGTTGATTTTCTTATGTTGAACCACCCTTGCCTACTTGGGATAAATCCCAACTGATCATGGTATATAATTCTCTTAAAGTGCAGTTGCATTTGATTTGCTAGTATTTCATTGAGGGTTTTTGCATTTATATTCATAAAGAATATGGGTCTGTAATTTTTTCTTGTGGCATCTTTACCTGGCTTTGGTATTAGGGTGATGCTGGCCTGTTAGAAAGATTTAGAAAGTATTCCCTTCTCTCCATATTTTGGAAGACTTTGAGTAAGACTGATGTTTCTTGGAATGTTTGGTAAAATTCACCAGTGAAGCCATCTGGTTCTTGGTTTTTTGTTGTTGTTGGGAAGTTTTTGATTACTGACTCCATCTCTATATTTTTTATTAGTCACTGGAGGTCTTCTATTTCTTCTTATTCAGTTTAAGTAAATTATATTTCCAGGAATTTATCCATTTCATCTAGATTATCTAATCCATTGGCATGCAATTGTTCATGTCATCCTTTTATAATCTTTTTATTTCTGGAGGGTCAGTATTAATGTGTGCCCTTTTGAGGTAATGAAAATATTCTAACTTTGACTCTGATGATGTGATTTCTTATATATGTGAATATATTAAAACCTGTTGAATTGTACACTTTAAATGGATGAATTTATGAAATATCTAGTGTATCTCAATAAAGCTGCTTAAAAACATGACAGCATATAGATCAGTGAGTGAAATAAACGGAACTACACAGTTATGTCTTCTACATTCTATGTATAGTCAGACAACATAATACTTCATAGACTGTGAAAAGATGTATATTGTGACCATTAGAACAAATAGAAAAATAATGCAAAGAGGTATAACTAAGAAGTCAAGAAATAAATGCAAATTAAATTCTAAAACATATGCAGTAAATCTAAAATAAGTCAGGAAAGGAGAGATAAAAACAAAAACAGAGAAATAAACAGAAGACAAATAATAAAATGGTAGACATAAACACAATCACATCAATAAGTATATTAAATGTTAATGAACTAAACATTCCAATTAAAGGACAGAGATTGTCAGAATGGAAATAAAGCAAGAATCATCTACATGCATCGATGAAACTTGTACTTTAAATAAAAAATGGCATGTATAATTTGAAAGTGAATGAATAGAGAAAGAAATATCATGCAAAGATTAGGCTTAAGAAGACTGGCATGTCAATGTTATTATCATATAGAAAAGACTTCAAGGGAAAGAGAATTACCAGATATGAAGAGAGACATTTCATAGTGATGAAAGCATAAATGTATCAGAAAAAAATTTTAATTAAAAAAAATTTTAAAACTTCAAAATTCCTATACCAATTTGACAGAGTAAAAAGAGAAAATAGACATTTCCTCAATCATTGCTAGAAATTTTGACATAATCTCTCAACAACTGCTAGGAAAATAAAACAAAAACCTCAGTAAAGCAGTACAATATTATCTATCTCCTTGACCTAATTGATATTTATAAGATGCTACATGCAACAACTTTGGATGCTTAAAGAGGAGAGACTAGAGAACCAAGGCTAAAGAACCATGCTTTTCTTGAACATAAGTACTCACCTGAATCCCCTGGAGGGCCTGTTAAAGCACAGCTTGTTGGACCCCCCTCCCAAAATCTGATTCATTAGGTCAGGGATGTGGCCCAAGAATTTGCATGTCTAACAGGTTCCCAGTTGGTGCTGTTACTGCTGCTGCTGGTTTACAAATCACACTTAAGCAGCTCTGCTCTACCTTGCTACTCAAAGTGAGATCCTTGGATAAGCAGCATTAGTTTCACTTGCGAACTTTCTAGAAGTGCAGACTCGCATTTACCACCCTAGACCCACTAAATCCACATCAGTAATTTAACAGGATCCCCTGTTAAATGAGGGTGATGCTCATTGAAAGTTTGAGACACACTGGTCAATGGTCATCAGTGGGATGCCTTTTCTCACCACCAAACAGCTAGGGATGCCATCCCAGACTATTTAAATCTTGTGTTGGAGCTATACACACACTGTGATATCACTAAGAGGGACAAGAACCCATGTAGCTTCAGTTCCATAGTTCTTAGCACAGATCAAGTCTAATGGTGCCATGTATAAACTGTGGAGGAAAATAGGACACAGATGGCTTCCTAGGGGACAAAATTCCCAGGCTGATGTCCAAAGGCCCAGTATGTAGAGTTAGCCAGATATTCTCGCTAAGCCTTTTTTTTTATTGACTTTGTAGTAATATTACATTAAAAAATATATATATATATATGAGGTCACATTCAACCCCACCACCCCCACCCCACCTCCCCCCCCCCCCAGCAACACTCATTCCCATCATCATGACACATCCATTGCATTTGGTAAGTACATCTTTGGGCACCTCTGCACCTCATGGTCAATGGTCCACATCATGGCCCATACTCTCTCCCATTCCATCCAGTGGGCCCTGTGAGGATTTACAATGTCTGGTAATTGCCCCTGAAGCACCATCCAGGGCAGCTCCATGTCCCAAAGACGCCTCCATCTCTCATCTCTTCCTGCCTTTCCCCATACCCGTCAGCCACCATGTCCACTTTTCCCAATCCAATGCCACCTTTTCTATGTGGACATTGGACTGGTTGTGTCCATTGCACCTCTATGTCAAGAGGAGGCTCAGATTCCACATGGATGCTGGATGCAATCCTCCCACTTGCAGTTGTAATCACTCTAGGCTCCATGGTGTGGTGGTTGTCCTTCTTCAACTCCATCTTAGCTGAGTGTGGTGAGTCCAATGAATCAGATTGTAGGTGTTGGAGTCTGTTGAGGCTCAGGACCTGGCTATCACATTGTCAGTCCAGAGATTCAAATCCCCTAAATATATCTTAAACCCCAACACTAACTGCACCTCCAGCACATTAGCATGAAAGTCTTATGAGGAGAGATCCCATGCTAAGCCTCTTTTTGTCACAAAGAACAGATGATTCAGGAAAAGGAGTTTTTACTGTTGGGCCACAAGCAGCCAGAAGAGCTGGCAGCTGGGAAGCCACAAACGACTAACAAAACCTAAAATCGATCTCCTCCATGTACTCCTGAAATATCAGGATCCAACTTCTCACCTGAAGTCCAGCACTGTGCTTGTCCACCTTAGCTGCCAACTGGAATCATCTGAGAAACTTTAAAACCATTGCTTCCTGAGCACTACTTCTTAGAGATTCTAACCTACTTCATCTGGAGAGTGGTTTGGGTATTGGTAATTCAAAAAATACAGGTGATTCTAAAGTACAGCTAAGATGGAGACCCACTCGTATAGAGAGATTCAGAACTAGTGTACCAGTCCTCTCCCTTGGGGGCTTTTGGTGGATTTGTTAGGCCTGATGCAATTTAAGGGACTGAAATGAAGTATCTGGTTGGTGGAGTGTCCCCGTCTCCTTCCCGCCCAGTATTGGCAGCCGGCGCTGCCCCTCCTTCTCCCCTTCTCCGTCTTCCACCTAGCCGTTATCTAGACAGCCCACACTTTCCCCTTCCCCTCCCTTGCTCCTAACCTCTTAGCCAGCTTACTGTCCAGTAACTGCCTACTGTCCAGTAACTGCCTACGCAAGCAACAGCACCCGCCGGCACCAATCAAGTCCCTTTACATATCCCTAAACCCGATAAAACCATGTCCCCTTCAACAATAAAGTAGACTTGTGCCTAGACCTTGTCTCCATGGTGTTCTTGCTTGCACCGCACGTCCCCCGTGCCTGAGCGGAGAGAGCGAGGGCCCAACGGCTTCGTGCCGAACCCCCTCCTCTCCTTCGACCGCGAGGCAGCCCCCGTCCGGGGAGCCCGCCCGGCCAACCGCTGACCCTCCCGGAGGCCCGCCGCTGCCCACATTTGGCGCCCAACGTGGGTGGGGCCCACTCTGACGCCTACCCCCCACGCTTTGCTTAAGGTAGGGACTCTTCGGCGTCTTCCATTCAAACCAGAATGGGTGCTTCGCTCTCCTCCCATCAGGTCCCGCAGGTTTGGGCCCTGGCTGCCCTCCTGGAAACTAACCAGGTTAGAGTTTCCGTCCACCAGCTTCAGCGCTACTGGGACTTACTTCTCCCATTCAATCCCTGGCTCATCACCTGCCCGCTCTAGAGTCCTCAGACTTATGCCCGGCTGATCGAACGAGTAGCCTCAGCCATGGAACATGAGGGCCGGGTCTTTCCCCCCGACCTCCTCCCTGCTCTTGTAGCCATTCGCACTTGTTTGCAAGGCGTGTCCGCTCCCGAGGCCAAGGCCTTCCCGTGCGATACTGTGGATGAGTCAGGGGAAGGGCGCGGCCGCCAAGACGGCGCTCCCGGTAACGACTCCGATGCCGAATCGCTCTCGGCTCAGTTGGAGGCCGCGCTTGAGCTTGACCCCCCTTGCGCCGCTGATTCTGACTCTGACCAAGATGGCGCACTTCCGCCTTCTTCCTCACGAAACAAAGGAAAGCCCACCCAAGAGGGCGTGCTCCCTCCTTCTTCCTCCCAAAAGAGGAAGAAGCCACACTCCCTGCCCCTTCCTGCTTCTTCACGGAAGGACTATCCGCCGTTGTACCCTCCCCTTCCTGCCTCGGCGCCATCTTGCCCCTACCCGGAACCGGCGTCATCTTGCCCTTACCCGGAACCGGAAGCGCTTCATCCGCCATCTTCTGATGACGACCTAGATGATGTGTATGAGCGCCCACCATCTTATGTGCCGCCGAATAGACACCCCCTCCCGCGCTCTAATAATCTTCTCTTCGAGCCCCCCACTGCTCCAATCGCTGATATGTATCCGCTAAATCCCAATCGTTCTCGAGCGAACCCCCAAGTATGGGTTCCCTTCTCCCCAAAAGACGTGCAAACCCTCTGCAGCGCTATCCGAGAGGATGGTCTCGCCAGCCCCCATGCTCAAGACCTCCTTGAACGTATGACCTTTGCCCACTGTCTCCCCTATGACTGGATATCCCTCACGAGAGGCATACTTCCCTCAGGGCAGTTTATTGACTGGCGCGCACATTTCGCTGCCGAGAACAAAAAACAAATCGCCGAGAACGCCCACGACGGCACCCGATATCCTGCCAACTCATTCCTCGGACTGGGGCGCTACGCCATGCCACAGAGCTACGTCACCCTCCCTCAAGGCTTCTTCCTCCAGCTAAAGCAGTGTGCCCTCCGTGCCTTCCGCAACTGCGCCACCTCCGCGCCCGAGCCACTCACCAGACTTTTCCAGAAACCAGAGGAACCGTTCTCCGACTTCATGGCGCGTGTCCAGGCCGCGGCCGAGTGCAAGGTCGTTGGCACGCAGGCCCAGACCTCCTTCATCAAGGACATTGTTCAGGAGGGCGCAAACCCAACTTGCAAGGCAATCATCAGGCCGCTGAGAGACAAGCCCCTCCACGACTGGGTCCTCGCCTGCTCCGGAGTCAACACCCAGGCCTCCGCCGTGGCCCAGGCTGTCCTCGCTGCCGTCTCGGCCTCCAACGAATGCTTCCGCTGTGGCAAACTCGGCCACTTCACTCGAGACTGCCCCAACAAGCCACGGCCGCCGCCGGACGTGCCCAACATAGGCCATCCACCACGGCCTCCTTCCACTCCGTGCCCGCGGTGCGGAAAAGGATACCACTGGGCCCGCGACTGCCACATCCCTAACACCAGCCGCAAGCCTTTAAACGGCCATGGGGGCAGGCCTCAGCCCCACAACAAAGAGGCCGCAATGACTCAGCACCCCTGCCCATGAAATACTCTGGTCTATTCCCATCGCACCCTCCACCAGGCCTCTTCTCTCTATCCAAGTCTCCGGCCGCTGGCTCACAGGGCTACTCGACACAGGAGCAGAAATTTCCTGCATCCCACTCGACCAGGCCGGGCACCTCCCTCTAACCGATGGCCACCTAGTGGTGGGAGCCACCGGCCAAGCGCCCTCCCAGCAAGTTGCCCAGGACGTCATCTGGAGAGACGCAGAAGGTCGACAGGGAACCTTCCGCCCCCTCGTTCTAAAAGAAATCTCGCAAGTTCTTTGGGGCCGTGATATCCTGCATCAGTCGGGAGCCGTTCTCACTGCCACGCCACCGCAGCTGCCCCCCCAATATTTTCGGCCATTGCTCGCGTTCTACCTCCAGCACCCGTTCCTCTGCATTGGGATACAGAGGAGCCCATTTGGGTGGAGCAATGGCCTTTCCCAATCCCTAAACTGGACATTCTTAAGGGGCTTGTTGATGAGCAGCTTCACGCGGGCCACATCGAGCCCTCCATCAGCCCATACAACTCGCCAATTTTCTTCATTCAAAAGAAGAACGGGAAGTCCCGCCTACTTCAAGACTTAAGAGAAATCAACAAACACATCAAGCCTATGGGATCGCCGCAGCCCGGCTTCCCCCACCCTACCGTGGTGCCCCGGCATTGGTTTGTTGCAGTGATAGATATTAAAGACTGCTTTTTCTCCATCCCGTTGCACCCAGACGACTGACCAAAATTCGCCTTCACGGTTCCTCAGACCAACCATCGGGAACCGGCACTGCGATACCACTGGCGCGTTCTGCCTCAGGGCATGTGAAACAGCCCTGCCATTTGCCAGATGTATGTACGCGAAGCCATCCAGCCACTCGTGAAGTACGTTAACATCATCCACTATATGGACGACTTGCTCGTGGCCCATCCCTCAGAGTCAGGTCTGCACGCAGTCCTGGAGCAACTGCTGCGCCACCTTCGAGACCTAGATCTCAAAGTCAATACACAGAAGCTAACGGTTCATCCACCCTACCAGCTCCTAGGGTTCTCCATCACTTCCACCAAACGCCACACATCAGAATTCCTGACCTGCTTACGCTCCTTGAATTGCAACAACTCTGCGGACAGATCAATTGGTTGCGCCCAGCGCTGCCGCTTACCACAGAGCAACTCCAGCCCCTGTACCGGCTACTCTGCTCCAACGCTCCGCCATCATCCGCACCCGGAAAGAGGATTCGCCTCACCGATGAGGCCAAAAATGCCCTGGCCCGGGTAAATAGAGCCATCGAACAGTGCCAACTCCAGCGACATGAGCCTGGGAAACCGTTGTTAGGCCTAGTCTTACCCACTCAGGGAACACCTACTGGCCTTCTTTGGCAAGACGGACCGCTCCTCTGGGTCCATATGGCAAAGAGCAAGCTCCGAAAGATTGGACCTCAAACCACCCTACTCGTTCAGCTCGCCACCGCCCTAGTCACACAAGCCACCCATCATTATGGGTGCCCACCTGACACCATTGTGTGGCCCTTCACCGCCGGGCAAGTCACCACCCTGCTATGCAGCTCCGTTGATATGCAGACTCTTATGGAGCTTTATCATGGCAACTTCGATAACCACTTTCCACAGCATCGGTTACTGCAGGGCCTTCCCCTGCTAGAAATCGCCGCCCCCGGCCATTTCCCTTTTCCGTCCAACAAGCCTCTTCCAGACACCACCATCATCTTCACAGACGCCTCCAAGACTAAGTTTGCCGCCGTTGTCTTCGCACCCGGCGAGCACCAGCCACGTTCACATGTGCGCCTCCATCAATCCTCTGTGCAAGTGGCCGAACTGCGTGCTGTCATCTTAGCACTCCAAACCCATCCCCACTGTCCAATGAACATCTTTACAGACAGCCTCTACTGCCTACAAGTCTGCCAAGTCATCGCCTTTTCTGCGTTTTTTCCGCCAGACAACTCAGCGAGTGAAAGCATCAACGTCGCTCTCCTGGACCTTCAAGAGCTCATAGAGAACCGCCGACAGCCTTGGTTCATTGCTCACATCCGCAGCCATTCCGGCCTTCCCGGGCCCCTGGCCCACGGCAACCACCTTGCTGATCAGGCCGTTCACCTGCTTCCAGCCAAGACCACCGTCGCAGTCGGAGACCTCATCAATCAGGCCAAGCTGCTGCACGCCAGATTTCACTTCTCAGCAGCTGGCCTCCACAAACTCTTTCCAGACCTCCCAATCCATACCTGCAAACACCTTGTGCGGTCATGCCGAACGTGCGCTCCATTGCTGCCCTTGGGGCCGCTCCAACCGCAGGGAGTTAACCGTCGTGGGCTCCGCCCCAATTCCAGATGGCAACTGGACGTCACTCACGTCCCCCAGTTTGGCCGATGGAAATATCTCCACGTAGCCATCGACACCTTCTCTCATCTCTGCTACGCAACCGCGCTCACCGGAGAAACGGCCAAGCACGCCATCCAAGCGCTCAGAGAATCTATTCTTTTCATGGGCGTTCCATGGGACATCAAGACAGACAACGGACCTGCCTACCGGAGCGCCTCCTTTGCCGAATTCCTCAAGCTCTACGACATCACCCATCACTTCAGCATTCCCTACAATCCGCAGGGACAAGGCCTAGTAGAGCGTGCTCACCAGTCTCTCAAAACCCTCATTCTCAAGACATCTGCCGACCAGCCACGTCACACCCCTCGCGACGTCGTCACAGAGGCCCTGATCCGACACAACCTGATGACCTTCAATGCCCAAGGCTTTTCACCGGTCCACATGCACTGGGGGCCTACCTTCCGGCCCACCCCTGCACCGCTTGTCCTCTGGCGTGACCCACAGACCACCCAATGGCATGGACCTGCCCCTCTCTTAGCCCAAGGACGGGGATTCGCCTGCGTTTTCCCTGAATCAGAGCCGCAGCCCATCTGGGTCCCAGGACGTCTCATCAAGCCCCACACCGCCGAGGCTTCCGCTAACGCTGACACCAATGATCCTCCTAACGAGTTGCCTACCTAACTTGCCTCCTTCCCATCGCTGTTTCCTTTGTAGTTTTCTCTCTCTCTTTTGTCTCCACAGATGATTCGCCGCCACGCTGGTAGTTCCGTTCTTCCCATTGCTCTCATCGTCATGCTTCCCTTCATCTCGCCGGCCGTTGTCAACTCGGCCCATCAATGCTCCAATTGGACCCTCCAGCGCTGGCAAGAGGAAGCCTTCCTCATCATCAGAAAACTACTGCCCACGCCTGAATCCCCACCCCTCGCCGTTGGCCCCAATAAAGTCCTCAATCTCCCCGCCTCCCCCCCCTTCCAGCGGCACCCCCCCCTCGTCCATCGCTCCCCAGCCATGGCCCCCCCTACCAAGTATTCCAGTCCCCTTCTTGCATTAATCTATGCATCCTACTTATCTCTAAATACTTCTCACCCCAACCTCACCAAGAACTGTTGGCTCAGCCTCTCCCCCTCCCTTCCTATCTATGAGCCTGTCGCCGTTAACTTCACGTTCAACAAATCCACTTCAGTATACCCAGCCGAGTGCAACTGGAACACTTCCTCCGTCCCCCTAACCTTTCAATCTGTTTCCTCCACAGGACGCTGTGTTCATTCTCGTCAAGGTTCCCACCCCTCCCTTAGTGCTTGCTCTAACTACTCCTCTCCCAGCGCTTCCGCCAAGTTCTTAATCCCCCTTAACACCTCCCAATGGCTTTGCACCTCCACCGGGCTAACCCCCTGCCTCAATGTCGCCACCCTCAACGCTACCCATGAGACTTGCCTGCTCATCCTTCTCGCTCCTCGAGTCGTTTACCATTCTGACCACGAATTTTTCCGCCGCGTGCTGAGCAGACAAACCTCCCTCCACTTACAAAGGAGAGAGCCTGTCACCGCAGTCCTAACAGTCGCTACCCTTCTAGGTCTTGCAGGGGCAGGCACAGGGATCACTGCCCTCGCCACACAGTCCTTTGCCCTCTCCTCTCTCAGACAGGCCGTCGACGAAGATATCACCTACCTTCAAAATGCTGTAAAACATCTAAAAAATTCTCTCAATTCTCTCTCTGAGGTAGTCCTCCAGAACCGCCGCGGCCTCGACCTCCTCCTCCTTAAGGAAAGGGGTCTCTGTGCCGCCCTTGGAGAGGAGTGCTGCATATACACCAACTCCACCGGCTTAGTCGAGGACAACCTGAGAAAGGTCCAGGAGGGATTGGATAAGCACCGCAAAGAGCGAGAAAATGCAAACTATTTTTCCAGTGTTCTCCATACCCTCCTCCCATACCTCCTTCCATTTTTAGGCCCACTCATCATCATCATCTTAGCCCTCACTGTAGGACCCTGGGCCGTCAAAAAAATAGTCCGCCTCGCCAAAGACCAAGCCAACGCAGTATTCAGCTCCTTTGTGCAGGTTCATTATCAACGCCTCCCCACTAAAGAGCCACCACCAAGCCATCCGCCGCGCTCCTCCCGCCCCCGCCGCAAACCCCGAACCGCACGCCTGTAACCTCCTGTCTCCCTTTCCTCACTCATCTCCCTCCTTCTCCCCAAATCGGGCGAGGGGTTCAGGAATATCACGACCCCGTTTTGCTGGCAGAGCTCGGCGCGCGCCAGGCGCCGGCGTGCGCCGACCCCAGCAGCAGGCACATGCGTCCTGGCCAGACGCTGTGTCCTCTGCAGCTGAGAGCAGCTGGGAGGGCCCTCTGCTTCTCGCCGCCAGCCGGTCCTCGTGGTCTCCCTCCTCCCCTCGTCTTACCCCAGTACCCCGTCCCATACTGCCCCTGCTGCCACCAGTTCACCTCCCCCGAAGCACATACTTTTAAACAAAAGGGAGCAATTGTCCCCGTCTCCTTCCCACCCAGTATTGGCAGCTGGCGCTGCCCCTCCTTCTCCCCTTCTCCATCTTCCGCCTAGCCGTTATCTAGACAGCCCACACTTTCCCCTTCCCCTCCCTTGCTCCTAACCTCTTAGCCAGCTTACTGTCCAGTAACCGCCTACTGTCCAGTAACCGCCTACTGTCCAGTAACCACCTACGCAAGCAACAGCACCCGCCGGCACCAATCAAGTCCCTTTACGTATCCCTAGACCCGATAAAACAATGTCCCCTTCAACAATAAAGTAGACTTGTGCCTAGACCTTGTCTCCGTGGTGTTCTTGCTTGCACCGCGCGTCCCCCGTGCCTGAGCGGAGAGAGCAAGGGCCCAACGGCTTCATGCCGAACCCCCTCCTCTCCTTCGACCACGAGGCAGCCCCCGTCCGGAGAGCCCGCCCGGCCAACCGCCGATCCTCCCGGAGGCCCGCCGCTGCCCGCAGTGGAGCAGGGACGTCAATGGGTAACTTCCAGGTTCCTGGCTTGGACAACTGGAAGGATGGCAGTATGATTCCATGAGGTGGGGAAGGTTGGAGAGAAGAACAGTATTTGCAGAAGAAAACCATGAGTTCAGTTTAGAAGACATGTGGAGGACAACCACCACAACATGGAGCCTAGAGTGCCTACAACTGAAAGCGAGAGGATTGCATCCAGTACCCATGAGGAATCTGAGCCTCCTCTTGACATAGAGGTGCAATGGACACAACCAATCCAATGTCCACAGAGAAAAGGTGGCATTGGAGTGGGAAAAGTGGACATGGTGGCTAATGGGTATGGGGAATGGCAGGAAGAGACGAGATGTGGAGGCGTCTTTGGGACTTGGAGCTGCCCTGGATGGTGCTTCAGGGGCAATCACCGGACATTGTAAATCCTCACAGGGCCCACTGGATGGAATGGGAGAGAGTATGGGCCATGATGTGGACCATTGACCATGAGGTGCAGAGGTGCCCAGAGACGTACTTACCAAATGCAATGGATGTGTCATGATGATGGGAATGAGTGTTGCTGGGGGGGAGTGGTGGGGTGGGGGTGGTGGGGTTGAAGGGGTCCTCATATATATTTTTTTAATGTAATAATTTTACAAAATCAATTAAAAAAATAAAAATAAAAATAAAAAAAAAAGATGCCTAGTAGACATTCATGGAGAAATGGTGCATAGGGTGTTGGATATAGAAGTCTGTGACTTGGAGAGGGGTGTGCTGCAGAGGGGTGAGGGTTAATTTAATGTGTCGACTAGGTTAGGTTATAGTGTCCAGTTGTTTGGTCAGCATTGGCCTGCTTGTTCATGTGAGGGAATTCCGAGATGGGATTTGCATGGATAACAGTTGATTGCATCCATGATCCACAAAGGAGATTGCCCTCTGCAATGAGTGAAGTCTCCTCATCTAATCAGTTGGAAGTCTTAAAAGCCAGAACCGAGGGTTTCAGAGGTCTGAAGCGGAATTATGACTCAGCTTTGACATTGGTTCTTGTCAGAATTCCCAGCCAGTCAACTTCCCTTGAAGAATTTGGACTAAGGGCTTCAACATCACCTGGATTGAAATCTCCAGCTTGTGGCCTGCCCTACAGTGTTTGGACTTCCAGCCAACCCCCCCCCCCCATGGGAGCCAATTCCTTATAATTGATTTCTTTATATATATCCCATTGAGTCTGTTTCTCTGGAGAACCCTGACTAATAAAAAAGGTAAATATGCATATCATTAAAGCATATCATTTAGGCATTTATAAAATCACCTTTGAGAGGAAGTGTAAATTGAGAAAAGAAAAGAGTTTGGAATTGAGTTCTTGGGTACTCATATACCAGCTTGGGAAATGAGGGAAAAATGTGATTTCTAAATTAATAAAAAATAAAAATATCTAATATTTATTGGACACTTGATTTGTACCGAGCACCATTCTAGAGGCTTTGTTTGTTTTAACTCATTTAATATTCACAACTTCTATGAGTATTAGCGATTCTAACTTCATTTTTGATGTTCGATTGTTGAAAGCTAAGTTTCACCTCTATTCTTTTCCCTTTTGCCACACATCCAAGCAAGCTGATAGGAAAGCCTGGGTGCCTTGTCCCTGCCGCCAGTGGAAATTTCAAACCACACAAGCCCCAAACCCTATGCACAAATCCCCACCCTGGCTGCACCTCCTGACTACAATAAAAATCCAAACCCACCCATCCCTCCTGGCTTTCATTTCACTGCAGACTGAGCCTGAGCCCCTCTTGGGGAATCCTTTTGCCATTTAGTATGTGAGCAATAAACTTTATTTCACATCTGTATTACCTTCCTATGGCTGCCATAACAAATTATCACCAACCCAGTGGCTTAAAACAACAGAAATTTATTCTCCCACATTTGTGGAGGCTAGAGGTCTGAAATTAGTATAACTGGGCCAAAATCAAGATGGCAGCAGAGCCACACTCCCCCTGAAGCTCTAGGAGAGAATCTGTTCTTTGCCTCTTCTAGATTCTGATGGCTGCCAGCATTTTTTAGCTTGTGGTCATAATTCCAATGTTCAAGGACAACAACTTCAAATTTCTGTCTGTTCTCTCCTCACATCGTCTTCTCCTTTGTGTGTGTGTGTCATAAATCCAGGATAATCTCTTTACCTCAAGATCATTAACTTAGTTAACTGTGCAAAGACCCTTTATCCAAAGAAGGTCACATTTACAGGTACCAGGAATCAGGATCTGATATCCTTGGGGACCATTTTTCAGCCAACCACAATACCCATTGGGGCCTATGTGTTATTTGTACTGACATCCATAAAATCCTGGGGGAAAAGGGCTCCTCAATGTCCAGCAGGGTGAGCTAGGCACCTGAATAAAACAGATGACATAACCGAGAGAACACTCATAGTTGGGGAAGCGGAGGAAGATGAAGCCAGACCACACCCTCATTATCTGAAAAGCTGATGGGTCCTTAACAAAAAAGAGTCAAAAAGTGAAAAGCCTGGCTGCAGTGCCCTGAGCTGGCCTGAAGTGTTGGCATGGGATGGGGGAATCAAAAACAAGCAGAGCCCCAAAGGAGCATGCCAATTCACATGTATAGAATTAGCTAATTGTATTCTTGAGCAAAGCAAATACCCTGAATGCGGGCAGGTAGCCAGAAAGTGAATACAAAGCTGTAGGGGGTTTTCAACTCTATTTATATGGCATTAACCCGACAGTTGTTATACATCATCCTACTTTTAGTGAACAGCAGATATTCAATTTCCAGTAGTTACACTGAGTTCACTCTGACGTCCTGTTCCTCACAATTCTCTTTGTGGCTTACTCTGATGTTATGTTCTTCATAATTATCAGTGCCTCCTGGGGTGGCCCCTGAAGGTGTATCTGGCACATATGCTTATTCACATCCTTCAACATTCCTCAGCGAGGTCAGATTAGGTTCCATTTACCCATAGGAGGTAGGAGATCTGCAGATCTGCAATCGATTCCTGGCTCTGCCACTAACTTGCTGAGTGACATTGGGCCAATCCCTTCTCTGGGCTGCAGGTTTCACATCTGGGGGGAAAAAGCGGGGGTGGGGAGTGTATAGCCTTGTTTGAATGTGCACAATCCTTTATGGTTGAGAAGCTCCCTGGACTTTCCCCTGAGAAAAGAGCTTATAAGCATGCATCGGGAGCTTGAAGGAAGCCCAAGCCTACCTCTTAAACCACAGCGTCGCTGGCCCACCTAGGAGGCTGCTCTCTCGGCGACGTCTCAACTCAGTCCTGAAATCGCCTACGTGGCACTACACAAAGAAATGCAATCATTCTCCTTCGGAATGACTGTAACAGATCTCATTCTTGGCAATTACTGTAGGTGGGAATGAGAAAATTCTTTCATGATGAACAAAAGCTTTTGTGTCTTTTCCAAACCACCCTGATGGGAGAATTCGGAATGGCTAATTTGAAAAACAGGCAGATGGCAATAAAATAAAGGCCTCTGCCTCCTTCCTTCTCCAGCTCCTTTTCCTCGCCCCCGCTTGCTCCACTGTGCCCAATTTTAACAGCCTTCCCTCTGGAAACTGTAAAACTTGACCATCAGCATTTTTATTGGTTTTAAAGAAGAACCAAATTAATTTGCAAAGTAGTGCAGCCAAATAACCAGCTTAATGTGCTCCTGGGATAAACAGCCTTTAAAGAGTCTTTTGATTCCACATGGGTTAACCCACCTCCCTGTAGAATAAGGACAGTGTGGGAAGCATGGGCTTTAAGCGTGACATGGCCAGGCTGGAATCGTAGCTATATTACTTCCTAATCATGTGACTTCTGGGTGAATCATTTAACATTTCTGGACCTTGATTTCTTCATCTATAAAATCGGTTCCATCATAGCTACTCATTATGTCAAGTGGTTTATAGGGATTATGTCATTTAACCCTCTCAGTAGCTTCTGGGGTGGGTGCTGTCCTCTTGTATTGTGAAGATTGAGCATTGCAGGTTACATACTGTGATGGTTAGGCTATTGTGTCAACTCGGCCAGGTAATTGTGTCCAGTTGTTTGGTCAAGCAAGCACTGGGCTAACTATAATACAAGGGCATTTATGGACTTTAGTCACCATTGACTTTATTGCAATGGTAAATCATAGATAGCTGGTTATAATTACATCAATCAGGGAGATTGCCATCAGCAATGAGTGACACTTAACCCAATCACTTGAATGCCTTAAAAGGGGAAGTGATTCCAGCATTGATAATTTCCGAGCTCGTCTTTGAATAGCCAACATCTCCCAGAACTTGTCAAGAACCTTCATTGGACTTTCATCAGAGCCTCTGGTGTGCAGCCTGTCTGTGAAACCTGGATTTGGGCATCCCCATGGTCACATGAGAAACTCATAAAATTACATACTATTGACACATATCTCTTGTTGATTCTGTTTCCCTAGAGAACACTGACTAATACAGATTGGTACCAGGAATGGTTCTTGGGGAACAGAGTCTTAAACATGGGGTGTCTGAGTTGGTTCTAAGAGATTTGCAATTGGCTATCTAATCTACTTGGACTCAAGGGTACTGACGACTCCCTTTCCAATAACAAAAAGCCTGCTGACAGTCCATATGGCATGAGTTGGCAATCAGATACGCAAAATTGCATCACTGGATTCCCTTACTTCCATGCTTATAAGAAGCAAGGATCTGGGTGAGAGTGTTTTCAAACCTTAACAGAGTTTTGTGGAGTCAAATGGTATAATGATGTTGGCTGGCTCCTCCTAGATACTCAGATACTGTTACAAAAGAACGAGATGAGTTAAAGACTTCAATTTGAAACATAAACACCGCATGAATGATGTGAAAACTTCTATGTGTGTTCTGAAAGACAATCTTGTCTCCTGTAGCCACAGGCTCGAAATATCTGAGAACCAAACTCAGACCTCATTGTAAGAGTAGCGGAGTTACAAAGGAAAATAAAATCTCAACCCCACAGTTTCTTCAGTTATAGTGAAGGCATTGATTAGAAAAAAGTGGAATCCAGAGAAATGGGATGGAGACATATGGGATGATGATAATATTGGTTGGAGATATTGGAACCGTGAATTCTGCTGAGACTTTACCAGATAAGTCTGCTATGGCCTGCCCTGTCCAGACCACACCTTATCAACCTTGTGTCATTCAGCCTCCAGCCTGCCCCAGGGAGTCTGAAAAACTTCCAGCCCTGAGGTGGGTACCGGCTGAACTGAAGCCTGCCCTACCCAGCGTCAGGCCAGCCCTGGAAGTTTGGACCTCCTCCCAGCCCTGAGGCATGTACCAGCCAAACTCCAGCATGCACTGCCAAGCCTCCAGTCTGCCCTGAGGAAACTGCCTTCCAACCCCTGCCTGAAGATATTAATCCTGTCTCACCAGAAGAAAATGTAAGGGAATGCCCTGAAGTCAGTAGCTTGCAAGGCATTTCTAATTCTTCTCCTTACCCACTCCACTGCCTCTCTTGTCTTTGAGACCTATTACTAGACTAAAATCACAACAAGCCCCCAAAGGCGAAATGCAAAGTGTGACCCATGAGGAAGTAAGGTATACTCACAAAGAACTGCATGAGTTTTCTAACTTACATAGACAGAAATCAGGGGAATATGTGTGGGAATGGATACTGAGGGTGTGGGATAATGGTGGAAGGAATATAAAGTTGGATCAGGCTGAATTTATTGATATGGGCCCACTAAGCAGAAATTCTGGATTCAACACTGTAACTTGAGGGGTTAGAAAGGGCTCTAACCATTTGTTTCGGTGACTGACTGACACATGGACCAAAAGATGGCCTAGCTTATCTGAGGTTGAGATGCCAAATTTGCCCCGGTATACAATAGAAGACGTAATTCAAAGGCTTAGGGAGATTGGAATGCTAGAATGGATTTACCATTTGAGAGCTGCCCACCCTCCCCAGGAATGTTCAGAGGACACACCTTTAACCAGGACTATGAGGAATAAATTGTAAGACTAACTCCATCTTCCCTGAAGAGTTCTGTGGTTGCTCTTCTCTATAGTCCAGATATTACTGTAGGGAGGGCTATGATGGAATTAGAATCCATTATGGGGATGATTGGATGTCACTCTGGTAAAAATCAAGTATCTGCAGTTAATTGCCAAAGTCAAGGTGGGTGTGGCTACCACAATGAAAGGCAGATTCAAAAAAGCACTCAAAATAGTCTGAGTCCCGTAGAGTTATGGTGCTGAATAATATATCATGAGGTACCTAGGAGTGAAATAGACAGGCAGTCTACCAAGATTTTTCTGGATCTGTATAAACAGAAGAGTTTTAGGTCAAGTGAACAAAACCCTAACTCAAATGACAGATGCAGAGAATCAGGGTCCAAATTACAGATGCAGAGAATCACAGCCCCTTAATCAATTCCAAGACTTGAGGCAGTTTACAGACCCAGAGCCCCTTGAATTAAGAGAAGGCCACACTGGATGGAACATGAGAGAGTATGGGCTATGATGTGGACCATTGACCATGAGGTGCAGCGATGCCCAGAGATATACTCACCAAATGCAATGGATGTGTCATGATGATGGGGGAGAGTGTTACTGTGGGGGGAGTGGTGGGGTGGGGGCGGTGGGGGTGAATGGGGATCTCATTTTTTTTAATGTAATATTTTTTAAAAATGAATTTAAAAATTATAATAAAAAAAAGAGAAGGCCAAGTCTCCTTGGGGAAGGATCCTGTTAAACTGCCAAAAATTTATACTGTTAATCTTCCTCCCACCTTTCCTGAAGGAAATCTAAGTACTTTTACCAGAGTGACTGTGCATTGGGGAAAAGGAAATGATCAGACATTGCATGGATTATTAGACACTAGCTCAGAAGTGACTTTAATTCCAATAGACCCAAAACATCACTGTGGTCCATCAGTCAGAGTAGGGGCTTATGGAGGTCAGGTGATTAATGGAGTTTTAGTTCAGGTCTGTCTCACAGTTGGTCCAATGGTTTGCTGAACCCATTCTGTGGTTATTTCCCCAGTTCCAGAATGCACAATTGGAAATAGACATATTCAGTAACTGACAGAATCCCCACATTGGATCCCTGACTTGTGGAGTGAGGGCTATTATGGTTGGAAAGGCCAAGTGGAAACCACTAGAACTGCTCCTACCTAGAAAAATAGTAAACCAAAAGCAATACTGGATTTCTGGAGGGACTGCAGAAATTAGTGCCACCATCAAGGATCTGAAAGATACATGGGTGGTGATTCCCATGACATCCCCATTCAACTCTCCTATTTGGCCTATACAGAAAACAGGTGAATCTTGGAGGGTGACAGTAGATTATCGTAAACTTAACCAGGTGATGACTCCAATTGCAGCTTCTGTCCCAGATGTGGTATCATTGCTTGAGCAAATTAACACATCCTCTGGTACCTGGTATGCTGCTGCTGATTTGGCAAATGCTTTTTTCTCTATTGCTATTAGTAAGGACCACCAGAAAGAGTTTGCTTTCAGCTGGCATGGCCAGCAGTATACCTCCACAGTCCTAACTCAATGGTATATCAATCTCCAGCCCTATGACATAATATTTTCCTCAGGGATCTTGATCATCTCTCCCTCCCACAAAACATCATACTGGTCCATTATATTGATGATATCATGTTGATAAGACCTAGTGAGCAAGAAGTAGCAAAGACTCTAGGCTTATTAGTAAGGCATTTGCATGAGAGAGGATGGGAGATAAATCCGACTAAAATACAAGGTCCTTTCACCTCAGTAAAATTTCTAGGTGTCCAGTGGTATGGGGCATGTTGAGATATGCCTTCTAAAGTGAAGGATAAGCTATTGCATCTGGCTCCTCCTACAACCAAAAAAGAGGCACAATACTTACTTGGTCTGGGAGGATTTACCCTCACCACTGTCATGGAAGCCTAGAAATACTAAGAGAGTTTGGGGTACCAGAGTAGGGCGCTGGTATTACAAATACCTTAAAATGTGGTTGCAGCATTGGAATTGGGTAATGGGTAAAGGCGGGAATGATGTGAAGAGCCAGTCCCTGGAAGATAGGATCTGAGCCAGGAGAAGAACACAGAGTAATAGAGATGACCCCTTAGACACGGCAGAAGCCCCATGGAGACAGAGCTGTTCATTTGATAATCTACAGCTGACCTTGTGGAGAGAGCAAAATCTAGAGAGCATTACAGTCTACAGCTGAACTTCTGGAGAAACTAGAGGAGCTGAGCCCAGAGGAACCCAGGAAGCCTGAACCCCCACAGAGGTCGGCAGTCATCTTGCTCCAACACGTGGAAATAGACTTTAGTGAGGGAAGTAACTTATGCCTTATGGCCTGGTATGTGTAAGCTCCTATCCCAAATAAATACCCTTTATAAAAACCAACCAATTTCTGGTGTTTTGCATCAGAACCCCTTTGGCTGACTAACATAATAGCCAAAAACTACAAGGATTTCTGGCAGTCAGCATCAGAAAGTGCCATCATCAGTGAAAATGCAAGCCTTGCCAGTGTCTTAATTTTGGATTTCATCTAGCCTCAAATCCATGAGCCTATAAGTTCTGGTTATTTACACCAGCCCACTGTGTATCATTTGCCAAAGAGCCTGACAAACTAAGGCACTAATTCTTGGGCTGTTGCCCAACAGTTTGGCTGGATGGTCAGGGAATTGAACGAAACATGATTGGAAAATTGGTGACAAAAAGGTCTGGAGAAGAGGTATGTGAATAGACCCTATTGAGTGGGCAAAAAATGTGAAAATATTTGTGTCCCATGTGAATGCTCAGCAGAGGGTGACTTCAGCAAAGGAAGATTTTAAAGTCAAGTGGATAAGATGATCCACCCTGTGGCTAATGCTCAGCTTCTTTCCCCAGGCACTCCCATCATTGGTCAATGGGCTCATGAACAAAGCAGCCACGGAGGTAGAGATGGAGGTTATGCATGGACTCAGCAACACGGACTTCCCCTTACCAAGGATGACTTGGCTACAGTTACTGCTGAGTGCTCAATCTGCCAGGAGCAGAGACCCACACTAAGCCCCTGATATGGCACCATTCCTCAAGGTGACCACCCTGCTACCTGGTTGCAGGTTGATTACATTGGACCACTTCCACCATAGAAGGGGCAGTGATTTGTTTTAACTGTAACAGACACATACTCTGGATATGGGTTTGCATTTCCTGCATGCAATGCTTCTACCAAAATTACCATCCATGGACTTACCAAATGTCTTATCTACCACCATGGCATTCCACACAGCATTGCTTCTGATCAAGGAACCCATTTCACAGCAAATTCCACATGCTTATGGAATTCACTGGGCTTATCATGTTCCCCATCACCCTGAAGCAGCTGGATTGATAGAACGGTGGAATGGCCTTTTGAAGACTCAATTATGGTGCCAAGTAGGTGGCAATACCTTGCAGGACTGGGGCAATGTTCTCCAGGAGGCTGTGTTTGCTCTAAATCAGCTTCTGCTTTATGGTGCTATTTCTCCCATAACCAGGATCCGTGGGTCCAAGAATCAAGGGGTGGAAATGGGAGTGGCACCCCTCACTATTACCCCTCATGACCCACTAGGAAGATTTTTGCTTCCTCTCCCTGCAACCTCAAACTTGCTGGTCTACAGGTTTTAGTCCCAAATGGAGGAGTGCTGTCACCAGGGAACACAATGATTCCATTGAACTGGAAGTTAAAACTGCCACCTGGCCACTTTGGGCTCCTTTTACCTCTGAATCAACACTCAAAGAAAGGAATTATTGTACAGGCTGGGGTTATTGATCCTGACTATCAAGGAGAAATAGGACTGCATCTACATAATCGGGGTAAAGAAGAGTTTTTCGGGAATACAGGAGCTCTTCTAGGGCATCTCCTAGTACTGCCATGGCCTATGATTAAATTCAATGAGAAATTACAACAACTTAATTCAAGTAGGACTAATAATGACCCAGAATCTTCAGGAATGAAAGTTTGGGTCTCCCCACCAGGCAAAGAACCACGGCCAGCTGAAGTGCTTGCTGAGGGTAATGGAAACATGGAATGGGTAGTGGAAGAAGGTGGTGATAAATATGAACTTCGACCATGTCGCCAGTTACAGAGATGAGGCCTATAAAGGTCATGAATCTTTCTTCCTTGTTTTATTATGATGATTGTATATGTACACAAAATGAATTTGTTTGCCTTCGTCCCCATACTTTTCCCTTATCATATAATAAGTTGTATCTTATTAATAATATTTGAGGATATCAAGTTTGAGAGTGAATATTACCCAAAAACTTGCACCCTATTCTGTATGAAATTCTGTTTGTACAGAGAGTTGAACATTGTTAGGTGGAAATATATATATATGCATGTCTGTTATTGTTTTTACTTAGAGACTAAATATGGTTTAAGGTAATGTGTATGGTTGCCGAGTTGACAAGGGAGAGACTGTGATGGTTAGACTATTACGTCAACTCAGCCAGGTAATTGTGTCCATTTGTTTGGTCAAGCAGGCACTGGGCTAACTGTAATACAAGGGCATTTATGGACTTAATCACCTTTGACTTTACTGCAGAGGTAAATCAGATAGCTGATTACAATTACATCAATCAGGGAGATTGCCATCAGCAATGAGTGATGCTTTATCCAATCAGTTGAATGCCTTAAAAGGGGAAGTGGTTCCAGCATTGAGTGAGACTTTCCCAGCTTGTCTTTGGACAGCCAACGTCTCCCAGAACTCGTCAAGAACCTTCATCGGAGCCCCTGGTTTGCAGCCTGCCTTCAGAAACTGGATTTGTGAATCCTCACGGTCACATGAGAGACTCTTATAAAATCGCATACTATTGACACATATCTCTTGTTGATTCTGTTTCCCTATAAGAACCCGGACTAATAAACCTACTATGGAGGCCACCCCTACATAGTAGGTGCTAAAGAAAATGGTAGCCAGTTATAACCATGTGCTCAGCTCTATGCTCAGAAATCAAGAATTACTCTTATCAAGCACCAGTTAAGTACCTACTATGTGCTTACTTAAAAAATCAAGGGGGAAATTTTGACGGAAGGACAGAACTCCATCCCGAATCTTGACTGGCTCTCGTCTGCTTGAAAGGGTTTGGTTGAGGTTCAATTAAATGTCCCCCTTTGCCAGATGAGCCTCCAAGAGTCAGAGGTTTCTCTCTTACGTGCCCTTGTTCAGAGTTCAAGGCTGCAAACTGCCACGTAATCCTCTTGCCAAGAAAAAAAAAAAAGCATCATCTGTACTGCTGGCAAGGCTGAATATAAAAAAAAACAAATGTGAAAAAAGACACTGGATATTCGAGTGGTCTCTGCAAGAGACAGTTAAGGGCTTGCAGAAGAATCCATTTGACTATGATATCTCCTTCCTGCAAATCCTTCATGGAGTGGACTTCACAGAGTTGGCCTCAGCCCATGGACTCTCTCTCCCACTTCATCATCTGTCACACATGCTCCTGGCAGGGATTTGCCAAAGCCCTGTTCACTAATCTTCTTGGATTTCTCCAGGCTATTACCTAGGCCTGGCAGAAGACTTTTCCTTGTCCATTGAAATCCAGCTCATCTAACAAATTTAAATGTCCTTCTGGGGACAGGACTGCAAGCTAAGTCTAACTCTCTATGGCATGCGGCAAAAGTAGCAGCTCCTTAAAGAGCTGGGTAAAGTAGTGTAATCACTATGAAAGCCATTGCAAATGTATGGTTAATTTTTTAAGTAAAAATAAGAGGAATGTTTTATGTAATATTCATAAGCCAATTATGAACATAAATCAATTAATAAAGTTAGTACTACACACCAGATGTCAGCTCATTGCCAGATGCCAATATTTATAACCTTATCTGTCTATATCACACACACACCCTGCTGCATAGATTGACATATATACACTTTTGAATAATATAATTAGATGTGATTTATAAATTTACATATGAGGAAAACACAATTAACCAAGGGGAAAATTGTAACGCTGGTTGATGCACTAAATAACCCAAATAATAGAGAGACAAAGGCTGAAATATGGCGCCTGCAAACACCAGTGATTTAAAGTGAGAAATGTAATATATAAGCCCTCATATTCAGGTTTCAAGTTACCATAAATAAAAGGAAACTCTGGTGCTAAATTAAAGAATAATAAAATTTTATCCACTTACCTTACTGAGCCATTCTAACCTTGATAGCACCTGACCTAACAAAGCACCAAAAATGGGGACTGAAAACTAATCTCCTTCATGAATATAGAAGCATATTCTAAATAAAACATTGGCAAAGCAATTGCTAAAGAATAATAAACATGATTAGACTTATACACCATGACTAGGCAGACTTGATTTTAGGTTATTAGCAGGTCTATGAATAGTAGCCATCACATAGGTAACAAAGCCACATGACCATCCTGATAGGGGTCAGAAGGGCATTTGATAAAATCCACCTGCTTTCCTAATAAATATTCTTTATAAAGTGTGGCAAGGAGATTTCTTTAGGTGGACATGCCATATGCATCTGAATGTGTGTATACGTGTGTACGCATGCCCATTTATTTCCTAGCTCTGTCCACTGAGAGGACCTAGAAGAAGTGACACTCTGGAGCAATGAGCGTACCTAGTTCCCATAGCTTGTTTCTACATGCCATTCTCCTTGGAGATAAGGACTGGACCAGGAAATGTACAAGATGAGCCTGGAGCATCTTGTGCTGTCAGACAGTAAAGAATCATTGCATAAAAAACAAGAGGAGGGGGACAGGTCCAAAGGACTCAATAGACAACCTGAAAGAGCTCCCAATGGCTAAAGTTGGAACATTTTGAACAACAAAATAACACAGTATTATATTAGAAACCAAATTATAAAATAATGATACTTATAAATAAATGATCAAATAAATAAACAAATGAGAGAGAAGGAAAAGTTCTTCCAATTAATAAATATGGAGGGAATGATGGATATAGAAAATCCCCATTTGGCAATGCCACAGTAATAAGACTTTCAAGAAAAATCATCAATGGATGCTATAATTAGTGGATAAAGTATCATGAGAAACAGGCTATTTACATAGTCTCAAAGTATCTCCAACAAGATGCTTATACATTTCTAAGCAGAAAATAGTAACTTTACAGTGCAGAAATCATCACAGTTAACATCATCCATGTTGAGACATACAGACATCATGTGACACGATGCACTGAGAAGGGCACAACATCCCTTTTGTGATACTCTGGCCAAAAATGCAAAATCTGAATTTAATCATGAAGAAATCCCAGACAATCTCAAATTGAAGGACATTCTACAAAATACACGGCCACTAATTTTCAAAAGTTTCAAAACCATTCAAAACCATTAAATCATTAAAATGTAAAGATTATGTGGAATCTGAGCCTCTTCTTGACATAGAGGTGCAACGGACACAACCAATCCAAGGTCCACAGAGAAAAGGTGGCATTGGAGTGGGAAAAGTGGACATGGTGGCTGATGGGTATGGGGAATGGCAGGAAGAGATGAGAGGTGGAGGCGCCTTTGGGACTTAGAGTTGCCCTGGATGGTGCTTCAGGGGCAATCACCGGACATTGTAAATCCTCCCAGGACCCACTGGATGGAATGTGGGAGAGTATGGGCCATGATGTGGACCATTGACCATGGGGTGCAGAGATGCCCAGAGATGTACTTACCAGGTGCAATGGATGTGTCATGATGATGGGAGTGAGGGTTGCTGGGGGGGGAGTGGTGGGGTGAGGGTGGTAGGGTTGAATGGGACCTCATATTTTTTTAATGTAATATTTTTACAAAATCAATTAAAAATTTTTTAAAAATTAAAAAAATGTAAAGATTAAGGGACTGTCCCTGATTATAGGAGGCTAAGGAGCCAACTGAATGCATTTTGTCTTGAATTGGATTCTAGGCCAAAAAAAGATATTAGTGAGACAATTGATAAAATGTGTATCATCTGTAGATTAGTGAATAGTACTGCATTGACACTAATTTTCTGCTTTTGGTAATTATACTATGGTTATGTAAGATGTTCTTTGGGGAACCTGGGTGAAGGGTATATGAGAAAGCTTTGTGCTATTTTGCAAATTTTTTAAAATCTGAAAATATTTAAAAATCAAAAGTTAAATAAATATATAGATTTAAAGAAACCAAAAGGTATAAAAAGTAATCAATTATAGCACACCTTATGCAATGGAATTTTATACAAATAATAAAATAAAGTTTTTTACAGTAATAGTGTACCAATGAGAAAATGCTCGTACTATAATAAATGTATATAGTGTGTTCTGTATGATCCCAATTTTGTATAATCTATTCATAGATATATACATAGCAAAGCAAGAAAAGAAATGAGATAATATAGGAAAGTAGAAAACAAAATTGTCGTATTATTTAACAGATGCTAGCTCACTCTAGCTTTACGTAGGAAATGCAAAAAAATCAACTATAAGGACTACTAAAATAATTCAGTAATTCAGTTTGGTGGTGACAAAATAAATGTACAGGATTTATAGAGTTCTACAAGCCAGGAATTACCAGTTAGAAAATACAATTTTAAAAACAATCCCATTCTAGTAAGAGAAATTTGAAATCCAGGTAGTGAGGAGTTTGATGGAAGTTGCTAGGATAAATACTGGGGACAAATTAAGTGAATCAGAATCTTCCACCATATATCACTATAAATACCCTATAAATTAGTTAAATCTAAAATGTTTAACCAGTGGGGGAAAATAAGCTAGAAATCATATAGGTGAATATTTATTTAATCTCAGAGAAGGAATAATTTTCTTAGCATAAAGTTAGAAGCTTTAAAGGAAAAGTGCTAGTTTTGACTACATAAAATTTTAAATTTACTTCAACACCAAGAATAAGAATAAAATAGAAATTACAAATTTGAAAAAAAAATTCCAATTTATGTGATAGACAAGGGTCAGTATCCTTGACATGTAAAATTCTCTTACAAATTAGCTGGAAAAAGACAAACATCCCAGCAGAAGAAGAAATTGTTAAGAAACGTGAATAGACTTGTAATGAAAGAAAAACTCCAAATGGCTAAAGGAAGAAAGAGAAAGAGAGAAAGGAAGAAAGAGATTTGAACTTATTACTAAGCAGAGAAATGCATATGAAAAGAACAATGCAATAGTATTTTCGTCTATACTTGGCAAAAAATAAAAAGAATTATAATACCTGAGGTTGGTGAGGTGGCAGAGGTAAAGACACTCCAATATATTATTAGGACAATTTTTCTGAAAATGCAAATTGACCATGTAACAAGATCCTTAAAGAGCTTCATTCACTTTGATGCAATACTTCCAACTATCCTAAGAATATATCAGAACTGTTCCTAAGAAAGTATGCATAATATACAGCAGTACTTATAATAGCAAATTATTGAAAATAGTATAAATGGCCAATGAAAATAAAACATAGTCCATCTATCTATAAGATAAAATTCCATGCAGTCATCAAAAATTATGTCACAGAAAAATACTTACTAAATGCAGTCTAAGTGCTAAGTAAAACACAATATAGTGTAAAGTATTTTATTTTATTTTATTTTTTTAAAGATTTATTTATTTATTTAATTCCCCCCCCCTCCCCTGGTTGTCTGTTCTTGGTGTCTATTTGCTGCGTCTTGTTTCTTTGTCCGCTTCTGTTGTCGTCAGCGGCACAGGAAGTGTGGGCGGCGCCATTCCTGGGCAGGCTGCTCTTTCTTTTCACGCTGGGCGGCTCTCCTTATGGGCGCACTCCTTGCGCGTGGGGCTCCCCCACGCGGGGGACACCCTTGCGTGGCACGGCACTCCTTGCGTGCATCAGCACTGCGCATGGCCAGCTCCACACGGGTCAAGGAGGCCCGGGGTTTGAACCGCGGACCTCCCATATGGTAGACGGACGCCCTAACCACTGGGCCAAAGTCCGTTTCCCAAGTGTAAAGTATTTTAAAAGTATGTTATGAAACAGTAGTAAAGTATGTTTACTTTAAAATTTGTTTTAAATGTATATACACACATACACAGACATATTTGTGTAAATACTTCCACCATTGGCTCACTTCAAATGTAACAAGAAAGTGTATTTGGAATATTGGGAACATGAAAAGAGCAAAATTTTAAAACAGTTGAAACTGAAAAATAGAAAATTCAATTAATTCATTAATTCATTTATTCATTCAATAAGCATTTATCAGGCACCAATCTTCTGGCAAGCACTGTGCTAAGCTCTGGAGATACAATTGTGAACAAGAACAAAAATTATGAACAAGAATACAATTGTGAACAAATCCCCATGGCATTTACATTGTGGTGTCGCAGATGTATTAAACATATAAATACACAAATAAATCTAACTACAGTGGTCAAAAAATACCTTGAAGAAATACTACTACAATAGCACATAAAGGTCAGGGCGGGGGGGTGGCTGATTTGTTGGGAGATGAAGCATGATGGGCAGGGCATGCAAAAAGAACTAAAAATTGTTTTCCAAAATGTTAAAAGTATTTTTAATAGGATCATTGGCAATTATTAGTGACTTTTTCTTCTTACCACTTTTTCTACATTTTCCCAAATTTCAGCAATTAACAGGTATTATTTTTACAATCATAAAAAATTAATGGTAAATGTGAAAAAAAAGACCTAACAAAAATCCAATGAAAGGGCTATTTTTACATATTTCTGCTGAGTCTGCCAATACCCCAGAAATCATACTGTTGAACAAGGGCAGGCTGACTTTTCAGTTCCTATGTACGCCTCATTCTTGAAACCTGACGAAGCAGCCTCCAACTCAAAGGGATACATGAGCAATAATTGCCTTGTCCAAATTGCTCCTCAAACTAGAAGCCGAGGCAGTGATTGTGGCGTGGTGGTGGTGCCCGGAGACCCGAGCTGCGACGCCTCGGCGGCCGGCCTCAGCTCTGGTCTGAAGAGGGTCTGGACAGTCCCGATGTGCAGCCGATCCGAGGCGGAGATGGAGCAGGAGGCCGTAGAGCTGAGCCAGTGGCAGGAGGTGGCCCGGTGCCAGCCCGCCGTGGGCACCGAGAGGTCAGCATCCATCCTGGACATGTCACCATCTCCTGGAAGCAGTGGAGAGCACACCTCTTGGAACCATGACCCAAGAGGCATTCAACACTTTTCACAGGGCTCAGAGCTGGCGAGGACCCCCTTGTTGTCTGCTGGGGCACCCAGGCAGAATGCGGGTGAAGTGGGGCCACAGTTCAGTATGTCGCTGCCTGAGCATGGTGTGAGCTACTGCCCCCAAGCGACTCTTATACCTTCCCAGATGATTTACTATCAGGGAATGCCCTCTCAGCCAGGGATGATGACTTTCAAGGGGCCTCAGATGATGCCCTCAGTAAAGCCTAGTGTTCCAGGGGTGGCCCTGAACTTCAGTGGGAATCTAAGGATGCCTCCCAATGGGCCACCAGTCTCAGCTCCCAGTGGAGTCCCAGTGATGTCCCCCACCAGGGCAAATTATTCTGAACCTGTCAGTACCATCTAACATAGCCTCTTTAACTCCTAAAATGTTATTGATCCCAACCATGCCTTCCACTGAGGCCCAGGCAGTGCTTCCCTCTTTGGCTCAAATGTTTCCCCTTAAAGATTCCCACAACCTTGGGATGCCCTTACCTGGGTCCCCAACACTGCTGGCTTTAGAATCCCAGGATCTTCTTGTGAGCCAGCCAGACTCCCGGGAAGATCCCTTCCTACCTGAGCAGTCCATACCTGCTCCACAGAGAGCAGAACAGAATTCCAGGGTGCGGGAAGGGGCACCAAGGAGATCCCCAGTTTCAAGGCCGTACCGCTGCCAGTATGAGAACTGTGGAAAAGCCTATACCAAACGTTCTCACCTTGTGAGTCACGAGCGCAAGCACACAGGGGAGAGGCCCTATGAATGCAAGTGGGAAGGCTGTACCTGGACTTTCTCCCGTTCCGATGAGCTTGGACGACATATGCGGATACACACCAGATATCGACCACATAAATGTGATCAGTGCGGCCGACAATTCAAGAGATCTGACCATCTCAGGCAACACCAGAAGACTCATCTGCAGGGGTCTGGGTCCCAAAACCCACAGGCCAATAGTGGACAGATGGATGATCCTCCTGCCCCAGATCTTTAGGTCAATCCCCCTTCCCCCCATTTTGGCCTTTCTACCCAAATCCTACCTTCCTCTGACCAGCTAGTCTCTTTGGGTATAGGCTTAGATGAAGACAGAGAAAGATTATGGGGCAATGTTGACGCCCAAGTGAAACTTTGGACCCAGTCAGGACTCCTCAAAATTCCTCTCTGTCTCAGATGCCCTCACTTCTCTGTGACCAGGTACTTGTGTCAAGTTTAGCTGGATGGGAAGATGTAGCACAGTAACGAGGGAGAGCATTTTTAAGCCTTTTGTCTTATGTCACTCCCCAGCTTGAAACCATTTAGTGATTCCCCTTTGCCTGCTGGATAAAATCCAAGTTCTTATCTCCCATAGTTTCTAGAGCCAGAATATGTTCAAATCCTGAATTTATCCACCTATTAGCCATGTGTTTTGTTTTGTTTTTAAATCTATCATCTATCGCTAATCTATCATTATTTATATTTGTAACATTTGGGAGTGGACTGCATACATCATGTTCCTTGAACACATAAAACTTCCATGTACATTTCCTAATGTACTTGTGTAGAACATCTCAAAGGAGAATCACTAAAGAAACAAAACATTTGAACAGTATATTAGAAGAGCTGGATCTAATAGACATATATAGATCATTACACCCAAACACAGCAGGATATACATTTTTCTCAAACGCACATGGAACATTCTCCAAGATTGACCATATGCTAGGCCACAAAGAAAGGCTTAATGAATTCAGAAAGATCGAAATCATACAAAACAATATCTCTGACCACAGTGGAGTCAAGCTGGAAATTTGCAAGGGACAGAGACCCAGACTTCACACGACAATTTGGAAATTAAACAGCACACTCTTAGAAAAACAGTGGGTCAAAGAGGAAATCTCAAAAGAAATCAATGACTACCTTGAAACAAATGATAATGATAACACAACATACCAAAATTTATGGGATGCAGCAAAAGCGGTACTGAGAGGGAAATTTATAGCCATAAATTCATATATCAAAAAAGAAGAAAGAGCAGAAATTGAAGAATTAACTGCACATTTGAAGGAATTAGAAAAACAACAACAAAGTAACCCAACAGGAAGAAGAAGGAAGGAAATAACAAAGATAAGAGCAGAACTAAATGAAATAGAAAATAAGAAAGCACTTGAAAAAATAAACAAGACCAAGAGCTGGTTTTTTGAGAAGATCAACAAAATTGACAAACATTTAGCGAGACTAACAAAGAAAAAAAGAGAAAAGATGCAAATACACAAAATAAGAAATGAGAAAGGTGAAATCACCACTGACCCCACAGAAATAAAGACTATCATAAGAGGATACTTTGAAAAACTATATTCCAACAAAAATGACAATTTAGAGGAAATGGACAAATTCCTAGAAATACATAAGCAGCCCATACTGACGAAAGAAGAAATTGATGATCTTAACAAACCAATCACAAGCAAAGAGATAGAATCAGTCATTAAAAATCTCCCAACTAAGAAGAGCCCAGGGCCAGACGGCTTCACAGGTGAATTCTACAAAACATTCCGGAACGAACTAACACCAATCCTGTTGAAACTATTCCAAAAAATCGAAACAGAAGAAACACTGCCTAATTCCTTCTATGATGCCAACATTACCCTAGTACCAAAGCCAAACAAAGACACCACAAGAAAGGAAAATTACAGACCAATTTCTCTAATGAACCTAGACGCAAAAATACTTAACAAAATACTTGCTAATCGTATTCAACAACACATTAAACGAATTATACACCATGACCAAGTGGGATTTATTCCAGGTATGCAAGGATGGTTCAACATAAGAAAATAAATCAATGTAATACACCATATAAACAGATTGAGAGAAAAAAACCACATGATTATATCTATAGATGCAGAAAAGGCATTTGACAAAATACAGCACCCCTTCCTGATAAAAACACTCCAAAAGATCGGAATACAAGGAAACTTTTTGAACATGATAAAGAGTATATATGAAAAACCTAAAGCCAACATTGTTAACAATGGCGAAATCCTGAAATCCTTCCCTCTAAAATCAGGAACAAGACAAGGATGCCCATTGTCTCCGCTCCTATTTAACATTGTCTTGGAAGTACTGGCTCGAGCACAGAGACAAGAACCAGATATAAAAGGCATTCAAATTGGAAGGGAAGAAGTCAAAATTTCATTATTTGCAGATGACATGATCCTATATATAGAAAACCCTGAGAGATCTACAACAAAGCTCCTAGAACTCATAAATGAGTTTAGCAAAGTCGCAGGTTATAAGATCAATGCGCAAAAATCAGTAGCATTTCTATACACCAATAATGAGCAAGATCAGGAGGAAATCAAGAAACAAATACCATTCACAATAGTAAATAAAAAAATCAAATACTTAGGAATAAATTTAACTAAAGAGGTAAAAAACTTATACATCGAGAACTATACAAGATTATTCAAGGAAATCAAAGAAGACCTAAATAAATGGAAGAATATTCCCTGTTCATGGATAGGAAGACTGAATATTATTAAGATGTCTATCCTACCAAAACTGATCTACACATTCAACGCAATCCCAATAAAAATCAACACAGCCTTCTTTAAGGAACTAGAAAAACTAACTATGAAATTTATTTGGAATAGAAAGAGGCCCCGAATAGCCAAAGACATATTGAAAAAGAAAAATGAAATAGGAGGAATCACACTTCCTGACTTCAAAACATACTACAAAGCTACAGTAGTGAAAACAGCATGGTACTGGCATAAGGAGAGACACACAGACCAATGGAATCGAATTGAAAGTTCAGATATAGAACCTCATGTATATAGCCATATAATATTCGATAAAGCCACCAAACCCTCACAACTGGGAGAGAATGGCCTATTCAACAAATGGTGCCTGGAGAACTGGATAGCTATATGTAGAAGAATGAAAGAGGATTACCATCTCACACCTTATACAAAGATCAACTCAAGATGGATCAAAGACCTAAATATAAGAGCCAAGACCATAAAGACCTTAGAAAGCAGTGTAGGGAAACATCTACAGGACCTTGTAATAGGAAATGGCTTCATGAATATCACACCAAAAGCACGAGCAGCAAAAGAACAAATAGATAAATGGGACTACCTCAAAATTAAAGCCTTCTGCACCTCAAAGGAGTTTGTCAAGAAAGTAAAAAGGGAACCCACACAATGGGAGAAAATATTTGGCAACCATATATCTGATAAGAGACTTATAACTTGCATATATAAAGAACTCATAGATCTCGAAAACAAAAAAATAAACAACCCATTTAAAAAATGGGAAAAAGTTTTAAACAGACACTTCTCCAAAGAAGAAATACAAATGGCTAAAAAGCACATGAAAAAATGCTCCAAATCCCTAGCTATCAGGGAAATGCAAATTAAAACTACAATGAGATACCATCTTACTCCCATAAGATTGGCAGCCATGAAAAAAACAGTAGAATACAAATGCTGGAGAGGATGTGAAGAAAGGGGAACACTCATCCATTGCTGGTGGGAATGCAGAAGGATCCAACCATTCTGGAGGACAGTTTGGCAGTTTCTCAAAAAATTATCCATAGATTTGCCATATGACCCAGCAATACCACTGCTGGGTATATACCCATCAGATCTGAAAACAAGGACACAAACCGATATATGTACACCAATGTTCATAGCAGCATTGTTCACCATCGCCAAAAGTTGGAATCAATCCAAAAGTCCATCAACAGATGAGTGGATCAATAAAATGTGGTATATACACACAATGGAATACTACTCAGCTGTAAGAACCAATACACTACAATCGCACGTGATAACATGGATGAACCTTGAGAATCTTATGTTGAGTGAAGCAACCCAGGCATTGAAGGACAAATACTATATGACCTCAATGATATGAAATAAGTTAACTGCCTCAGAGAGCTAGAGTCTGGAAAAGTGGCTTACTGGAAATCGGGAGGTGGAGGAAGGCTGTGAGTTAATGTCTGTAGGGGTGGAATCTGTGATGAGCTGGGGGTAAGTATGAGCACAAAGAAGGGACAAAATGGGGGCAAGGGGTTACCTTCGGGTGGGGTTTTCTGGGTTTGAGGGGGGCTGGGGATGGGAAGAGGGGTAATATGGTCCAAGAAATAGGTGGGAGGGAGGGGCAACATACAAACATGGGAGAGTGCCAGAAGTTCATTGAGAACTAAATGTTGAGTAAAACGTATCAAAGTATAAGTAGGAGGGTTACCTGGTTAGGACGCTCAGGGGGTATGGTCTGATGCGGGACGGACTCCGGAGGGAATAGCTGAAGGCTCATTTTGCCAAGGTGGGTTCTACCATTGGGTGGGGTGGACCCATATCCTGGGGAAGACTAATGCCGTCGAATAGAGAGAACTGTATCTCTCGTGAGAAAGGACGGCTCCCAGGGCATTAGATTGGCAGGCGTTGTGGGCCCTAAGGGGAGGGGAAAATGGATGTGCAATGGATGGAACAAAGGTAAATAAGGGGGCAAAAGAGGAGTTATGTGAGAGTACACGAGGATGAATATAAAACAGCTAATATTACACCAAAAACATATAGGGGACGACAGACTAATAATGAAAACCATAAGACAAACATAGGATAACTAAAAAATTTAGAAAACTGTACAACCTAAAGTATGGACCACATAGTAAGCACAAATGTTACCTTGTTTGAAAACTATAGTTTCGGAATCTGTACATCAGTTTCAGGAAATATGATATGAATAAGTTAAAAGATTATTGCTGTGGAAGGGAAAAGGTTTTATGGTGGACCTGGGGAAATACTGTATATTGTATATATGAATTTTGGTGATCTAAGACTCTTCTGAAACTGACATTATGTTGGGATTCACTTTACGGGAAGTTTTGGATCACAGAGTGGTTCAACAATGGCAGCGGAGGAATACTGATATGGGATGTTATTGACAGGATATATATGGTTGACAGGGAGTTATACAGGGCATATGCCCAGGGTATATGGTAATGTCTATATATACTCATAGTGGAAACAATTAATAACAACAGCTAGGGGGGTACTGGGCTCCTGGCCGGGGGGTCACTGTTGTGGGCCCTGGGAGAGCAGCGGCAATCCTCCAGGTGCAACGGCAAGGACCAGGAAGGAAGGAGGGCCCAACAGTGGGCTCTTGATACTAATGGCTACACTTTTGAGCCTATGCACCTGCAATAAGAACAAGGCCTAGAGTAGCATTGTGCCTGGGGGTTTCCTCCTGACAGCCTTCATGTTACTCAAATGTGGCCACTCTCACAGCCAAACTCAGCGTGTAGATGTGATGCATTCCCCCCAGCGTGGGACACGACACCCGGGGATGAGCCTCCCTGGCACCGAGGGATCACTACCACATACCAGCTGAAGAAGCAACTAGAAAATGACCTTGAATTAAAGATTCAATGCGGAACAGCAGAATATACCTGTCTACATATAATAACATGACTTCGGGAAGCTGTTTGACCTAATGTAAGGGGGAAATGGAAAGGAGAAATGAGATTATAAGGCTGTGAGTCTCTAAAAAAGAGTCTGGAGGTTGTCAGAAGGAATACCCCTATGTACAACTGAACAGAGTCTAAGAGACAGATAAGGTAGATACAACCCCAGGTATTGGTTCTTTTGAGGGATAAAGAGAACCACGGGTTCTATGGTCATGGCAGAAGGGGTTCACTGCCATGACAGATGGCCCTTCTTTGGAGCTGGTGTTTCTGCGTGATGGAAATGGACTCAGAGGGGATCTCTTTTCACAAGACTTGCATGCTACTTTATTGGAATTGTAGTTGGTGCTGGGTTTAAGATATATGTAGGGGATTTGAATCTCTGGACTGATAATATGACACCCAGGCCCAGAGCCTCAACAGACTTCAGCTCCTACACTTTGACTTATTGGACTTACTCCACTCAGCTAACATCGAGTTGAAGAAGGTCAACCACCACAACATGGAGCCTAGAGTGTCTACAACTAGAAGCAGGAAGAGTGCATCCAGTACCCATGTGCAATCTAAGCCCTCACTTGACATAGGTGTGCAATGGACACAACCAATCCAATGTCCACAGAGAAAATGTGGAATGGGTGTGGGAACGGTAGCCATGGGGGCTGCTGGGTGTGGGGAACGGGAGGAAGAGATGAGATGTGGAGGCGTTTTCGGGACGTGGAGTTGTCCTGGATAGTGCTTCACGGACAATTACGGGACACTGTAGATCCCCCCAGGGCCCACTGGATGGAACGTGAGAGAGTCTGGGCTATGATGTGGACCATTGACTATGGGGTGCAGTGATGCTCAGAGATGAACTTACCAGGTGCAATGGATGTATCACGATGATGGGAGAGAGTGTTGCTGTGGGGGGAGTGGGGGGCGGGGGCGGTGGGGTTGAATGGGACCTCATATATTTTTTTTATTGTAATTAAAAAAAATAATAATAATAAATAAATATTTTTTAAAAATTGCTCCTCAAGTCTTCTTTTAAACCTTATGTGAAGACATAAATCCCTGCACCACCAGCTTGCCTCGAATGCAACAACAACAAAAAATCTATTTTGAATGTTCTGGGGACCTGCTAGGAGCAAAAAAATTAAAACATAATTGAAATTGAAATACTACAATATTGGAAAAAGAAAAAGAAAATGCAATTACATGATTTGAAATCATCCTGGGAATAAGCTCCAATTGGATCAAAAAGATATTGAGGGAGCTGTTGTGTCTCAAGCAATTGAGTGTCTGCTTCCCACGTATAAGGTCCCAGGTTCAATCCCCAGACTCAGTACTTTAAAAAATACATAAAAAATAAAAAAAGATATTGGAATGATTAGCATAGTGCAGTATCCTCCTATGTTAACAGGACATAGATATGAGAGAAATCTGATAGCCGCTAGGTAGAAGGGAGACCAGTGCAGACAAGGTCTGATCCCAAAGGGAAATTAATGCTATCAGAAAAGCAAAACCAAAGGCCAACGGAAACATACTGTAGTCCAGGCCTATGTAAGGGTGGGTTTTAGGACCTTTCATCATAATCTCAATTTGACAAAAATGTTCAGGTTGCAAAAGGCGCCAAACCAGGAAGTACTTCTAATCAACTGCTATTGGTGCTGGTCTTGGGGCTGCTCCCAAATACTCTGGTTCTCCTCCTTCTGGGGCCACGCGTGAGATGATGGGAATTCCCCAACTCATTTGGAGAATTTAAGTTGACTCTTCTCATACGGGCCAAGTAGTGGTTTTGGCCAGCCAAAGGCGAGAGGAGGTGGAGCCAGGGTGAGGATGGAGGCGCCAGCAGTGTGAGAGTGATCTGATCTCCCTGCAAGCTGGGCCAGCCACGTAGAATCGGCAGTGAGGACGTTTGTGTGCTAAGCTGCCAAGATGCTGGGGTTATTTGTTAACTGCAGCAAAACCTAACCCACGCTGACCCACACTGTGGCTAAGCCAAAATATCAGGTGTCCTTGATCAAACTCACCTCCACTCTTCCTGGTAACAATAGAAAGTTCAGCTGCTGGTATCCAGATGGTCAGAAAAAGGACAGTGAGGAAGAACAGTTCATAATTAATAGCACAGGCTTTGGAGTCAGGGAAAAAAAGAAGAAGAAGGAAAAAAGAACACTTTGTTCAAGTCCTGGCTCTTACTAGCTCGGAACGCCAATTACTAGCTCGAAGCACCAATTACTAGCTCAGCGTACCAATTATTTTTCATCTGTAAATTGTATAATAACAGCATCTATTTCACAGGATTATTGTGAGGCTAAAAGAAGATAACTCATGTAAAGCAGTGGGTGTTAAACAATATCATCATTATTGTTACTTCTCAGTATATATTTACAATCTTCCTTTTGTAATTCCATAAGATGTATTTCCTGATTCCTCTGTCCCTCCTCAGTGAAAGAAAACAGTGTTGCTGGTAGAAATAAAATCTCAGCTTCGACTTGTACATATACCTGAGCTCTTGTAAGTCATTACAATGTGTTTTTGAGAGTTGCCACTTCACTGCTCTATAAAAAGCTTCCTGGAAAAAGTATTAACAGATGGCCTCTTACTCTCTGAGACTGTTAGTAGCACACCAGATGGCAGCCCAAATGAGAAGATTCAACTGAAATGGTCCAAACTGAAGGAAATGTGACACTAGCTCTGTAATAGGACTGCGGCATTAGTGGTAGCAAAGAAATACTCAGTTACGATAGCAACTCATTTTCTCTCCTCATTTCAATGTGGAATCCAGTCTTCCTTGTCTTACCAGCTTGCCAGATATTTCATATAAAATGCTGGAAACGCTTTGCCCAACACAAACAGAGATTTTATTTGAAATGACTGACAGATTTATGAGGTGTGAGGCTATTCTAAAGAATGAAAATACAAAGCAGTGCTCCAGGGACAAGTACTCTGTGCCACGGACACTCCTTCATTTCCAGGACCAGTCATTAGTTTGCAACATTTTGCTCTTATAGTTAGAAATATTAGACCTCTGCTCAACTGTCAAACTTTTGACAGGGAGGTAATAACTGTTCTAAGATACTTATCATCTTTCCAGATGTCTGACTCACCAACTGGTGGATAAAAGCTTGAGCTGAGCTGGGGGGTGGGAGAGTCAGAGGTTCCCTTCCTACAATGAACATTCTGCATTCCAAAATGACCCTGCCCCATGACAGTTCAGAAAAGGCTCAGAGAGGCTTCATATCTGGGTGGGAAGGTGTCTTTCTGCCATCACAGATCACGTGAGTCAATGAGAATATTTTTGGACAGCAGAGAATAACCTTCAAGAAGGTTATGGGCCTCCAAAGCTGACACTCAACTATTCCATTCTGCAGGCCACCTTGGATCTTCAAATATGAAAGTGTGTGTGTGGGGGAAGACAGTGTACAGACGGACATTTGGTAAAGTGGCTGGAAAGCTGGTCCTAAATAGGAGCACACAACGTTCAAATAAGCATATATTCTCTCAGCACCACTCCCTGGGTGGGAATGGGGAATCCCAGCCTCCCTGACTAGACAGAGCCGTAACGGGAGTTTGAACCTGGGGATTTTTCACCCTTGACAACTGCTCACCTCCCCTCTCCCCTGTCCCACATACTGCTCCAATGCAGAGCTGAAGTAGACACAAAGGTTGACCACAAATCATATCACATGTCCAGGAATTTCTTCCAGCTGTTTGTGGGCTCCTGGGACATATGGAGTCCATGGAAACCACTGACTAGGTCCCTTCCTTGCTCTCAGGGGCCCCCTGTACTTGTGGGTTATAAGCTAAGACTGTGGGCACCCCATAATTGGAGAAGGCAGAGATGGCTCCAGGATGCAAGGGGACAGGCACTGAGAGTATAAACTATAACATAAACTATAATCCATGTGATGAAGCAGGGCTCCAAAATGTACTCATCAAATGCAATGAATGTGCCACACTGATGAAAGAGGTTGTCGATGTGGGAGGAGTGGGGGTGTGGGGGTTGGGGTATATGGGAACCTCTTAAAGTTTTTAATTTAACAACACTTTGTGTGATTTATCTATCTTCTTTTAAAAAAAGAATAAAATCTAAGAACTATTGTTTAAAAAATAAAATAAAAATGAAAACATTGAGGACAACAATGATGATTAGAAAATCCAGACTGAAAGATGGGGAAAATGGAGATTGCAGAAAGTTGCTAAATGTATTAAACCTGCACTGTCCAATACAGTAGCCATTAGAAAGATATCAAGCAACGGAAATGTGGGTAGTATGAACTGCAGTGTTCTCTGAGTGGAAATATATACCCAATTAGTATGAAAACAAGAATGTCAAGTATCTCAGTAAATTGTTTTATATAGATTACATGTTAAAATGAGAACTTTTTTGGAATGTATTGTGTTGAATAAAATGTACTATTAATTTCCAAAAAAAAAAGAAAGAAAGAATATGCCAACTAGGGGGCTGAGCAGCAAGGGAAACTGAGTTCAGAGAAGTACAAGTTGTCATGTTGAATCTGGGGTCACGGAGGAGACGATTGTTAAACCAGGTCAGGGATGGGTCATCAAGCTCCCTCTGTACCGGTATAACAATATCACACCACCAGGGTCACCCACCTCCCCATGCTCAGCAAGCCAGATGTGGCTCAATGGTTCTGCTTCCCAGGTCTCTGCATACTGAGAAGACGGCATAAAAGCATTCTCTTGACTGGAAAGAGGGAAGCTGAGTTATAAATTCTTTGACTTTCTGCCTTAGATATCACTGTCCTGGCATTTCACTTAGCATGAGTCTATCCTCACTTCTGGGACCCTGAGAGTTCAAGATTAAGAACCAGATTCTGGATCCACAACTGGAGTTAACCTGACATCTAGCAGAGTCCTTTTGGATGGGTCTTTAGAAATTCAGTGGAGTCCCTGAAATGCACATGCACATTTGGGGGAGTGGAGCAAACCTTTGCTTCTCGCAGATTCCCAAGCTGGCCCACAACTTGCAAAAATTGGTGACTCAACCAAGAAACTGCCCTTCAGAAGAGCTGCCTACCACCCATCACCCTAGATGGCACTCCAATTGTTGCATCCCCTCAAATTGCAACAATGCAATGCTTAAACCATACCAGCCATGATCATTTCTATTATTTCTAAAGATTTTCAGAAAGATTTGACCACCTCCCTCCATCGTTTATCAAAAAAGACAGCAGTCCTCAAAGTCAAATAATTCTCATTTCATCCGCTATCATTTCCTTACTTCACAGATAAATTTGTGATTTTTTTTAAGTCTTAGCATAGCTGGCTCATCTTCAAGGAATTAGACAACAGGTCTGGCGGAAGGCTAGTTGGCTTAACTCAAAAAATCTGGATTTTCTCACAGGGCCCACTTGATGGAATAGAGGAGAGTATGGGCCATGATGTGAACCAATGTATATGAGGTGCAGAGGTGCCCAAAGATGTACTTACCAAATCCAATGGATGTGTCATGATGATGGGAACGAGTGTTATTGGGGGGGGGGGAGAGGGGGGGGAGAGGGGGGGTGGGGGGGGTGGGGTTGAATGGGACCTCACATATATATTTTTAATGTAATATTATTACAAAGTCAATAAAAAATAAAAAAATTAAAAAATAAAAAAAAAATAAAAAAATAAAAAAAAAAATCTGGATTTTCTTTACCATGTGATGGATTAGGACTCAAAGAGAGGTACATTAATTTTGTAATAAGTAAATGAGAAACATGAGTGCCAATTAACAGCCTAGGACAATGTACTGACTTGTGAACTACACAGAGGTCCCCTCAGACAAAGAAAGCATTTCTGTAAAGTCGAATATACTGATAATAACATAGCATATTTATCATGTTGGTGAATGGAGACAAAATCCCACAGAGAAAGCCTTCCTCTTGGCTTCAGCGTTGGCCGCCAGCCAAATTTCACAGACTATAAACAATGAAAACCTTTCCATGGAGAAAAGTGAGGGGTAGAACTCACATGGGGTCCCCAACTTTCCGAGGAAGTGCACAAGCCATAAGTCAAAGTAACATTTTCATCAGCCCAAGGTGGCAGGCAGGATAAACGACCAGGCTATGAATAGACACGTTGAGAGAGAACTGTGTGAGGGGCCCTCAGGAAATACCTGAGGATTGCTGACTCCCATCCCAGCAGGCCTGGGCTGGAGAGGAAGGCCCCATTGAAGGTGTTTCACCACAGTGGGAAGCTGAGCTCCTCCAACCCTGTCTCACCCCAGTGGAAAACAACGGCTTCATTGTTGACTTTCAGTTGAAACCACTTTCTGGTTTTACTAGCAGCCTCATTCGGGGAACTGGCTGGCGGGGCTTTTGTGTTACATGACGCTAAGAAGGTTGAAGATGGCCCTATGTCATGTGAAGTCCTGGGCACTAAAACCTAATGATGGCCCAATACTGGAGATTACTATTTTCTCTTTGATTACTGCTGCTATAGGTGAGCAGATGTCCACAGATTTTGCACTAGCTTTTCCCGAGGTGTTGACATTTTCCAACTTTTGAAAATGTAAATTTGTGATGTGTGAAGTGAAAAATACAGTACAGCCCCATTGAAAAACTGAAAGAAAAAAGTCATAAAATTCTTGCCCCTTGAAGTCATTGGTTTGAATCCATCTCAGGCTGGTTGTTCCTTACAACTTAATTTCTACTTATTCCTACAACTTTTTTTTCATTTTTTTCCATTTTCTTTTAAATGTTATATTCAAAAAATATGAGGTCCCCATGTAACCCCCACCTCACCCACGCCACCTGTCCCACATCAACAAACTCCTCCATCATCATGGCACATCCACCGTACCTGGTGAATACATTCTGGAGAACCGCTGCAGCACATGGACAGTGGTCCACACAGTAGTCCACACTCTCCCCCAATCCAGCCAGTGGGCCACGACAGGACACACGACGTCCAGCATCCATCCCTGCAGCACCACCCAGGACAACTCCAAATCCTGAAAATGCCCCCACACCATATCTCTTCTTCCCTCTCCCAACCATCAGCAGACACCGTGGTCACCCTCTCCACATCACTACTACAATTTCTTCCCTTACTAATCACAACAGTTCCTCAGCAGAACACCAGAAAGTCCACTCTAATCCATACTCCATTCCTCCATCCTGTGGACCTGGGATGGCTATGTCCAGTCCTTTTCTATATCAAGAGGGGGTTTAGATTCCACATGGATGATGGATGCAATTCTCCTGCTTGCAGCTGTAGGCACTCTTGGCTCCCTGGTGTGGTGGTTGACCCTCTTCATCTCCCTGTCAGCTGGCCAGGATAAGTCCAAGAAACCAGAGGGTAGGAGCTGCAAGTCTGCTGAGGCCCAGGGCCTGGTCATCACATGGACAGTTCAGAGATTCAGGTCTCCTGAGTATACACCAACCCAAACACCAACCACAGGTCTGGTAAAAGTGACAGAAGAGGCATGTGTAGAAAGGTTATATCTGAGTCCATGTCCATCACACTCAGGAAGACAAATTCCAAAGTAAGGCCAAGTGACATGGCCCTGAACTCCAGAGCCATCTGCCTTGACCATAGAACCTGTGGTTTGCTGCAGCTCTTAGGAGAACCAGCACCTGGGTTTCCATCTACCTTGGCTGTCTCTGGGACCCTGCTGAGGCATGCATAAGCATCACCCCTGATGACCTCCGGACACTTTTTGGAGACTCTTAGCCATATAAATTCACTTGTCCTTTCCATTTCCTCCTTTTTATCCAAAGTCAAAAAGCAGTTTTTAATACCTGATATTACATGCAGGCTGAGATATTCTGCTGGTCTGAGTTGACTTCTTTGTTCATGGTCTTTTTACAGTTACATCATCAGCTGGTGCTTGGTTGTAATCCCTTGGCACCAGGGAGACTCATCCCCAGGAGTCATGTCCCATGCTGGGGGGAAGGTAATGGATTTACATGCTGAGTTTGGCTTAGAGAGTGGCCACATTTGAGCAACATGGAGGCTCTCAGGAGGTAACTCTTAGGCACCCCACAGCTATAGGACTACATATTTCAGGCACACAGGCTCATCATAGGAACCATCAGTATCAAGGGCTCATCGTTGGACCATCTATCTTTCTTGGTCTTTGCCATTGCACTTGGGGGATTGTTGTTGTTCCATTGGGGAATGTGATAGAGCTCCCCTTGTCAGGAATTCAGTACTCTCTCATCTGTCATTTCCAACTGAAACCACTATGAAAATATCCAAACCTTTCTATGTACCCTGTATACATGCCCTGGAGAACTCCTTCCCAACCATGTGCCCCCCACTAATGACACCCCACAGAAGTACTCCTCCCCCACCATAGTTGAACCTTTCTGTAGCCCAAAACTTCTTCAAAAAGGAAACCCAGGTTCCATTAATAGAAAAATGGAATATAGTGATGGGTTTAAAAGTTAGATACAGAATACATAGAAATTTAGAAAAATTAAATAAAGGAAAAATAATTTGGGGTATCAAACAAATGAAAAAATGGAAAAGCTACAGGTGTTGTCCTGTATGTACAGTGGTAAGGCAATTTCTTCCATTTCTTTCTTTCTTTCTTTCTTTCTTTCTTTCTTTCTTTCTTTCTTTCTTTCTTTCTTTCTTTCTTTCTTTCTTTCTTTCTTTCTCTCTCTCACTCTCTCGCTCTCTCTCTCTTTCTTTCTTTCTTTCTCTAGACATAAGTTTTAGGTCACAGTAATTCACAAATACAATATATGGTACTCCCACATATCCAACATCAAACCCTTTGTCCCTTCCCCAACAGTGATCTTTTTACATGTTCATATTATATCTACTACAGCTAATGTAAATATATTGAAAGGATAGCTTTCAAACATGGTTCCATTTGGGTTTACATCATGGTTTATATTTTAGACTACAATTCTCTAAATTTTTAGTTATCTTATGTTTTACATTATGGTTTACATTTTACCCTACAGATTTTTATACATTTTTGGTGTAATATAACATGACCTATATCCATCATGGCATGATCCTGTGGAACTCTTCCATTGCCCCACAGTTACCCTGATTCCATGTATTCAACACGTTTTTCCCCCTCCCCTCAGGGCCCACCATGACAATCAATCTTCATTACTTGAGGGACCATATACAGAGATACTTGCAAAAATGTTGAGGCTTGACATATTTGACTGCCCTAACCCATTGGGAGTCACTGATTCTCTCAAGAGATACAATTCCCTCTGATTGAGAACATTAGTCCTCCCCAGGATGTGGGTATACCTTTGCTCTCATTGTATGGGACTCCATCCAATGATATAATCCACTATGACAAAATGAGCAGTCACACATTCCCCAGAAGCTTGCCCTGTGTCAGATGCTCCCCCCCAAGCATCCCAAACATACAACCTTCTATATTACAATTTCTAAAGAGTTTTCTCTGCACCACAATTTCAACCACATACCTGACAATCACCCATGATCAAATATTCCCCTCACCCTCTTCCCAATTTCTTGGGCAATCTGACTCATCCTCCCATCCCGAGTGCCCCTAAAGCCCACACAGCCACACCCAAAGTTAGACCTATGCCCCCAATATATCCCTTCCCCGTACAAATACTTAGCTTCAGCTTACCACAGATTTCACCCAAGTAGCTACCAGCTCACAACCTTCCTCTACCCTCCAACTACCTTAAAGTTTATCATCCAGTCTCTAGCTCTCTGAGACAGCTTGGTTTACTTATTTCATATCAGAGAGGTGATGTAGTAGCTATCCTTCAATGCCTGGGTTGCTTCACTCAACATAAGGTTCTCAAGATTCATCCATGTTATCACATGTGTTTGTACTGTATTTGTTCTTATAGCGGAGTAGTGTTCCATTGTATGTATATACCACATTTTATTTATTGATTCATCTGTTGATGGGCATTTGGGTTGATTCCAACTTTTGGCAATATTGAATAGTGCTGCTATGAATATTGGTGTTCATGTATCAGTTTGTGTTCTTGTTTTCAGATCTTCTGGGTGTATACAAAGCAGTGGAATTGTCGGTCATAGGGCATATCTAAAGCTAGTTTTTTGAGAAATCACCAAACTGTCCTCCAGAATGGCTGGATCCTTCTGCATTCCCACCAGCAGTGGATGAATGTTTCCATTCCTCCACATCCTCTCCAACAACTGTAGTCTTCTGATTTTTTGATAGTTGCCAGTGTTATGGGACTAAGATGGTATCTCATTGTTGTTTTGATTTGCATTTTCCTAATAGCTAGAGATTTTGAGCATTTTTTCATGTGTTTTTTAGCCATTTGTATATCATCTTTGGAGTAGTATCTGTTCTAATCTTTTTCCTATTTTTTAAATGGACTGTTTTTTTTTTAATTTTCAAGATATAGGAGTTCTTTATATATGCAAGATTTAAGTCTTCTACCAGATATATGGTTACCAAATATTTTTCTCTCATTGTGTAGGCTCTCTTTTCACTTTCCTGACAAACTCCTTTGACGTGCAGAAGGCTTTAATTTTGAGGAAGGCCCATTTATCTATTTCTTCTTTTGCTGCTTGTGCTTTTAGTGTGAAGTCCATGAAGCCGTTTCCTATTACAAGGTCCTGTAGATGTTTCCCTACTTTGCTTTCCAAGGTCTTTATGGTCTTGGGTCTTATATTTAGGTCTTTGATCATCTTGAGTTGATTTTTGTATAAGGTGTAAGTTGGTAATCCTCTTTCATTTTTTTACATATGGATATCCAGTTCTCCAGGAACCATTTGTTGAAGAGGCCATTCTCTCCCAGTTGAGAGGGTTTGGTGGCCTTGTCAAATACCATATGGCTGTATATATGAGGTTGTATATCAGAACTCTCAATTCGGTTCCATTGGTCAATGTGCCTATCCTTGTGCCAATACCATGCTGTTTTCACTACTGTAGCTTTGTAGTACATTTTGAATTCAGGTAGTGTGATTCCTCCAATTTCATTTTTCTTTTTCAATATGCTTTTGACTATTTGGGGCCTCTTTTCTTTCCAAATAAATTTTATAGTTAGTTTCTCTAGTTCATTATAGAATGATATGCTGATATTTATTGGGATTGCATTGAATGTGTAGATCAGTTTTGTAGGATAGACATGTTAATAATATTTAGTCTTCCTATCCATGAACAGGGAATATTCTTCCATTTATTTAGGTCTTCTTTGATTTCCTTGAACAGTGTTGTGTAGTTTTCTGTGTATAAGTCTTTTACATCTTTAGTTAAATTTATTCCTAGGTATATGATTTTTTTATTTACTATTGTGAATGGCATTTGGCTTCAGATTTCCCCTTCAGATGCTCATTATTGGTGTACAGAAATGCTACTGATTTTTGGGCATTTATCTTTTAACCTGCAACTTTACTGAACTCATTTATAAGTTCTAGAAGCTTTGTTGTAGACTTCTCAGGGTTTTCTATGTATAGAATCATATCATCTGCAAATAGTGAAATTTTGACTTCTTCCTTTCTAATTTGGATGCCTTCTATGTCTGGTTCTTGCCTCAGTGCTCGAGGAAGTACTTCTAAGACTATGTTAAATAGTAGGGGTGACAGTGGGCATCCTTGTCTTGTTCCTGATCTTAGATGGAAAGATTTTATGATTTCACCATTGTAAATGATGTTAGCTGTGGGTTTTTCATATATACCCTTTACCATGTTCAGAAAGTTTCCTTCTATTCTGATCTTTTGCAATGTTTTTATCAAGAAAGGGTGCTGTATTTTGTCAAATTCTTTTTCTGCATCTATAGATATGATCATGGATTTTTTTCCTCCAATCAGTTTATGTGGTGTATTACATTCATTGATTTTCTTATGTTGAACCATCCTTGCATACCAGGAATGAACCCCACTTGGTCATGGTGTATAATCTGTTTAATGTGCTGTTGAATATGATTAGCAAGTGTTTTGTTGAGGATTTTCGCATCAAGGTTCATTAGAGAGATTGGTCTGTAATTTTCCTTTCCTGTGGTGTCTTTGTTTGGCTTTGGTATTAGAGTAATGTTGGCATCATAGAATGAGTTAGGTGGTGTTCCTTCTGTTTTAATTTTTTTGGAAGAGTTTCAGCAAGATTGGTGTTAGCTCTTTCCAGAATGTTTTGTAGAATTCACCTGTGAAGCAATCTGGCCCAGGGCTCTTTTTAGTTGGGAGGTTTTTAATGACTGATTCTATCTCTTTACTTGTCATTGGTTTGCTGAACCCATCAACTTCTTCTTTTGTCAATGTAGGCTACTTACGTGTTTCCAGGAATTTGTTCATTTCCTCTAAATTGTTGTTTTTGTTGGAATATAGTTTTTCAAAGTATCCTCTTATGATAGTCTTTATTTCTGTGGGATCAGTGGTGAAATCTTCTTTCTCATTTCTTATTTTGTGTATTTGCATCTTCTCTCTTTTTTTCTTTGTTAATCTAGCTAAGGGTTTGTCAATTTTATTGATCTTCTCAAAGAACCAGCTCTTGGTTTTGTTTATTTTTTCAAGTGCTTTCTTATTTTCTGTTTCATTTAGTTCTGCTCTATTCTTTGTTATTTCTTTCTTTCTTCTTCCTCTGGGGTTAGTTTGTTGTTTTTTAACTAATTCCTCCAAGTGTGCATTTAGTTCTTCAACTTTAGCTCTTTCTTCTTTTTTGATGTATGAAGTTATGGCTATAAATTTCCCTCTCATTACTGCATTTGCTGCATCCCATAAGTTTGGATATGTTGTGTTATTTTCATTAGTTTCAAGGTAGTTATTAATTTCTTTTGAGATTTCCTCCTTGATCTACTGTTTTTCTAAGAGTGTGTTGTTTAACTTCCAAATCTTGGTGCCAAAACTGGGTCTCTGGCCCTTGCAGATTTCCAGCTTCATTCCACTGTAGTCAGAGAAATTATTTTGTATGATTTCTATCTTTCTGAAGTCACTGAGACTTTTCCTGTGACCTATCATGTGGTTTATCTTGGAGAATGATCCATTTGCACTTCAGAAGAATGTATATCCTGCTGTATTTGGGTGTAATGTACTGTATATGTTGATTAGGTCCAGCTCCTCTAATATATTGTTCAAAGTCTTTGTTTCTTTATTGGTTCTCTTTTGAGATGTTCTGTCTAAAGTTGATAGTGATGTATTAAAGTCCCCCACTATAATTATAGAGGCATCTATTCCTTCACTTAGTTTTTCCAGTGTTTGCCTCACGTACTTGGAGGCGCCCTTGTTAGGAGCATAAATGTTTATAATTGTTCTTTCTTCTTGAAAGAGTATTCCTTTCACTAATATGTAGTGTCCATCTTTGTCTCTCACAACAGTTTTGCATTAAAGTCTATTTTGTCTGATATTAATATAGCTACTCTTGCCCTTTTTTGGTTGTTGTTTGCTTGTAAGATTGTTTTCCAGCCATTCACTTTCAACCTCCTTTAATCCCTGGGTCTAAGATATGTTTCTTGCAGACAGCATATAGATGGGTCATATTTCCTTATCCAATCTTCCAATCTGAGTCTCTTGACAGGTGAGTTTAATCCATTGACATTCAGTGTTATTACTTTCAAGGAATTACTTATATTAGCCATATTTTCTTTGGATTTGTGTTTGTCATAATCTGTTTGATTTGCTTTTCCTGTTTTTGTCTTTTTAGTTGCTCTTACAATCTCCTCCAACTCTGTCTCTCTTGTTTTTTTCTTTCTTCCTGCAGAACTCCCTTTAGTATTTCTTGAAGGGCAGGACTTTTGTTGGCATACTCTCTTAGTTTTTGTTTATCTGTGAATATTTTGAGCTCTCCATCATTTTTGAATGCTAACTTTGCTTTATAGAGTATTCTCAGTTGGCAATTTTTTTTTCTTTTAGTACCTTGACTATGTCATACCACTGTCTTCTTGCCTCCATGGTTTCAGATGAGAAATCAGCACTTAATCTTGTGGATCCTCCTTTGTATGTGATGGTTCTCTTTTCGCTTGCTGCTTTTAGTATTTTCTCTTTGTCTTGAGCGTTGGATAACTTGACATGTATATGTCTTGGGGTAGGACTGTTGGGATTTATGCTGTTTGGGGTGTGTTGTGCTTCCTGGACATGTACAGCCATCTCCCTCAGTAGGTTTGGGAAGTTTTCAGCCATTATTTCCTCCAACACCTGTTCTGTCCCCTTTCCCTTTTCTTCTCTTTCTGGGGTGCCTGTAATATGTATTTTTGCACATTTTGCATTGTCATTCATGTCCCTAAGCCCCTGCTGGATTTTGTCTCTCTTTTTATCAACCACTTCTACTGTCTTTTTTATTTCGGATGTACTCTCTTTCACATCACTTAATCTCTCCTCTGCCTCTTCAAGTCTGCTGTTACTTGCTGAGTGTGTATTTTTGATTTCTTGAATTGTGCTGTTCATATATTTTTGTGTATGATTGCAATTTCTTCTGTATTCTCTCCAATTGTTTTCTTCATATTCTTAACCTCTTCCTTCACCTCATCAAATTGGTCCCTAATATATGTTTTGAGATCTATAATTACTTGTTCAATGTTCTGCTCCTCTTCCTTGTTTTTAGTTTGTCATTGGATTGGGGTATGTTTTCCTGATTATTGGTTTGGTTTGTAGTTTTTTGTTGCTTTCTGGTCATCATTTTATCTTGACGGGTTTAGTCACTTGCTTAGCTTCTTTATCTAGTTTGGAGTTTAATTATTTGTTGTTTTTGCATGCATGTTAATTCTTCTCTTTGTCACTTTGTTCTTCTTATTCTATTTCCTTGTTGTTGGTTAAGTTCACTGGAAGGAAAAAATTAGGGCCAGAGAAAGCAAAAGGAGTAAGAAAAGAAAATGAATAATAGTAGTCTTGATAGTAAATATTAACATAGGAACCATGTGAGATGTAGGAGAATGGATATTAGACTTATATAATGTATGTAGAGTTATAACAGTAAGAAAAGTAAAGTACATAAAAATCTGAATATGGGGAGGAATACAGTGTGAATTAAAAGGCCTATGTGTTCAAGAGAAAGGGAAAGAGAAAAGAGTGGATAATAATATAAAGAGTGAATATAAGGCAGAAAAAAGAACAAAGGTATTAGTAATAAAAAAGTCAAAAAAAATAGGGGGGGGGCAAACAAAGAGAGGTGTAATGTAAGAGAAACAATCAACGATGGAGGACAGAAAGATGTAGAGGAAAGGGAAAGTGTTGGTGGCCAAAGTCAATACACACAGAAAAGAGTAATGGAGGATGAGGAAATACAGCAAATATGAAGCTCTCTTTGCAGCACCTAATGTAAGAAGAATAAAAAAGCAGAGAAAGAAAGAAAGAGAAAAAAAAGGGACAAAAGGGAGTGGGGAAGTAAGCAGGGAAAAGAAAAAGAGAAAGACAGAAAAAGAAAAAAGAAAAATGGGACTTGGGGGTATAAAGAGGAAGGAAAAACAAGGAAAAACCAACCAAATCTTAGGGAAAGTTTCAAGGTAGGAATCCTGTTTGTAGTTAAATAAAACTCTCAGGGATCTGACGTTCCCCCTTTTCTCCCTTCCTCACTTCCCTCTCCCCCAGGCAGCAGGAAAGCTGCCTGAAAGGTCTGGTAGGAGATTCAAGTGGGTCCTTGTTGAATCAGCTCCACACAGAAAACAATGACTCTTAGTTTCCAGAGAGAGAACACCCATATCTTAACAGGAACCCCAAGTATACTACTGGAAGCTTGGAAAGCACCTCCTACAGTCCCTCTCCTTTAGGTGTGCTGTGAGAGGGCTTGTTCATTTTCTGACTCCACCTTCTCCCAGGCCAAGTTTCCTATCCCAGGGTATTTAGGTAAATCGGGCTTTCTCAGCAGATTCATCAAGCCAGTTGGTATGCTCCTCCAAGTGCAAGAAAAGAGAAAAAGAAAAGAAAAAAGGGAGGGGAAACACCAGAAAATCGAACCCACACTAGCCAGTCCCCCCTACTGCACCCCCCACCGAATCCCTCCCACCCACGGAGTCAGTCCAAAACTGGAGGGTTAAGGCAATCCCGGAACTCTGGGAGCTCTGGACTTGGGAAAGGGAAGTTCAGGACTCTGCAGACCCAGGGCACAGAGGTCCGTGGAACACAGGCTGTGGGACCTCAGGGGACACTGACCTGGGGACCACGCATCTGGGGACCACAGGGCCCAGGAACACCACCGCACAACGAACAGATCTCAGGAAACACCCTGGCCGCCAGCCCCAGGGGGAAGAGTCCTGCCAGCCCACAGCTTCCTACCTCTGTACTGGTAAGCCGCAGTTCTATCTTTAGTAAGCATCACCTCCACCACTCTCTCTCCAAATCGATGTCCACACACCCTCTGCCCTGCAAGCCCCCAAGAGAGCCCGCTCCAGCAAGACTCCAACCACACTCGGCCACCTCTTTGCAGGAGAGACCGTGAGGTGCACTCCCTCAGACGCCATCTTGCTCCGCCTCCTCAACTTAATTTTTAAATACCAAAGTTTCAGGGCCTTCAGAGCAGAGGAGAGGAAGTAGTACTGAGAGGAGGGCAAGTCAGGCTGGGAGAAAGATGAGATGACCAGAACTCTCAGCAGTTGGGCCAGTCTGGTTCCAAACCCCTTAGAAAGAATCCACTATTACTGGGGGGCCCAGAGCAATGGTCTCAAAGCCACAAGGAGATTCTAGAAATCAATCCTCCTTATTCTGTTTCCCAGCTGTGAAATGTCCTCAGGGTGTGCTTGGGATAAAGAATGGGGAAGGGATCATCTCCTGTCCCATGCGAGAGCCTTTTCAGGGCTCTGATCTCTCACTTGGGGAGAGTGGGGAGTTGGAGGAGAAGATGGAAACATGTGACTCCCAGAATACTGCAACCATAGAGTTAGGGTTTAAAGAGGACTATAACACATAGATCCCCCATAAAAGGAAGTACCCCTGGGAAATCTAATGGATACTTGTGGATCCTTAATTAGAGCTATTCTGTGGGCAGCGATGGGTAGAGAACAGAAAACCACATGGAGGCTGCAGATGCTGGGTACTGGGCTAGACTCCTTTCTAACACCAAGCTCCCAGTGCCTCATCAGAGTTACAAATGGCTGCATGCTCTGAAACATTCACTGAAGTCACAATAGGCAAAAGCCAAAGAGCTATTGAATATGTAAAGTGTCTGGCACAGTACAGGGAGTCAACACACGGTGGGTATTGTTATTGTCACATAGTTGTTTGAAATGGTAATGAAGTTCTTCCCCTGGACTGAACTCCATAAAAGCATATATGTCTTGGAGCATATATTTTGAAAGACAGCATCATTGTAGTCAGTGTTCAGTATTTTTTTAATCAGATAAGTTGTGAGTTTACAGAAATATGCATAAAACACGGGGTTCCCATACACCAAACTATTATTAACACCTTGCATTGGTGTGGTACATTTGTGACAATTGATGAAAGAACATTTTTATAACTGTACTATTAACTATAGTCCATCCTTTACCTTGGAGTTCAAATAGTGATTTGTGTTGTGCAGTTCCATGGATTTTTAAAAAATTATTCTAGTAAAATCTATACAACCGAACATTTCCCCTTTTAGCCTCACTCTAAGATATAATTCATTGCTGTTAATGTGTTTATAATTTTGTGCTGCTATCACCACCATCCAGGACCAAAACTTTTCCATGACCCCAAATAAAAACTGCACATTTTAAGCCTTAACTCCTTATTCCTTACCTCCTCACCTTACCACGGTAACCTATATTCTAGATTCTATCTCTATGAGTTTGCTTATTGTGGTTATTTTATATCAGTCAGATCATACAATATTTGCGCTTTTGTATCTGACCTATTTCACTCAATATGATGTCTTAAAGATTCATCCATGTTGATGCATGCATCAGAACTTCATTCCTTTTTACAGAGGAATAATATTCCATCGTATGTTTTTACCACATTTTGTTTATTCATTCGTCTGTTGATTGACATTTGGGTTTTTTCCATCTTTGGGCAATTGTGAATAATGTCACTATGAACACTGTTGTGCAAATATCTTTTTGGATCCTTGCTTCAATTCTTTGAAATATATACCTACAAATGGGATTGCTGGGTCATATGGTAATCTCACTTAGCATTCTGAGGGAATGCCTGTCTTCCATAGCGGGTATACCATTTTACATTCCTACCAACAATGTAAGAGGGTTCTATTTCTCCATATTCTCTCCAACACTTTTTTTCTGTTTTCTTTTTCTTTTTTAAGAGCAGCCATTTTAGCGGGTGTGAGATGGTATCTCATTGTGGTTTTGATTTGCATTTCCCTGATGGCTAGTGATGTTGAGCCTCTTTTCACGTGCTTTTTGTCCATTTATATATCTTCTTTGGAGACATGGTTATTCAAGTCTTTTGCCTAATTTTTAATTGGGCTGTTTATGTTTTTGTTGTTATGTTGAGAAATGTCTTTATATATTCTGGATATTAATCCTTTATCAGATAAGTAGTTTTTAAATGTTTTCTCCCATTTTGTAGGTTGTCCTTTTACTTTCATGATATAGTCCTTTGACAAACAAAAGCTTTTCATTTTGATGAGGTCCCATTTACCTGCTTTTTCTTTTGTTGTTTGTGTTTTGAGTGTAAAGTCTAAGAAATCATTGCCTAACCCAAAGTTCTGAAGATATTTCCCTATGTTTTCTTCTAGGAGTTTAATAGTTCTAACTTTTTTTTTTCATTTTAAAAAAACAATTTATTGAAGTACATCATTCATACATGAACATAGGCAAACAATAAGTGCATAGTAAATGTTGTGAACTTACAAGACAAACATGCATAACACCATACAGTGTCCCATACATCACCCCACCACAAACACCTTGCGTTGCTGTGAAACATTTCTAACAAATTATGAAAGTGCATCTCAAAGTATTACTACTAACTATAGTCTGTATCCGTATCTTACATTTCCCCCCAACCCACCCTATTATTTTTTGTTCATAAGCCATACAATTTATCTAAAGTGTACAATCATTGGCACTTGATATAATCACCAAGTTGTGCATTCATCACTTCAATCAATATTAGAGCATTTTCTTTACTCAAAAACAAAAAAACAAAAACAAACAACAAAAAAAAAAACACAAGCCACTATCATACCCATATTTTAGTGCTACTAATTACAAATCCTATGATGTGCTTTCACCATTTCTCTTCATTTCCAGACATTTAAACACTTTTTTTTACCATTTCTTCACAGATTAAACCTCAGCTTTCTATTCTCTAACCACATTTTTTCCTCTAGTGATTTATATTCTAGCTATTAACTCCATAGTTTTCTCATTACGTTTAGTTCATAGTAGCACAAGCACACAATATTTGTCCTTCTGTGCCTGGCTTTCTTCACTTAACATAATGCCCTCAAGGTTCATCCACATTGTCATATGCTTCATGACTTCATTTCTTCTCATAGCGAAATAGTATTCCATTGTGTGAATATACCATGGTTTGTTTATCCATTCGTCAGTTGATGGACACCTGGGTTGTTTCCATCTTTTGGCAATCGTGAATAACGCCACTATGAACATTGGTGGGCAGATGCCTGTTCGTGTCACTGCTCTCAGTTCTTCTGGGTATATACCTAGTAGTGATATTGCCAGGTCACATGGTAGGCCTATATCTATATCCTTAGGAACCACCAAACAGACTTCCACTGTGGCTGTTTCATTCGACATTCCCAGCAGCAGTGAATAAGTATGCCTATGTCTCCACATCTTCTCCAACACTAGTAGTTTTCTGTTTTGTTAATAGTGGCCAATTCCAGTAAGTGTGAAATAATATCTCGTAATTTTGATTTGAATTTTCCTAGTAGCCAGTGATGCTGAGCATTTTTTCATGTGTGTGTGTGTGTGTTTTGTTTTGTTTTGTTTTGTTTTTGGCCATTTGTATTTCTTCTTTAGAAAAATGTCTGTTCAGGTCTTTTGTCCATTTTCTAATTGGGTCATTTGTCTTTTAATTGTTGAATTTTAGGTTCTCTTTATATATCATGGATATTAGACCCTTGTCAGATGCATGATTTCTGAATATTTTCTCCCATTGAGTACGCTGCCTTTTTCCCTTCTTCACAAAGTCCTTTGAGGTGCAGAAGTGTTTAATTTTGAGGAGATCCCATTTATTTTTTCTTTTGTTGCCTGTGCTTTGGGTGTCAGGTTTAAGAGAACCCCACCTACTACAGGGTCTTGTAGATGTTTCTCTACGTTATCTTCTAGGAGTTTTATGATCCTGGCTTTTATGTTTAGGTCTTTGATCCATTTTGACTTGATTCTTGTATAGGGAGTGAGATAGGGTCTCTTTCATTCTTTTGGTTATGGATGTTCAGTTCTCCCAGCACCATTTATTGAAGACTATTCTGTTCCAGAGAAGTGGACTTGGTAGGTTTATCAAAAATCAGTTGACCATAGAAGTGAGGGTGTATTTCTGAACTCTCAGTTTGATTCCATTGATCAACGAGCCTATCTTTATACCAACACCATGCTGTTTTGACCACTATAGTTTTATAGCACACTTCAAGGTCAGAGAACATGAGTCCTCTGATATCACTCTTCTTTTTTAGGATGTTTTCGGCTATTTAGGGCTTTCCCTTCCAAATAAATTTGTTAATTGACTTTTCTATTTCTTTAAAGTAGGCTATTGGAATTTGGGTAGGTATTACATTGAATGTATAAATCAATTTGGGTGTAATTGACATCTTCATGGTGTTTAATCTTCCAATTCATGAACACGGAATGTCCTTCCATTTGTTTAGGTCTTCTTTTATTTCTTTTAGCAATGTTTTGTAGCTTTCTGAATACAGATTCTTTACTTTCCTGGTTAAATTAATTCCTAGATATTTGAGTCTTTTTGTTGCCATTGTAAATGGAATTTTTTCTTGATTTCCTCCTCAGCGTGCTCATTATTAGTGTATAGAAAAACTACTGATTTTTGCGTGGTTATCTTTTATGCTGCCACTCTGCTCAAGTGGCTTCATTGTAGATATTTCTGGATTTTCTAATATAGGCTCATGTCATCTGCGAATAGTGAGAGTTTTACTTCCTCTTTTCCAGTTTGGATGCCTTTTCTTTCTTTTTCTTGCTTAATTGCTATAGCTATTAATAGAACTTCTACCACAATACTGAATAACAGTGGTGACAGTGGGCATCCTTATGTCGTTACTGATCATAGAGGGAAAGGTTTCAACCTCTCCCCATTGGTATGATGCTGGATGTGGGATTTTCATATATACCCTTTATTATGTTGAGGAACTTTCTTTCTATATCTATCATTTGAAGCATTTTTAGCAATAAGGGATCCTGGATTTCATCAAATACCTTTTCTGCAGCAAGGGATACCATGTGATTTTTTTCCCTTCGATTTTGTTAATGTGGTACATTACATTAATAGATTTTGTTCTGTTGAACCACCCTTGCACACCAGGAACAAAACCTACTTGATCATGTTGTAAAATAATTTTTATATGCTGTTGGATTCAAGATGCAAGTATTTTTTTTGAGAATTTTTGCATCTATATTCATTAGAGAGATTGCTATGTAATTTTCTTTCCTTGTAATATCTTTATCTGGCTTCAGTATTAGGGTGATGGTGGCTTCATAAAATGTGTTGGGTAATTTTCCTTCTACTTCAATGTTTTTGGAACTTTTTAAACAGGTATGGTATTAATTCTTCTTGAAATACCTGGTAGAATTCACCTGTGAAGCCATCCAGTCCTGGACTTTTCTTTGTTGGAAAATTTTTGATGACTACTCCAATCTCTTTACTTGTGATTGGCTTAAGTTCCTGTATTTCTTGTAGAGTCAAGGTAGATTTTTTATGCATTTATAGGGATTTGTCCATTTCACCTATGTAGTCTAATTTGTTGGCATAGAGTTTCTCATAATATCCTCTTATGATCCTTCTTATTTCTGTGGGGTCAGTCATAAGGTCTGCACTTTCATTCCTGATTTTATTTATTTGCATTTTCTCTCTTTTTTTTCTTTTTTAGTCTTGCCAGTTGTTTGTCTATTTTATTCATTTTCTCAAAGAACCAGCCTTTTGGGTTTTGTTGATTTTCTCTATTTTTTTGTTCTTAATTTCATTTATTTCTGCTTTGCTCTTTGTTATTTCTTTATTTCTACTTGCTCTGGGATTTGTTTTCTATTATTTTCCTATTCACTCCAGTTGTTCAGTTAGTTATTTGACTTTAGCTCTTTCTTCTTTTTTAATATTGGCATGTAGAGCTATAAATTTCCCTCTCAGCCCTGCCTTTGCTGTATCCCATAAGTTTTGATATGTTGTGTTCTCATTTTCATTCTCCACAAGAGATCTACTAATCTCTCTTGCAATTTCCTCTTTGACCCACTGATTGTTTAAGATTGTGTTGTTTAGCCTCCATGTATTTTCAAATTTTCCTCTTTCCTGCCTTCATTCCATTATGATCAGAGAAGGTGCTTTCTATAATTGCAATCTTCTTGAATTTATTGAGAGCTCTGTTGTGGCCCAACATGTGATCTATCTTGGAGAAAGATTCCTGAGCACTTGAGAAGAATGTATAAATAACCTGCTGATTTGGGTTGCAATGGTCTGTATATATCTGTCAGGTTCAGCTCATTTATCATATTGTTCAAGTTCTCTGTTTCCTTTTTGATCTTCTGTCTAGTTGTTCCATCAATTTATGTGAGTGGTGTTTTCAAGTTTCCAATTATTATTGTACAGACATCTACTTCTCCTTTCCATTTTGCCAGAGTTTGCCTCATATATTCTGTGGCACCCTGGTTAGGTCTGTAGATATTTATGACTCTTTCTCCTTCCCGGTAGAGTGTCCCTTTTATTAATATATAATGGCCTTATGCATCTTTTATCACGTTTTTGCATTTAAAGTCTGTTTTTCCTGACACCAGTATAGTTAATCCTGCTCTTTTTTGGTTACTATTTGCATGAAATATCTTTTCCCAACCTTTTACTTTCAGTCTATTTGCATCCTTGGGTCTAATGTGAGTCTCTTGCAGACATCATATGAATGCCTTATGTTTTCTTATTCATTCTGTCAGCTTAGATCTTTTGACTGGGGAGTTTAATCCATTAGTGTTCAATGTTATTACTGTAAAGACATTACTTACTTCAGCCATTTTATTCTTTGGCTTTCATGTGCCATATCTTATTTTTGCTGATCTTTTTACTTTTTTGGTTACCCTTTCTGATAGTCTTCATTTCTACACACTCCTCCAGGCCTCTCTCTCTTATCTTTTCTTTTCTGGCTGCAGAAACCCATTCAGTGTTTCCTGCAGAGCTGGATTCTTGTTAACAAACTCTCTTAGTTTCTGTTTATCTGTGAATATTTTAACCTCATCATTATATTTGAAGGACAGTTTTGCTAGATAGAGAATTCTTGGCTGGCATTTTTTCTCTCTCAGTACCATTGTTATATCATACCACTGCCTTCTTGCCTCCATGGTTTCTGAAGAAAAATCCTAAGTCTTACAGGATGTCCCTTGTATGTAATGTTTTACGTTTTCCTTGCTGCTTTCAGAATTTTCTCTTTATCTTTGGCATTCTGCATTCTGCATACTATGTGCCCTGGGGTAGAAATATTTGGATTTATTCTAATTGGAGTATGCTGTGCTTCCTGGACATGTATAGTCATGTCTTTCATGAGAGTTGGGAAATTTGGGGCCATTATTTCTTCAAATACTCTTTCTGCCCTGTTTCCCTTCTCATCTCCTTCTGGATCTCCCATAACATGTATGTTGGTGTGTTTCATGTTATCATTCAATTCCCTGAGCCCCTGCTCACTTTTTCCCATTCTTTTCCCTCTCTGTTCTTTTTCTCTTCAATTTCAGTTGTTCTTTCCTGTATGTAACTGACTCTTCCATGATTTCAAATCTATTGTTGTGTGCCTCTATTGTATATTTCATCTCACTTATTTTGTCTTTCATTCCCATAAACTGTCATTTTTCTATCCAAGATTTCATATTTTTCTTTGTGCTCACTCAGTGTCTTCTTAATGTCTTTTATTTCTTTTGACATGTTGCCCTTCAACTCCATGATTTGATTTAGGAGATTTGTATGAACCTCATTGATTAGCTGTTTCAAGTCCTGTGCCTCATCTGGAACTTCAATTTGTTCCTTTTCCTAAGTCATGTCTTCCTTTTCCTTTGTATGGCTTGTAATTTTTTGCTGATGTCTAAGTATCTGATTCTGATGCTGTTTATACTTATGTTAAGTTTCTCTCTCTCACCTAGGGACTTACTGTCAAGTAGCTGTGTGCTATGGCTGTTCTCTGACTCTTGGAGTCAACTTGTTCTAGATATTTAGGATTTCCCCTGTTTAACTGCTCAATCCAGGGTTAAGGACCCAGTAATAGGGTGCAGGTCAGGGTGGCAGGGAAGGCACCTGCTTGTCTCTTTAATTAATTAATTAATTAATCAATTTTTCCTATTTTGTGCACTTTTCTGGTCTAGCAAGCAGATGGCACTCTTTGGCAGACCTCTCAGCTTAGACTGCAGGTGCTAGTGGGGGATTAATTCATTGGAACTCCTCAGGCTGGTGGGTGGTACAGAAGCAATGCACTTAGGGCTGTCCAAGGCTCACAAACAAACTTTCTCAGAGGCTGTTCTCCACCGTTGACTGGCCAAACACTCCCTCTGACTCTTCAGCAACCAGTCTGGGGCTGCTGATTTTGCAGCTCTACTCATAGGATTTTTCAGCCAGCTGATACACATTTCCTTTGCCCCTCTCTCCTGGGTGGTGTCTCACCTTTCCCTGGTGTCCTGAGACTCAGAGCAACCCTCTGGATAGTCTCTGCCTGTCCTCTAGATAATTTTTCTGGGACAGAAGTGACCCTCTGCCTTTATAATTCCCTGTCTTCCTGGGAAAAGTTCTAGCTCTTATATTAAGGTCCTTGGTTCATTCTCAGTTGATTTTTGTATATGGTGTGAAGTAAGGGTCCTCCTTTTTTTTCAAATGGAGATCCGGTTTTCCTAACATCATTCATTAAAGAGACCATTATTCCCCAATGGAGTGATCTGACACCTTCTCAAAAATCATTTGGCCATAAATGTGATGGTTGATTTCTGATTTCTCAATTCAATTTTCTTGGTCTGTATGTCTGTCCTTGTGCCAGTACCATACTTAGGAGTCAAATACACAGGGCAAACAAGGAACCATTCTACAAATTGGTAGCTCCCAACACCGTGACCTTCTCACTGCACCAACATGGAAACAACCACATTAAGTTCTGAATGTGCAGTCAGTTAAAAAATGGAACCTACCTGAACAAGAGAAAGAAAACATGCAATTAACAGACTTAGGATTAATTATAAAGCAGCTTGTAAAGGAGTCAGCTCAACCAGTAATATTATTGTGTTAGTTTGAGTCTTTTATGAATCTCAGAAAATTATGATCTGGGGCTGGACCAATCCTGTGGGTTTAAAACTTATGTAGATGGGAACTTTTGATTAGATTCAGTTAAGGGACTGTAGCAGTTTTATATATATATATATATATATATAGTATTGATGAATTCCAAAAAGAAATATTGGATTATATCTGTAAACTGATCTTTTCCTCTGGACATATTAGATTATATTGGATTCATAGGTTTACTTCATTAAGTAATTATGTAAACCTCTTGTGCCAGTAAGGTGTTGAGTCCCCACCCTTTGGTGGGTGGGGACTCACAGATAAAAGTCATGGCAAAGGACAGAGTTAAGGGGTTTTGATGTTGGAATTTGATGTTGAGGCCTTAACCTGGAGCTGTGGGAAGTAAGCTCACAGAGTAAAGAGAAGCAAGACCCTGGAAGGGAGTAACCCAGGAAGTCTGAACCCTTGCAGATGATGGTAGCCATCTTGCTCCAACATGTGAAAATAGCCTTTGGTCCTGGCAATATATTGGGCTTCACTTTTCAGGAAGTTTTGGATCACAGAGAGGTTCAACAATGGTAGGGGAGGAATACTGGTGTGTGATGTTATTGACAGGGGTCACATGGTTGGCAGGGATTTCTCCAGGACATATATCCAAGGTACATAAAAATGTTTGGATGTTTTCGTAGTGGATACAATTAAAAACAACAACAGAGGGAGTGCTGAGTTCCTAGCCAGGGGAGCTCTATCACAGTCCCTAAAGGAACAGCAACAATCCCCCAAGTCCAACGGTAAAGACCAAAAAAGAAGGAAGGTCCAACAATGAGCCCTTGATACTAATGACTATGCTTGTGAGACTGTGCACCTGAAATAAGAACAAGGCCTAGAGCTGCAGGGTGCCTAAGAGTTACCTCCTGAGAGCCTCCGTGTTGCTCAAATGTGGCCAGTCTTGAAGCCAAACTCGGCATGTAAATGCATTGCCTTCCCCCCAGCGTGGCACATGACTCCTGGGGATGAGCCTCCCTGGCACTGAGGGATTACTACCAAGCACCAGCTGATGATGTAACTAGAAAATGACCTTGAATAAAAGGGTCAACTTGGACCAGCAGAATATCTCAATCTACATATAATAACAGGAGTTAAAAATGCTTTTTGACCTGAATCAAGGGGATAATGGAAAGGACAAATGAGTTTATATGGCTATGAGTTTCCAAAAAGAGCTGGGAGGTTATCAGAGGGGTTGCCCTTATGCACACCTCAGCAGAGTCCTAGAGACAGATAAAGTAGATACAACCCTGGGTATTGCTTCTTCTGAGGGCTACAGAGAACCACAGGTTCTATGGTCATGGCAGATGGAGTTCAGTGCCATATCAGTTGGCCTTTCTTTGGAGTTGGTGTTTCTGTGTGATGGACCTGGACTCAGATGTGATCTTTTTTCAGAAGCCTCTCCTGTTACTTTTACCAGAACTGTAGTTGGTGCTGGGGTTTAATATATACCCAGGGGATCTGAATCTCTGGACTGACCATATGATAGCCAGGCCCTGAGCCTCAACAATCTTCAGCTCCTACACTCTGATTTATTGGACTTACCCCACTCAGCTAACATGGAGTTGAAGAAGGTCAACCAGCACACCATGGAGCCAAGAGTGCCTACAACTGAAAGCAGGAAGATTGCATCCAGCATCCATGTGGAATCTAAGCCCCCTCTTGATATATATGTGGAGTGGACACAACCATTCCAAAGTCCACAGGATGGAGGAATAGAATATGGATTAGAGTGGACTTACTGATATTCTACTCATGAACTATAATTAGTAATTGAAGAAAATGTGGCATTGGTGTGGAAAAAGTGGCCATGGTAACTGCTGGGTGTGGGGAATGGGAGGAAGATATGAGATGTGGAGGCATTTTCGGGACTTGGAGTTGTCCTGGGTGATGCTTCAGGGACAGTTACCAGACATTTTATGTCCTCCCATGGCCCACTGAGTGGAACATGGGAGAGTGTGGGCTATGATGTGGACCACTGACCATGAGATGCAGCGGTGCTCAGAGATGTACTCACTAAATGCAATGAATGTCTCGTGATGATGGACGAGATTGTTGCTGTGGGGGGAGGAGTTGGGTGAGGGGTGTGGGGGATATATGGGGACCTCATATTTTTTTATGTAATATTGAAAAAATAAATAAAGACAAAAAAATTTAAAAAAAAAAGAAAATAGCCTTTGGTGAGGGAAGTAACTTATGCTTTATGGCCTGGTATCTGTAAGCTCCTATCCCAAATAAATACCCTTTATAAAAACCAATGAATTTCTGGTATTTCACATCAGCACCCCTTTTGCTGACTAATACAGGAACCTTCTTTTTTATGAGATCACTTCAATGGGACATGATTCAGGATGGGTCTTAACCCTCTTACTAGAGTCCTTTATGAATGGAGGAATAAGAAGACATAAACACAGAAAAAGACCACAGAGACAGAGAAAAGCCTCCAGAAGTTGAAATCAACAAAATTGGAAGAGAGGAAAGCCACAGATGGAACATTCAGTAGCTGAATGCATCGAGGCCTGGAGGAGAGGGGAGATATGAACACCACTGTGTTCCTTATCACCTACAGCTGACCTTGCAAGGAAAGTGAGCCTGGAGGAGAAGACAGACACTGGTAGAGCCACCAATGATGCTGTTCCATGTGCCTGCAGCTCACAGCTGCAGCTTAGTGAGAAAACTTCTCTTGATGATGCCTTGTGTGGCAATTTGATATTATTTATGAATTTCAAAAGGAGATATTGATTATGTTTGTAAACTGTTCTACTTCTCTTCTCTGGGTGTGATACTCTTTGACTGTATTAGATTCAGCTGAGATGTCTGATTAAATTATGTTAAGATTAGGGTGGCGGACTTGGCCCAGTGGTTAGGGCGTCCGTCTACCACATGGAAGTTCCACAGTTCAAACCCTGGGCCTCCTTGACCTGTGTGGAGCTGGCCCATGCGCAGTGCTGATGCGCACAAGGAGTGCCGTGCCACGCAAGGGTGACCCCGCATAGGCGACCCCCACGCGCAAGGAGTGCTGATGCGCAGTGCTGATGCGCACAAGGAGTGCCGTGCCATGCAAGGGTGACCCCGCATAGGTGACCCCCACGTGCACCCCGTAAGGAGAGCTGCCCAGTGCGAAAGAAAGTGCAGCCTGCCTAAGAATGGCACCACCCACGTGGAGAGCTGACACAACAGCAAGATGACACAACAAAAAGAGACACAGATTACCGTGCCGCTGACAACAACAGAAGCAGACAAAGAAACAAGACGCAGCAAAATAGACACAGAGAACAGACAACTGGAGGGGGGGGGGAATAAATAAATAAATCTTTTTTAAAAATTATGTTAAGATTAGGCCTTTCAGGAAGAGATGAGAGGTGGAGGCGTCTTCGGGACATGGAGCTGCCCTGGATGGTGCTTCAGAGGTAATCACCGGACATTGTAAATCCTCACAGGGCCCACTTGATGGAATAGAGGAGAGTATGGGCCATGATGTGAACCAATGTATATGAGGTGCAGAGGTGCCCAAAGATGTACTTACCAAATCCAATGGATGTGTCATGATGATGGGAACGAGTGTTGTTGGGGGGGGGGGGAGAGGGGGGGTGGGGGGGTGGGGTTGAATGGGACCTCACATATATATTTTTTAATGTAATATTATTACAAAGTCAATAAAAAATAAAAAAATTAAAAAAAAAAAAAAAGATTAGGCCTTTGATTCTACCATGTTATTAGATTGCGACTCAGAGTGAGTCCCAGCCCCCTTGGGCTGATAAAACAGACTCTCACATGGAAGTAGATACACAGAAGCAGATACATAGGAAGAAATCTCCATAGACACAGCCCCAGGAAGAGAGATGAGCCTGATAATCTATAGCTGACCTTGTGAAAAGACCAGAGCAGCTGATCCCAGAAAGAAATGAGCCCCAGGGAGAAGACTAACCTTATGCCAGCCTACAACTGAGATCAAAAGAAGCTGGGACCACAGAGCCTTAAGAGGAAGGAGGAAGGCTGAACCCTTGCAGGCATTGCCCGCCATGTTGTATCAACACGTGGCAACAGACTTTGGGTGAGAAAGTACCTCTTATGGTACCTTGAATTGGACTCTTTAGGGCCTGGTAACTGTACGCTTATAACCCAAATAAACACCCTTTATAAAAGGCAATGGAGTTCTAGTACTCTGCATCAGCAACCCTTTAGCTGACTAATACACCTTGATTTAGACATTTCATACTTTCAGAACTGTAAGCTTTTACCCTAATAAATCCCCATTGTGAAAGCTAATCCATTTCTGGCATATTCTCCCAGCAGCCTTTAGCAAACTAAAACAGTAATTATCCCTCAGTCCTCAAAATGGGCCTTGGTGGACATCTGTTCTGGAGAGTCACATACTTGAAGCTCTGCCATCCCTTCCAGCTCCGGTATATTAACAAAGAATTGGAATAGCTAAGGTGGTCAGTGTCAAGTCTCCCCTCTCCCAAGTGTACACTGATCATTATTTGTAAATGTAATGTAATTCAAATTCTCTTTATAAGGTTCTGTTTCTGTTGTTATTTTGGAAAATATGTTAATACTATGGGGGTTAATATCTTAGTTTGCTCAGAATGCTATAACAAGTGTCACAAACTGGGTGGCTTGAAACAACAGAAATTGTTTTGTCTCACACTTTGGAGGCTACAAGTCCAAAATCAAGGTGTCATCATCTCCACACCTTTTCTGAAGTGTGTAGGGTTCTGGCAATGACTTGCCAGTAATCCATGATATTCTGTGGCATAATTCCATCTCTGCCTCCATCACATGGCTGTCCTCTCTCTCTGTCTGTGACATCAGCCATATTGGATTAATCCAGTTTGGCCTCATCTTAAATAATAACATTTTCAAATATACTATTTCCAAATGGGATTGAATTCATGAGATTGGGGAGAGGGTGGTTAGGGCTTGAACTTATCTTTTTGGGAAATATGATTCAATCCATAACAGGATATGATTAGTTGGTGACAGGTAAGTGAACCATGCTTTTCCTCCAAACACACACACACCGAGCATATGGCAGCCTTCGCTGTTCTTCCTTGAGGTATTGAATGATTATACTAAAATCACTCAAAATGTCAAGCTTCTGTTGCAAAGGAAGGGAGCTGTACTATTCTGTACTAGGAACTGTTTGGGTACTGGGGAGACATCAGTGATGAAAATACAGTTCACTTACAAAAATTAACAGGAAGTCCTCAGTGTTGACCCATGTTTGACTCTCAGACAACTTTACTCTCAAGCATTGTACATTGACACCCATGATGCTTTGTATCTGTTGAATTTTTATTTTCTTTCAACAGTTGATGAATGAACATTTCAAGCTATTGCTTGGTAGTGCTGCCAGCCAGCCACTTTTAGTAGCAATGTCTTCTTGTAAAATAGCTGTGCAATTATTTGAATATTTTATTGTTTTATGCCATTATTATTTCATAAAAATTAAGCTGAAAACTAAAATACTAAAGTGTGAATTCTAGAGATAAGATTTGTATATTTCATAAATTTAAGTAAAGATGGAAATCATTAGACATTGAAAGCAACAAATGTTTGGCTTTAATTGGACACTTACTAGACTTGAAAGAGTGAGCTATGGGCTACATATTCAATATAAAGGAAAAGAACATTTGAGAACATCTTTGAAATGTCAGAAATTATATCATCTAAAATACGTGAAATAAGTAGGGATACTTACATATTTTTGAGCTAGTATCAATGTCCTTCCTTAAAATGTAAAAGTTTGTTATTTAATTTTTACATCTTTCATTTTGTATGAAAGTGGTGGACTTGACAATTGAATTGAGATCAATAAACTATGCCAACCCTTAGGTCAGGTCCTAAGAATTTAAAGATGAATCCTGCCACCACCCTGCTGCCCAGGAGTTCATAGGGTAGATACAAGTAGAGAGTTTCAATATATTGTGGGACAGGAAGTCCTAGAGGTAGGCACAGGGTCTGTGATGCACAGAAGCAAGCTGTTTAAACCATCCTGGGGAGTAAAACTTCCTAGCAGAGGTGATGTCTGTTCTGGGTCTTAAGAGGTGAGCAGGAGAAGGCACAGTGAGGAAGGTTGATCAGAGTATTCTGGGAACAAAGAAGAGTACGGACAGGGTATGTAACATCATGATGTCTACTGAGCATGATCTCTGAGATAGGGAGGAAAAGGAGATACATCTGGAAAGGATAAGGTTGGATTAGTAGGTGGGGTCAGATCCTGAAGGGCCTTGTAGGCCCTAAGTGGATGAGAGGGGTGCTGCAATTATTGTAGAAAGAACTTCCATTTCAAAACAGCAGTCAGGTGCTGGTGAGGAAGCCATTGCTGTAGCCTAGATGACAGGTAATGGGCACCTGAACTAGGATAATGGTAATAGAAAAAGAATAGGTACAAAAGATGCGTAGAAGGTAAAATTGTCAGCACTCAGTAATGGATTGGCTCTTGTGGCCAAGAAGAAGAAGAGGAGTCATCAATAAGACCCAGGTTTCTGGCTTGATGGTTGGTTTCATTCACTAAGATGAGGAATTAGTGTCTAGTGTATTTTGAGAAGAATGATGGGAGCAGATGGCCATGGTCAGAAGCTGTGTGGAATAGAAGACCAGCATGGTCATGGTCTTGTGCTAAAAGTGGGGCACAAGAGACAAATTCAACTCCCAAAGAGAGATATCCACTCTAGGGAAAGACAGCTCAGACAGAAGCTACTGAAGACAGCCCTACTCTACCCAGACATCAAGCACCCCTGTGGCTGAGATGGAGCCGAATAAGAAATTAGAAAGAACAAATACTGGACTTTAATTTCTTTGGACTTAGGAGTTCTAAGGTTTGGTCTTTCACTTACAAGGAGAAGAGATTTCAGCTTTGGACCTTAACTTCTTTGGACCCTAACTTATAAAAGCAAGGGGATTTAATTTCGATCTCTCATTTCTTTCCAGGAATTGTATGGTGGACAAAGAAAGGCTTTTATTCAGGTTTGGGGCATTCTCAGTGTTCCTGGCCTTTTATTATTGGAGAATCTTTGCATTGTCATTCAACTTCACTGCAGAACCTCTGAAGAGATCTACTGGACAAGATGGTTGAACACAGGTTGGAATGGAAAATAGAGAATGAATTTTCAGCCTTGGATATGGGGCAGCCTTGAACTGAAGTATATTGGTCAGTTTTTCTGTAGTAACAAACAACCCCAAATCTCAGTGGCTTACAAAAACATTTGTTTCTCATATAGATTACAGGTTACTGGCTATAGGTCAACACTGCTCCATGTGTCTTCTCATTTGGGACATGATGTTCATATGGCACAGGAAAAGAGTAAGACAGTGGCCAATATACACAAAGTGCTTTAAGCTTCTGCTATGATGTGGTGGGTTATGTCTGCTCACATTCCTTCAGCCAAAAGAATGTCAATGGCCAGGCTGAATCCTAATGTGACATGCATGTATTGTCCTTCTGTGCAATGAGCAAGGATGTTTCATGTCCTCCAGATAAATGCAGGGAGAGAATAAATTATGGGTGTGTGGTTATGATCTAGCCTGGTATTTAACTTTCAACTCCATGTCATTAAGGCTGTTCACAAAATATTTCTGCCACTCCTTCTGGGAACCTGTCTCCCTAGAAGTTAGCTGTGGGTGAGCATAGGACTTGCTGTCCCCTTAGAAGGTGTGAGTGTCCATATTACATTCTAGTGATATGTCACCTCCCAGTGATATGTCACTGCCTGGTGATGTCACTTCCTCGTAGAAGTGTGAAGAGCCAGTGCATAATGCTCCATGTTCCTTGTCCCCTGCCATGGTGATCATGGAAGCAAATGATGATACCTCTAAGATATGGGGTTGTTTGTTATGACAGTATAACCTAGCCCTTGCTGACTGATACAAACTATTTTTCATGAAGGAGTTTGCCAAGACATTTAGTGGCATGAACATAATTTCATGGGTCAGACCATCTACTTTTTATCTTCCCAAGGTACTTTATTTACTTTTTTTTTTTTTTAAGATTTATTTTATTTTATTTAATTTCCCCCCCTCCCCTGGTTGTCTGTTCTTGGTGTCTGTTTGCTGCGTCTTGTTTCTTTGTCCGCTTCTGTTGTCGTCAGCGGCACGGGAAGTGTGGGCGGTGCCATTCCTGGGCAGGCTGCACTTTCTTTTCACGCTGGGCGGCTCTCCTTATGGGGCGCACTCCTTGCGCGTGGGGCTCCCCCACGCGGGGGACACCCTTGCGTGGCACGGCACTCCTTGCGCGCATCAGCACTGCGCATGGCCAGCTCCACACGGGTCAAGGAGGCCCGGGGTTTGAACCGCGGACCTCCCATATGGTAGACGGACGCCCTAACCACTGGGCCAAAGTCCGTTTCCTTCCCAAGGTACTTTAAAAGCACCTATTCACTTATGAAAAATTGCCTTTTGATAAAAAGTCATTATCTCTTCCTTAAATCAGTTTCCCAAAGATTCTTTCTGATCCTGGTTTCAGTCATTGTCTGGGTTTATTTTACAGTATTCAGTAATTTTCAGTGAATTCCAAGAAATGTTTTCTGACACATCTCCTTACATTCTTTCATACGTCAAGTATTTATTGAGCACCTACTATGTTCCAGGTTCTCTGTTAGGTGCTGGGGAATCAGTAGTAATCAAGAAAGATATGGTTCCTTCCTTTAGGGAAGTAGCAAGTATTCTAAAGGAAAAGAACAATGTGCTTTGACAGTTCCCAACAGGAGACCTGCCTGAGCCAGAGGGGACAGGGAAGGGCTCCTGTAAAATATGGCATTCTCACTGAGCCCAGAAGGATGAACAGGAATCAGCCTGGCCTGGCATCTGTCAGTACAATCTTGAGCAAATGGAATAGTCAGGAAGTAGGGCATTTAGGTTAATTAAAGCTTCTAGGTTTTTAGTTAAACAGTGAGTTATACCTGATTTGTAAACCCTAATATTCCAATACTTTTATATCTATATTCTCATTTCACTGATACAAATTCCCAGTGGAGGAGATTGGGGATGTGTTGTTCCCTCTGCCTTGTCCTCCCCCTTGTCCCTTAGCCCCTGGCATTTCTGTACCCATTGGCCCAACTTCCCACTGCCAGCACCTGAGTCTCTTTTCCTGCTTACTTTCTCCAGCCACTAATGTCCCATCTATGAGCCTTCATAGCAGTCCTGAAGAACCAGGAATTAACCACTCTCCAGCCACCCAGGGACCAACTCTGAGCCAATGACTGATAGGAGTCAGTGTAAGAATTCCCTTGCTCCTTTACCCCTTGAGCAGGACAACTCTGAGGCATGTATTCTCCTCTGGTCCCCAGAGGGCCCTGGTAGGATTGAGCTGCAGTTGCCCACAGGGGAAACTTAAATGATCACACACCTAATTGGCCACCTGCCCTTGCCTGCCTCTCACTGTCCACTCCCTGACAGGTGTTTCCCGAAATCACATCCCAAATTAACTGCTGGAGCTCGAATCCTTGTTTCAGGGCCTACTTCGGAGGAAGCCGGAACTCCGATGCTGCTTTCCAACTAAAGACTCCACACTAGACAACAGTGGAGTGACTTGCTCAAGTCACAAAAGTACTTAGATGGAGTGTTCAGACAGAAGTTTGAATGGTACAGTGCCTACCTAGGGAGATTTGGCAGAAACACACCTACCACCCCCTTCCTGTGTCCACAGAGTCAGAATCTCCAATATAGATTAACAGGGGACAGGGCAGGGAAAAGAGAATTAGGACTTAATACGTACAAAGTTTCTATTTGGGATGATGGAAAAGTTTTGGTCATGGATAGTGGTGATGGGAGCACAACACTGTGAACATAATTAACAGCACTGAATTATATATTTGAATGTGGTTAAAAGGCGGAATGTTGGATTGTATAGATTTTACTAGGATAAAAATTTTAAAAACTGATCTTATCCTCTGGGCCCAGCCAAGCCCTCTCAACACACACTCTCAATAGCACTGTGCCATCAATAGGACTTGATGTGCAAGAGGAAACCCTATGTGCCTCCCTATTTTGGATGAAGCTCAAAACCTTTCTGAAGTGCATTGCCAGGCTTTCTTGCTTGAATCACAACTGGCAGTGTCCATCTAGATCCCCACCTCTGGTTTCTTCCCCAGCTCCATGAAGCTGGAGTCAATTGTGTCTTCCCCTCCCAGTCCACCTCTACTACACACATCCGTGCAACTTCAAGCCTACTCCATTACTTGATGAGGCAACTGAGAAACCCTCACCCCCAGCCCCACACAAAAGGTAAACTCTACACCCAAGGGACTGGAGCTGGAAATCCGGTGACAAACCCATAGCCCAGACCCGAATGCCCAATCTCTGCTGAGGCTTCTTGCCCCAGGTTCCCTCCAACCCACTGAGCCCAGCATGGGCCTGGCCAAGAGTAGGTGCTCATGTGGATGGACTGGGCAAATGAACCAAAGAACGAATGAACACCCTCTAGGCAAGGTGACTCCCTTTGAAGTCTCTTCTTCCAGTGCTCTTATCAGGAGCCAGCTAAGAAGAAAAAGAGGGTCCTAAAGCTAGTTGTGTTCTCAAATAGTTGAGTCCCCATCTGTGAACCTGCAGCTCATGCAAACATTTGGCCAAGTGCGTATAGATGTTGTGACTCCTCTTGTTGCAGAATCTTCGGCCATCTATGTGGGAAAGTGAATTTGCAAGATAAACTTGGCAGCGATGGCGAATGTGAGTGGATTAACAGTAGCAAAACGGGCTGGTGCAGGGAGCCCAGGGACTTTTCCTGGGAAAAAGCTATCTACACTAGTGTGACAGTTTGAAGGTCTTTTCTTGAATTCCAAAAAGAAAAAGATTATGCTTTTTAACAAATTAATTCCTGTGGATGAGGGGTCTTTTGATTGGACTTCCTCAGTGAGGCATGAGCCAGCTTGGGTCTCTGCCCTCTTGCTGCTTCTGATATAAATGGAGACACACAGATAGACAGACACAGATGAAAAGGAAGCTGCCATATTTGATCACCTGGCCATGTGAGAGAAAGGACAACAGTTTCACTCACAGCTGAGCTCAAGGAGAGAAACCCCAGGGAGAGACAACTGATTGGTCACAGCTAAGTTCAAGGAGAAAGGTGTGCGAGGCCAGCAGACCCACGTCTCGCCTGATGGCCACACAGCAGGACACCAGGATGTCCAGGAGCTGACTTTGATGAGAAAGCATCTCTGATTGTGCCTAGGTTTGAACATTTCATGGCCTTGCAATTGTAAGCTTTTACCTGAAGAAATTCCCATGATGAAAGCCAACCCATTTGTGGAACTTTGCATTGGCCATACTGTGGCAAATTAAGACAACTTGCTCCTGTAGGATGGAGCCCTGGACGAGGTCCCTTGAAAAAAGCTGACGCCCTCCACCCCTCCTTGCGGTGGGTCTGCAGTGTACACAGATGCAGCATCTCAAGAGAAAAGGAAGAAAAAGAAAGGGGATCAGCTGTAGGCCAGAGCCTTAGTGGAGATGCCTTAGGAAATAAGGCCCAGCTCTGCCCACTCACTCCTACCTCTGAGCTGCAGGACTTTCAGGAGAGGAGTGCAGGGCCAGATGGGGAAGCAAGGATGCCAGGAACTAGCAAATCCTAGGCTCCCAGCTCCCAGAGGCAAACAGTGGAGCTTGTCTCCTAAGGGAATATATAAAGTTTGCCAAGGCCACTTTGAGGAGGCTATCAATAGTAAACCAAAGTCATCTGGACCAAGGACCAGAGTCAGCCTCACCATTAACTCCCTAAGGTGCACACCCAAGGTGAAGGGTTGTCCAAATGCAGGGTGACACTTCAGCAGCATAACATTCTGATGCTTTGAGTTTGGACAATCTTGATAGTTCTCATGTTCTGATCATCTCCTGACAAGAACCCAATGTGATAAGCAGGACATACCTCTCTTTTGTTTTTGAGGAGACCAGTTAAGGTTCAGAGAGGTTAGTGCACTTCCCCAAGGCCACACAGCCAGTGGGTAGCTGAACCAGGTTTGCGATTCCAAATTCAGGGCATGTTCCCATCCACCATGGTTTCTCTTACAAGTTCCCAAACAGTGATCAAAAAGTGGGATCTTTCCCGGGGAGGGGAAGTGACTGCAAAAGGTCATCCAGCTCTCAAGAGGCTTAGCTCAGATCCATGTGGGTTCTTCCCTTTCTGTTGCTTCCTGTTGCCCGGGATTTCTCCTGGTCTACCTGGAGCTCCACGCAGATTGCAAAAGAGGGACCAGAGAGATTGGCAGTGCATCAGGAAATCTGTTTGTTTATTTTTAACCAAGCGATACCATAGAAATTCCAGGGCTGCATGTCCTGACTTGTTTTAGTCTGCTAGGCTGCTGAAATGCAATATACCAGAAATAGGTTGGCTTTTACAGTGGGGATTTACTAGCTTATAAGCTTCCAGTTCTGAGACCATGAAAAGGTCCAATCAAGACATCACCTAGGCAGTGTTTTCTTCTCAAAGACTGGCTGCCAGTGAGCCACGGCTCCTGTCACATGGCAGGGCACCCAGTGGCATCTGCTGGGCTCTCCCTTCTCTCCTGGGTTCTGTTGCTTCAGCTTTTGGCTTCTGCTTGGTTCATCTGAATTCATCCCTTTTATAAAGGACTCCAGGACGCACCCTGGGCCACGCCTTACTGAAGTAGCCTCATTAAAAGGCTCTTAACTGAAATAATAATCAAAAGGACCTACAAAAGGCCATCCCCCCCCCACAGGAATGGATTAGCTTGAAGAACCTAATCTGGGGTCCACCCAGCTTCAACCCATCACACCACTGAACCACGGAGTTCTCTAACCAGATGGGAGAGCCTTGTGAGGGACCAGAGGACGTGAACATCAAGGCCTGAGGGGCCCCCTATAAGATAATGCAAATGTCCTTTTGTCAGCCTGCCCCTCTTGCTCTGGCCACCCAGAGTTGAATCCACTGCTGGGTGATCAAACCAGTAGCAGGACCCATTCAGTGCAGCCTGCATCCCCAGGGCCTCCCAGAGTCAGGACACGATAACCATTGGTGAACTTGATGGAGCCAGACTTTGCTGGGCAGTGGGACTTGGAGCTGCAGACCAGTGCATCATCTCACACCAATTCAGGAGAAAGCTGAAGGCATCTGGGGGAACTTCACCTCCAGCTGTTCCTCCTGTCTTCATTGCCTAGGGCTGCCATAACAAAGGACCCCCAACTGGGTGGCTTCAAGCAACAGAAAAGGCTTCTCTCTCAGCTCAGGAGATCAGAAGGCTGAAATCAAGGTGTGGCGGGCGGCGCTGTGCTGTGCTCCCTGTGGAAGCTCCAAGGAGGAACCCTGCCCACCCTCTTCCAGCTCTGGTGCTCGCCAGCACTCCTCAGTATTTCTTGGCTTGTAAACACACAACTCCAATCCCTTTCTCTGTCCTCACATGACCATTTCCCCCCGGGGTGTGCATCTCTGTGCCCATGTTTCCTTTTTCTTCTAAGGATGCTGGTCATTGAATTCAGGGCCCGCCACAATCTGTGTTAGCTTCATTGTATCTGCAAAGACCCTATTTCCACATTAGGTCACACATTTCTGAGGTTCCGAGTGGACATGCATTTTGGAGGAACCCAGTCCACGTTCTGTGTGAGAAAATCCCTTCCCGAGAGTCCGGCAGGCAGGTCCAGGCACCTATTTGCCCTCTGTCTGACCTTGGGGTACTTATTGACACCCACCTTGGACCAGAAGCCTGGCTTCAACCCTGACAAGCCCCCACCCCCAGACTCCCAGTTCCCCTCAGGGTGACACCGGACCAGCTGACCTGAGCCAAGTGACCTGATTCGGCAATAAAGTAAAATAATAATACACGCCCCCCAGGTAGATTTCAACAACGAATAATTGCCTCGTGTAAGGCTGTCCCATGCAATATTTGGGACATACTTAGAATAAAATATTATTTGTTGCTGGCCTGAAATTGAAATTTAATTGGGCGTCCTGTATTTTATATGGTTGATGGAACAAACAGGAGGAGATCCCGTTTTGCAAAAGTACCTGCGAATAAATACTGCAGGCTGCCACTGCAACATTTCCGCCTCTTGTGTCATTTTGGGAGGACGTTTTCGCCCTACAGAAAGGCTGTGTTTCCGGGGATGCAAATGAGACCCGGTTCCAGGGTGGGGGTGGGGGAGGGGGAATGAGTTCGGAAGCAGTCAGGAAACAACCCGAGGCGATCAGAGAGCCGAGCTTCATCTACCAAGCATTTTATTCTCGTTAATTCATAACAGTGTCTTGAAAATCCTGGACTAGGATTCGGGAACAGTCAGTGTGTGAGTGTGACAGCCCGGACTCCTTGGAGATACCCGCTCCGCCAGCTGGGCGCCCTGGCCGCGTTCTCGGTGCCACAGCGCCCTCCAGTGGAGCCCGTTGAAAGCACACACCGCCTCTCCAGCCCCGGGGTTGAGCCGGTTCCTAAAGCAGGGGGGAAAGGCGGTGGCCCCTTTGGCTGCCTGTGGGCTTTGGCTGGGTGCAGGGATCAAAGCCGCAAGGCACAAATCCGAGCGCGAGACGGGGAAACAAAAGCTTGTCCCTGTTGCTGTGAAGCTCCGACGAGACAAGAGTTGTGTTTTATCTTCCATGCCAACGTGTAACATTATCTGCTGACCCAATTTTACAGATGTTCTCTTCAAAACGGACTCGGCTTTGTGAATATTTTTCTCTATCAAGCTGTGGTGCTAGAAAAAAAAAAAAAAAACCCACAACAGTTTAAATAGCATGAGAGACCGTTCAGCCCAGAATTGATTTTTATTCCACCCGTTGGCCAGGCTTAAACGGATACTTGGGGGAATTAAGACTCGGCCCTGACCCATGGCCTCTGACCTCTGACCTACAACAGACCCACGGCCTTCCTAGAAAGGACAGTACTGCCCATCCATTACTGAAAGCACGTGACTCCCATAAGCTTGTTAATTTTCATGCACGTAGCTCAGGGCAAGAGGTTGTCCACCACAGCTCTCCTTTTGATTGGAAACCAATGAAGAAAAATAAAGGAAAATGAAATATATGGCCACAGAGGCCAGTGCTTGATTCTCATGTATGCTGCAAGCTTTCCAGTGACATAGAAAGCAGGTGTTCACCACCTTTCCTCCTCCCTCAGGATGATTTTTCTGGCAGCTCCAGAGCTTTCGGTAGGCTTATTTGTGCATTATTTCAGCTGAAATCTACCTCTTGGATCAGGAGAACCAAAGAGAGGAACGGGGTGCATACAGCAGCCCTTCTAGCTGTGCCACCAAGGACCTGACCAGGAGGTGGGCTGCCTGGGTCAGAGGCTATGGCAGTTTGAAATGATTTATGAACCCCCAAAAAGATAAGGATTATGTTTATAAACTGGTCTGTCCCTCCGGGCATGATCCCCTTTGACTGTGTTAGATTTAGCTGAGATGTCTTTGATTAAATTATGCTAAGATTAGGGCTGTGATTCAACCACATCAGTAGGGTGTAACTCAGGTTAAGTCCCTGGCCCCTTGGTGGGCTGATATAAGCAGACACGCACTCAAGAAGACACAAGAGAAGATACACAGGAAGAGAGTGTGCCATAGACATGGATCCTGTGGCCCCGGGAAGAGCGATCAGCCATTCGCCTGACAGTCAACAGCTGAGCCTGGAAAGAAACAAGATCTATGCCAGCCTGTAGCTTAGAGAGAGGAAGCCTGAACCCTCGGAGAGAAACTGCTTCAACACGTGGCAAGTGACTTGGGTGAGAAAGTACCTCTTATGGTACCTTGAGTTGGACTCTTTAGGGCCTTGTGACTGTAAGCTTCTACCCCAAACAAATACCCTTTATAAAAGCCAAGAGATTTCTGGTCCTTTGCATCAGCACCCCTTTGGCTGGCTAATACAGAAGCCTCATCGGACATGGCTAGCTGGAAATTCTTGGTCAAGTCACTTCCCTCCTTTAGGCTCCAGCTTCCCCCGCGTAGACGAAGGAGCTGGAAGGGTGGCCTCCCAGCTCTGATCCTCTGATCCTAACTATTGCCTTCCATCTTCCACGAACTCTTTCAAGACAATTCTTTTCATTCATTCGTTGAGCAAATGCAGAAGTGCCTAAATTGTGCCAGGCATTGGATTTGATACTTAGAATAGAGAAATGAATAAGAAATGCCTCCTTCCTTAGACAGAGTTAACAGTAATATTGTAATATTTTTTAAAGCCATGGCAAAGAAGGTACTCTATCAATGCTAAGGCTCAATAATGGGGGGGTGTAAGGGAGTATGGGATTTTTCCTTTCAGAGTAATGAGCACATTCTGAAATGTACTGAGCTAATGACAGCACAACTCTGTGATGAAAGTGAGAGCCACTGAGTGTACACTTTGGATGGATCGTGCAAGGCAGGGGACCATATAACACAGTGGCGAAGGATGGACTGGGATTAACAGTACCAATATGAGACTATTCTCTCATGAACTATAACCAATATACAATACTAATACATGGTGTTAATAATAGGATGCTTTGTGGGAAAAACACACCAAATATAAGCTGTGGACTCTAGATAGCAGTGATATTGTGAAGATGCTCGTTCATCATTTGTACAAATGTGTCAAAACAATGTAAGGTGTTGGTGGTGGGGTGATGTGTGGGAATCCTGTATGGTATGCATGATTGTTTAGTTAAGTCACAACTTCTCAACTATAAATAAATAAATAATAAATAAGTAAATAGTAGAGGAAAGATAGAAACACAGCATGTGCCCTGCTGTGCAACCTCTTTGGAGGACAATTTGGCCCTAACTTGCAAATATTCAAATGCACACACCATATTAGTCACTTGATGGATTCCAGATAATTTAAGCAGAAAAGGGATTGTGTTTTGTTTTGGCAAAGGCTATTATCGAGTAGTTCACAGAATCCCAGAGAAGGCTGCAGTCGCAGACCATGAAAACCGGTAGGGACAAAGGTGACAAGGCAGCTGCCAGGACCACAGGCACAATCCTGCCACTAAAACTGTCCCGTGAGAGAACACTGCGGCTGCCACTGCTGGATGCTGGCAGCCCATGGCTTGCCCCACTGTTGCCACACCCCTGGCTTCCCAGCAGCTCCTGCTGTACAAAGTTGGGGAGGGGGGTGTCTGTTTCACTGTGTCAAGGTCACACGCCCACTCTCTAGCCACAAGGGAAAGTGAGCACCTGGCATTCTGTGCCCTTCCAGTGGCAAGTGGGCTCTGCTTCCCAGCTCAAAGCAATAGGGTGGGGGATTTCCCAGAAGCCCTTTTAATATGCTGGTAGTCAACCTCATGACAAATGTCCTCTACACTTGCCTTTAACCTGGGAATTCTATTTCTACAATTTCACCCTCTGGACATACGTTACTGCTTCCACAATTGTGCAGATATGGAGTGCGGCGATGCCCTGTGCAGCATGGCTTATAAGAGAAATGAACGTGGGAACCAGCTCAAGGGTCAGCAATCAGGGTTTAGCGAAATTATAGAAAACAAAGCAGCCATTCAAAAGACCGTATTCATTCATCCCACAAACACAAACCAGGGGAGAATGGTGGAAAAACAGACAATCTACGCCCCCATGGAGCTTCCCAGGGAAGCAAATAAATGAAATCATTACACAAAGGAATGTAAAAGTACAGTCTGTAGAATACCAGTAATCTAAGTATCTTTTAAAAGTTAATAAACATTTTTTGAAAGATTTTTTTTAAAAAGTACAGGTTGGCCAAGAGCTAAGAAGGAGTCATATGGGTGTGATCAACGCTGCAACCAGCTTTCGAAAAAGGCGTCAGGGAAGAATGCCTGGGGGACAGGAGGGACAAGCTGAGATCTGAACCTGGAGGGAAGGGGTTAGGACAAGGAGGCATGGCAGGTCAGCGGGGGCCAGGTCTTGGTTAAAGTGTCATTCCTGTACCCCCATTGTCATGGCAAGCCTTTGGGGAGGCAAGCGGTGGGCAGTGACGCAATCAGAGTGGCGTTTTGCAAAGGTCGACTTGGGAACTGCGTGGAGAAGTGGGTAACAGATGCAGCAAGAATGGGAGAGCAGGTGGCTGTGGATCTGAGTTGAGAGGAGATGGTGGTATGGAATGGGAGAGGTGGAGATGGAGCCTGGGATGGATTCTGGATATACTGGAGAGGAGAAATCCACAGTCCGGGTTGCTGCCCCATCCAGGCCTCTTTGCCAGCAAACAGATTCATGATGGTCAAGGTTGGGAGAGGCAGCAGGCTTAGTTTAAAACTTTATTAGATGTCACGGGAGAGGAGGGAGACTCAGAGGCTTCTGGTTCTGTCCTCCAGGAAGTGGCCTCTCTGCTCACCCTGAAATGCTTTGGCGGGAGTGGATGTGGCTCGAGTGATTGAATGCCTGCCTCCCACATGGGAGGTCCTGGGTTTGATCCCTGGTGCTTCCTGAAAACAAAACAACCAATTCAGGGGAGCTGATGTGGATCAGTGGTTGAGTGCCAGCTTCCCACATGCGTGGTCCTGGGTTCATTCTCCGGAACTGGTATCTTAAAAAAAAAATAAGAAAAAAAATAAAAGCCTCTGCTATGTGTGTCATAGCTGGGGGCACCCTCAGAAACCATGCATCCTGACGAACAGGTTGCAAAATAGGATGAGGAAAAACAAATGGGTGCAGAGGATGGCCCTGTATATTCTCTAAGTTTTCTGTGATGAATATGCAACACCGCTCACAAGAAGGGAGAGGTACAATATCCGTTTTAAAAATAAATCAGCAGGCCTAACTTTTCTTCTACAGTTGAGATGGGAGGGTCTCTCTGGACAGGAAGGAAGGAGAACTCGAAACACCTGCTGTTCTGGATGTGTTTGTTTTAAAGACATTAAGTGAAAGCTCCTTGCCCTCTGCAGAGATCATGTCAAGGCTCTATAAAAGGACCACTCGCCTTCAATCATCAGCATGGTATTGCAATAATTGAGTGTGCATTGCCCAAATCGTAAAAGCCTCAGAGAGGCTGCTAAATGATGGCCTCGGTTGGGGCATGTCTATCTTGGCACTATTGCCATTTGGGCCTGATGGGCCTCTCCGTGGTGGGCTGTCTGGGGCACTGTAGGGTGTCTGGTCACATCCCTGGCCTCTATCCATCACGCGTCAGTTGTAATAACCCCCCAGCTGGGTGAACCAGAAATGTCGCCGGACATTGCCAAATGCCCCCGAGGGGCAGACCTATCCCTGGTCGAGAACCACCAGCCTGGGTGATGCTTCCATACCTCAGGTGACAGAGAGCTCGTCACACCTAGGAGTGGGCTCTTCCCACCACGAGCAGCTCTGTCAGAAAAGTCAACCAGCCACTGAGCAGTCTCCCATCCCGCCTCTGCAGAATCTCTGCATTCCAGAGACTTCAAGAAAGTGCTGCACACACCCCCATCCCACTCCTTCCCCCCAAGTCTTTCTCTTCCTGAGGTCCTTCGACTGTTCCTTACGTGCCCTGTTGGGGCCCCACCCATCTTGGAACTGTCCCCCTGAACACGCTCTTGCTTGTCTACATCTTGGTGACGGCTCTGACTGCCGGCTAAATGCATTCATCCAGGTACCAGCTGACCATGGAGCAGAGGCCCAGCAGCCAGGCGGCACGGAAATGCCAGGGGCTAAGGGACACGGGGGAGGCCTGGAGAGCATCTGCAAAAACAGAGGGAAAAAACGTGCTCCAGCTTCTCCATTGGGAATTTATAGCAGCAAAATGGGAATATAGATACGAAAGTACTGGCATTTTAGTGTTTACAAATCAAGTATGGAAAAAACCTAGATATTTCAATTAACCTAAATGCCCTACTTCTTGAATATTCCATTTACTCAAGATTGTACTAAGAGATGCCAACCTAGGCCGATTCCCATTCATCCTTCCAGGCTCAGCGAGAATGTAATGAATTCCAAGAAAGGTTTTCTATCACATCTCCTTTCATACATTCATGTCAAGTATTTACTGAGCACCTACTACTGGCCTGGTTGTCTGTTAGGTGCTGGGGAATCAGTAGTTAATTGGGGTGCTTTGAGAATTCACAACATGAGACCTGCCTGAGCCAGAGGGGACAGAGAAGGCCTCCCTGTACTTTTCCTTCAACTACATTCCATGACATCCCGACACAGAGCTATTGACCAAAATGGCTGAAGGTTTGCATCTGAGACCTGCTCCTTTGGTTTGCCCCTCCCTGACACCCTGGGGCTCACATTTATGTGTCAGGCCTACATTTGTCCTTTGAAACCTTCACCGATTCGCAAGAAACAGGTAATGATGCTTGCTTCTGAGGACAAGGGGAGGCTGGGGGATGGGACGGAAGAGAAAATGACTCATTTTATTTCCCTTTGTGCCTTTTAAACTTTGCAGCACGTGCATATATTACCTAGCCACAACAAACCAGGCAGCAAAGAAATATTAATACATCGGGCATACTTCACCCCATCCTTCCAGCCTGGCCCAAGGCACTTGGAAACTTACCGTGCCTTCTGGGATCTTCATTTCCCTCCACAAACATGATAAGCAGGCCTTAGGTGTCTTCACCCGCGCCACAGTTGAGAAAACATGGCCAAAGACGAGCTATTGGGACACTTCTAAGTCAAGGTAATTTTTATGATGTACTAAGTGGGGACCTCCACATTTGGACAACCCTCCTCCTCCCTCTTTCTGGGGAGTCTGTCAACTGCAGGGCAAATTTAGAAACGGGCTTGTAGATTCGAGGGCAACTCCCCACGTACCATTAAGAACTGAGCTCCTCCCCGGAAGCCAAGTCATAGCCACCGCCCCGTCCTCACACTAGGAGGACAAGGTTGAGTAGCTGGTTTTGAAATTTTAAATATTTATTTGTATCAAAGTTACAAACTACTCAATTAAGTACAATAACAATAGATCAGCTTTCGTCCACGGTTACACACTCCTCGCCCCATTTTTGCTCATTCCTCAATGTTTAAGGGTTTGGGACAATGTCTGCTCTGACTGCTTCAGGGTGAGAGGGGGTGTAGATAGCATGGGGCGGAGGAAAGGAACTGTTTTGCCTGCAGTCAAGGATACTCCTTGATTTGGGGCTGGGACTGGTAATAGGTTGGGTGTTTTAATGGCTCCATTTATTTTATTTTAAGGTAGCACCAAGCAGCGGGAGACAGCAGCTAGAATTGCACACAATGATAACAGCAAATTCCATATAATTTATTCACACAATAACTCATGCTGCACTTAACATAAATACAAGCGTGTGTTCAATGGTGTTGAAGAGATGAATTCATAAAACTTGTGAAGTTGACGATGAGTTTCGACTATGAATCACCTGCCAAAGGTTCTTTCGGAAACACACACCCGAAAGAACAATCAGTTACCACCGGGGGTTTGTAAATGGCTGACCCATCCTGCTCAAAACCTTCAGACCACATAAATCGTGGGCCCTGATAAACCAAGGCCAAGCCCCGGCCTTGGCGCCTCTTTGTCCGGGTCCTTTCCACGCATGTGCCGAGGACTCCAGACCCCAAGCCCTTGCTCCCTGCTGGCAGTGGATCTCTGCCGGGACCATGCCACATCAGCCTGTGCCAGGCACCTTGCCCGGAGCCAGCCCAAGTGTCTTCTCCATCCTGGATGCCTCTCCATCCAAAGTCCAGGACCTTTGCCTGGTAATTGGCACCAGGGCTGCCAACGATCTCAGGCAGGACGTGGTGAAACAGCCGGGAAACCAATCCCAAACAAAAGCCATCCAGTGGCCAGGCCAAGGCCCTTGAGAGTGGCCACTGCGGGAGAGGAAAACAGCATCTGCGGTAGCAGGTGGTTAAACGGACAGAGCCACCAGCTGGAGCTTCGGCAGCATGCAGAGAGACAAGGCCTGAGAGCAAGGACGGCCCGGGCATGGTTAGGCTGACCGTGGGCTCCACCGCAGTGGGCTCCACCCAAGGTCAAGAGAGACAACGGGCCGTGGCTGAAGTGGAAACCTGGATTCTAGTTCAATCCCAGATCCCAGGGCAGAATCCCAGTGAGTCCCTGCAAGAGCTACCACCTGCAGGACAGGCTCGGGGAAGAAGGCGCTGAGCCACGAGAACTAGTTGGTGCTGATCCCATTTGGGAACTTATATTAAGCCCCTCCCATAGTGAGGTACGGATGGCTGGGGACCCTCGCAGGCTGTGGGAAGGTGGTGCCGAGTGGGGAAGGAGGTAGCATCTTGCCATCAATCAGAGAAACCAGTTCCCTCACTCACAACCCCCCCCCCCCAGCATGCAACCGAGTGTTTTAAAGTAGGTTAAAGATGAGTGTGAGTGGGGTGGTACCCTGGTTACCACGGCTAACCGAGAACTGTCAAGGGCACGAAAGGCTACGCTAATGTGATGCTGGCCTGCAAAAGCAGGACACGTGATTGTAGGTGGTAGACTTCAGCTAAGGAAGATGGAAACATCCGTATCTGCGCACACGGACAGGGGCGGGAAAAAGTGGGAGGAAATGCACAAATGTTAACAGTGGCCATCTTTCAGGCGGCGGGATTCTTTTCATCCTTCCCATCTTTCACATTTTCCAGAGTTTACACAATGAGCGTGTATTACTCTGGAGAGACAGGGAAAGTTCAATATAAAGCCAAACCACACACACGTACACAAAAGCGAAGTCAAATGAATATTTATTCGAGCTCCAGACTGGGGAGGGTTTTCCATGTTTCACAGAAAAAGACAGGAAGAAAAATCACATGAGAAAACACCACTTTGCATGATTACTTAAAAAAGTGAAACCCGTAACCAAAATTCAAGGGCAGGTTCATACAACCGGAAATAACAAGTGACAGACACACAGACGGAATGGTGCTCAAGGTCACTGAGAAGCAAAGAAGCAGAAAGTAAAACAGGATATCATTTTCACTTATTATTGTAGGTGTTGGTTGGTTGGTTGGTTGGTTTTATGCTTTTTATTTGCATGCTTGTTTGCTTTATTTTTCAGTTTGACTACCCTAAGGCAGCAAGAAAGTGGGGAGAAGAGCAAAATGGAGATGCTTTTGACAACTTGGCACTGAGATGCTATCCTAAGGAAACAATTAAAAATACATAAAAAACATTTTATTCACAAAGTTGTCCATCACGGCATTCTTTATAATACTGTCAAGCCAGCCAAAAATCTAAAAGTCCAAGTTAGTAAGGTTAAGCAAATTATGGTAAAAACTACACGATGAAATCTATTACCACCAGTATAAAGTATCTTTGCAAAAAGTCTGTAATAAACCACACATAATGCTTTGGTTATAGTGGGGGGAAAAAGTATATAAATTTGTGTGATAGAGAAGATAGTATGATCACAATCATGTAAAAATGTCACACCCCAAAAAAGACAAGATATTAAGTGATTATTTCTGGGTAAAATATTTAAGCTTTTTTTTTTGCTTTAACCTTTTACTACTTTTCTGTTTTCCAATTTTTCTACAGTTAACTTATCAATTTTATAATAAAAAAGAATCTTTTAAAGTAAGGTGAACACAACACCCCTCAGCAATGCTCATTTCACCCCACGATACAGCCTAGGGTGTCATAAAAATTCCAGCCTCCTGGCGATGTGGCCACTGGTTGTGAAGAATGGTGATAAATGGATGGGGCAAGAGAGGAGGGGGGAGAGAATCTAAGAGTGGATGGGGGGGCGGGATCGGCAAGGGATGGTGAGGGACCAGTTGTTAAGCTGGTCAGCCGAGGAAAGGGGATCTGTGGAATCAGGGAAGACTCTGACTGCTCAGCGGAGGTCTGACAAGACCCTGTAGTAGGCACTGACGGTGTTCTCAAAGGGCAGGATCAAAGCGGGATTTCAGGAAGACACGTGGATTCCTTCAGGAACAAGGGCGGAGAAAGGCAAGGGAGGTCAACTACTGGGGCAGGAGGTGGGAAGGGCTGAGGCAATGGCAATGGCAGTGAAGGGGAAGAGGCCAGCTGCCATTGTGACACTCCCTTACTCTGCACTCAAGGCAAACAGGCTTCGCTCACCTCCAGGCAAGGCTTGGCGGGCCAACGTGTGGTCTACACAGCTCACGACAGGTACCTGCACGCAGCCAGGTGGATCCGGCTCAAATGCACAGATGATCTAGGTCAGTTCTGTCTGTCACCAGTTTTCTGACATGATAGGAGTTTTCCAGATCTGTGCTGCCCAATGCAGTAGCCGCTGCAAGTGGCTTCTGAGCACTTCAAATGCAGTGGGCGTGACTGAGGCCCTGCTGTTTAAACTTTTATTCCATTGTAATTAACTTAAATTTCAATTTAAGACTACTGTATTAGACTGTACAGATCCAGGGTGTAGGTTCTCAAGGTGTCATCCTTGGGCCAGCTGCATCACCATGGAACTTGTAAGAAATGCAATTCTCAGGGCCTCCACCAGACCTGCTGAATCAGCACCTCAGAGGGCCTGTCAGTTACTTCGGATGCTCCCTCATGTTTGAGAGCTACTGAACAAGGGTCATGCAAAATTTCTGGGACCACTAATTCTTCTTGCAACTAAACCAGATAAATGAACCCTGCTCATGTGAAATGGGGATTTCTACCAATAAAGTGACTGAAGAGTCATTAATAAAATCCAGTAGGGGAAAAAAAATACAGTGGGCCTGAAGAAGCAACCAAGGCAAGGTCAAGATAAGGAATGTGGTCCACTTCGATATCTGAAAACCAGAAAGTGGCCGCTCACCCCAACGTGCGCCGGAGATGTGCAAAGGGAAAGGAAAAGCAGCTTGAAAACTGCATTCGGGGTCAGCAACACCAAAAGGAACCATCACTTGTAAGGTCATTTAGGAGAACATGCCACAGGATGTGAATTGCTTCTTTTAAGGAGCATGATTTAAGGACAAGAAACACAAAAACCTACAGAGCATGCTAAGCCCTCACGTAGAAGAGATGAGACAGAAGCACTTCTAGAGACAGATAGACATGCGAAGGCACCCACCGTAGACCTAGACCTGGAACATGCAGCTGGAAGAAAGGGTCACAGATTTAAGGCTAAGACAGCAGCTGCACGTGACAGGTGCACGTCATGTCACTGTCTTTCGGCCCGGTTCAGCTTACAATGCCATCGAGAACAGAATGTGAAGACTTTTGATCCTAGAACTGTGCTTCAAGAAATAAAGGGAGAAGAGAGGACAATGTTTACAGATGGTAGCCAACCAGGAGCAGCACGTGGGTGTGAAAGACAAGCCTGTGTGAAAACTTACCGTGACATCTGACATCAGCGGAGGAGGAGAGGAAGTCACAGACTGTATCATAAAAGTCACAGTGGAGGTGATGAGAGCAACAGAGGGGATGAAGAAGAGCAAGAAAGAAAAAGCTAAAGGAAACCGTCCGCAAAAGCCAAGGCTTCTGGAAACGGGTCAGGAGGGAAATTGCTGTTGCCATTTAACTGCTGAGAGGGTCAATGTGTTCCCGCTACTATAGGCCAATGAGGAAGAATCACATCTGTCTGTGAAATTTTACTGAATTGAAGTAATCTTTTACTATAATATCTTGCCTGTTTGGGTGACAATGTGATACACTATAGCAGCTTAATCCAACTTGCTGTATTATGTTTCACAAACATTTACCTATAAATTGTGAAGCATTTGTAAAGAGAGATTTACTAAAAAGTACTTGTATTTCAAAACAGGACTAAGTGAGATGTTAAGAAAGGTAGACTCTTCCAATGAGTACTGATAGTTTAGTTTCCTAATCGCCTTCGACATGTTGTGTAAATATTAGCTGTAAAATACTCCATCCCTTTTATAGAAGATGACATAGACTAAAGTGTATTACTACCACCTGACGTTCTGGTTATTTTTTATATTTAGGGAAAACAGAACTACATTCTGGGGAACTGAAAATTGCCTAGTAATATATTAATGCAGCTTTCACAATACACAAGACAATGTAGAACTTAATAAAACGAATGCTTTCTTGAATTACCAGTGAGAAGTAGAATATTTTTTGCCTCCTGGGTAAATGGATGTCTGCTCCCAACCATCCCTATAAAAGGAGACCACTAATATCGTTTTGAGTGATGAAATCCAGTGATAAAGTTCCATCTTCAAATGTTTTTTCATTTGGAATAGCAGTGTCTTTTAATAGATTACCTTTGAGTTGAAGGGCCATATTATTTGCTAATAAATTATCATTTGGGCCTGAAAGTAGCTGAAGAATTTTAACTGAATTTCATATATCTCATGTCTCTAGTTTATTGAGTCATAATAAATCATAATAAATTTGATGTAGAAATGCCACATTAATCACTTCATGCACACTTTTGTCCTTCGATTCTGAAATCTTGTGGTCTTAGAAACAAACACTGAAGAGAGGCCTTAATTTAAGGCTTTGGCTTTTTAGCTTTATCACTGACCTTGACATTTTAGAAAGAGACATGGATCCCATGTTGATACGGGAGTAACAATATATTGGGCTAAATAAAATACATTATTAAATTTAAAGCAAAAGAGCCACAAATTTAGTATAGAACTTCATTTGATATATGGTTCCTTTCTGAAATGCACTGAAATCCATAAATTATTAAAGCATTTCTTGAGTGTTACGTTTCGTTATGACTGGTCTCAATATCTACAAAAGTATAACCTAATTTTGATTTGTTGGTTCAATAAATGAATAGTGCTGTTTAAGAAAAAATAGTTCAGCCTAGCCCCAGTCCAAATGATTAAATTGGAAGGTTTGGAGTTGGTAACAATATCACAGGAAATCACAAAATAACCATTCTCTCACAAGCTTGAAGGGAGCACACTAAAGTTGCCCTTGGCAGTTGACAAAACTTAAGGCATCAATGATCGGGAAAGTTCTTCACCTTGGGAGTCATTATATACATTATGATCCTGCAATGGGTCAGAATCTACAAAATACAGTTCCCCTGCATGGATGTCGGAAAAGTTAGCCAGAAATTCATCAGGATCGAAGCCCACCCACACAGTATACCTATAATCTATCGTGCGGATGGAATAGCCCATGATCTTTATATCTTTCAAACTCGGCTTGTCAGAATTCCACTGAGGGGAGTCTGCAGGCCGGGGGTACTGGCTATAGGCAATCAACTCACGGGGACTCCCGCGGAGGTACGGTGCCTCTCCCAAGTCATGGGACTGAAAGTGCTTCCGGAGGTTCCGGCCTTCTCTGCACAGCTCAACGTGAAATGAGGGGATGGGACAGCGAGGTGGAACTTGCAGTCCTGCAAGTCCAGCGAGCGTGGGGAAGAGAGACACAAGTTCCACGAGGTCCATAGATTGCCAGCCTGCAGCGGGAAGCAGCACAGAAGGATCTGTTATGTTACGGAAGCAAATGCACACATTGCCCTTCTTTCTTTCACGTTTATTTTAGTGAAAGAACCTGAGGAATAGCACCTACTCTGTGCCTCACCCTCTGCTAACTAATCCAGTAACAGGATGCAAAACAAAGGGGCCCACGGCCTGCTGGCAATTTTAGAGATGATTTTAACTTTGGAACCACCAGGGTTCTGATCGTTCCCTGAAACATTTCCTCCAAAACTCCTTCTCGGGAAACGGCAAGTTTCTCGGGCCAAAAACACTTCGTCACCTCAACCCCGAGATCTTTGTCCCTGGACTCGAGCACAGGGCTCCTTCCTCTACGACAGCCCTCCCCACCCTGGGGAGGCCATCTGCTCCCCTGTCTCTTCCCCTCCCCAAGACCCCTCGTGGCCAGGGTCTACACTTGTCAGCTCTGGCTTGCCACTGCTCCCCCACCCCAAGCCTGGATGGAGCTCGGGGAACGTGTGCAGATGGGACAATGGCAGAGAAGGAATTCTGACACAGGGCAGGAAGGTGGCCTGGGTAATCCCAACCTATGATTCAGTAAGGTGCTTATGGAAGCCAATAGGGACGTCACTTTCATTCAATAGATATGTCACATCATCATATTTTATACCTGGCTCCATTAGTCTTGAGGTGGAATGAAAAGGGTCGATGTAGGGGAAAAGCTTCTCGCCTGCCTCTGGAAACGAAGCCGTCCTTCCAGGAACATAGAACATCAGGGGTACACGAGTGGTGATGTCAAAATTGCTGTATTTGGCCCATTCTCCATGCTCGCCTAGAGCCCAGCCTGGTTCGTAAGAAGCACAGAATGACAGAACATGAATAATAATCACAGCTCAGTTTGTCTCTTTTAGACACCATTTCATTTTCTGATATAAAAACCAAAGGATGAGCCTCCCTGGCACCGAGAGACCACTATCAACTACCAACTGATGATGCAACTGGAAAATGACCTTATAAGGAAGGTTCAATGCGGATCAGCAGAATATCCCTGTCTACATAAAATAACATGACTTTAAAATGCTGTTTGACCTAATGTAAGGGGGAAATGGAAAGGAGAAATGAGTTTATATGGCTACGAGTCTCTAAAAAAGAGTCTGGAGGCTGGCAGAAGGATTGCCCTTATGCACAACTGAGCAGAGTCTGAGAGACAGATAAAGCAGATACAACCCCCAGGTATTGGTTCCTTTGAGGGATAAAGAGACCCATGGGAGTTATGGTTATGGCAGATGGGGTTAACTACCAGGTCAGATGGCCCCTCTTTGGAACTGGTGTTTATGTGTGATGAATCTGGACTCAGATGGGATCTCTCTTCATAAGACTTTCATGCTAATGTGCTGGAGTTGCAGTTAGTGTTGGGGTTTAAGATATATTTAGGGGATTTGAATCTCTGGACTGACAATGTGATAGCCAGGTCCTGAGCCTCAACAGACTCCAGCACCTACAATCTGATTTATTGGACTCATCTCACTCAGCTAAGATGGAGTTGAAGAAGGACAACCACCACACCATGGAGCCTAGAGTGCCTACAACTGAAAGTGGGAGGATTGCATCCAGCATCCATGTGGAATCTGAGCCTCCTCTTGACATAGAGGTGCAATGGACACAACCAATCCAATGTCCACATAGAAAAGGTGGCATTGGATTGGGAAAAGTGGACATGATGGCTGATGGGTATGGGGAAAGGCAGGAAGAGATGAGAGGTGGAGGCGTCTTTGGGACATGGAGCTGCCCTGGATGGTGCTTCAGGGGCAATCACCGGACATTGTAAATCCTCACAGGGCCCACTGGATGGAATGGGGGAGAGTATGGGCCATGATGTGGACCATTGACCATGAGGTGCAGAGGTGCCCAAAGATGTACTTACCAAATGCAATGGATGTGTCATGATGATGGGAATGAGTGTTGCTGGGGGGGGAGAGGTGGGGTGGGGGTGGTGGGGTTGAATGGGACCTCATATATATATTTTTTTAATGTAATATTATTACAAAGTCAATAAAAAAAATTTTTAAAAAACCCAAAGGAAATGAAAACTCATTGTTTAACAGAAATTCCTCTAAAATTACCACCGAAAGGGTGATTTCACCTGAGTACTGCTTTATTCAAAGTCGGACATTTATCATGAATGAGGAAACCTACTACAACTAAAAGCAAATATTCCCAAACTAAACTAATAACATAAAAATTTCAAAACTCTTTGACTAAGCAACTGGCAATGGGCACCGACGCTGGGTTCTGAGGGACCAGTGACCCTACTCAGACATCCCTCGATTGCTAAGACTGGCTCCTTTTTGACTGAACAGGGACCCTTAAGGCCATGGTGTCACCACCGCCCAGTCCTTATACCTTCCCATACTTGACTCAAATCCCACAAGCTCAGGTTTTCACCTTTGGAATGTGGTCCATCAAAAAATGAACTGTGAACCCAGAATATGTACCATAGCTCAAATAAAAAAAAAACAAAACCAAAACACCAAGGATATCTCAGTCCATTTTTAAGACAGACCATAAATAGAGAAAAACATACCTTTTAAGTTTGGGCACACTTTTTGATCTAAAACTATGTATGACAAAGATTGTACTTAGGGAAGCAGACTTGGCCCAACGGATAGGGCATCTGCCTACCACATGGGAGGTCCGCGGTTCAAACCCTGGGCCTCCTTGACCTGTGTGGAGCTAGCCCATGTGCAGTGCTGATGCTTGCAAGGAGTGCCCTGCCACGTAGGGGTGTCCCCCACGTAGGGGAGCCCCATATGCAAGGAGTGCACCCCATAAGGAGAGTCGCCATGCGTGAAAGTGCAGCCTGCCCAAGAATGACACCACAAACACAGAGAGCTGACAGAAAAAGACGACGAAACAAAAAGAAACACAGATTCCCATTGCTGCTGATAAGGATAAAAGTGGTCACAGAAGAACACACGGTGAATGGACAGAGAGGAGACAACTGGGAAGGTGGGGGAAGGGGAAAGAAATTTTAAAAAAATAAATAAATCTTTAAAAAAAAAGATTGTACATTTAGTATTTGATATTAAAAATAACCAAAAAAAAAAGTTGCCTCGGATTCAAGAAGACTTTTAAATAACTGTGTATGCTACTCCTTGTCACTGTTTGTGCTAACGTTTTGACACCTGATCATGTGTAATCCAGCACGAGATCCCCCAGCTCAGTCTGCAGACAACACTTGCTCTGTAAACTGAGGGGGAGACTTCAAGGGCATCTAGATCAGAAGCTGATCTGTGTCAAGAGTGGTCTTCTTAGAAGATCACAAGGGAAAAGAACCTCTCCCCTATCAGTAATCTAACAGAGCAGGCACCAACCCACACAAGCTCAACGAGTGTGGCAGAGCCCTTCTTCTAGAGAGAGTTGGGGAATTTGGTAGGGATTTTCAGTTTGGTGGACTTCAGTAAGAGAGGCAGAGTCCCCAGGCAACTGGCCCCTAGAGTTCTGTCCAAGAGAACGAGGCAGCCTTTTGCCCATTGGGGCTGGGGCAGGGGCCGGGGAGCCACGGGCTAGGACACCAGCTGGGAGGTCCTGTTGCCCCAGGCTGGCTGGAATCTAAAAGGTTAAGGGAGAGCAAAGTGAAGGATCCTGGCCAGTGGCAGCTCTGTAGGTATGCGAGCCACTTTCTTGGTAGCACTGACAGCTACAGGTACTCTGAGCCCGAGGGCCTCTGCCAGCTACAGAGAGGTCCTTGTACTAACAAGCTAACCACCCAAGCACCGAGACCCCGGGCTTGGTTACCACCGATTCATAAGAGAGAACTCTCCTCTGCTTACAGCAATTAAAAAATAATAATAAAAAAAGCTCATGTCATGGAAAAGTTCAGCTGCTCTGAGCAACTCACAGGGGCTTATTCAAAATGCTTACCGTGATCTGAGGTAAATGCCACGATGGTGCTGCTGGCCAGCTGAAGGTCATCCAGAGCTTGCAAAAGGTGGCCAACCTGCGTATCCAAATATGACACCGAGGCAAAGTAGCTCTGGCGAATTTTCCGCTGCATATTTAAAATACAATAGAGGATGAGAGGGGTTGTGATTTCAATCGCCGTGGCACCCAGACAGACCGTACTCTCCTGAGCACCCCCAACCTGTCCCTCACTCCTCAGCTGATGCCCGTGTCCCCTCACCCAGGTACAGCGGGACCTTGTTTTACACGAGCAAAACATTCTAAGAGCCTTCGCCTGAGCAGAAAGTCATGCCTAATATCTAATAGTGCACCCCGTTATTTCATAGGTATTTCTTATGCCCACACACCTATTGTGCTTTTTTAATAAACAAGGCAAATAAACACTCTAGTAACAATAAGTAAACAAAATTAACCGCGGAAAGAACTTTTAAACATTTTCATTCTCTCTCTGCCTTTTTTCTCTGATTACCAATTGCGTATACCTGAAGGCACGTGTGCTGAGCTCGTGTTAAACGAGGTCCTCCTGCACTCACAGCTAGATCAGCAGGTCCCAGTAGAAGATTCCTATCTGAGTCAGCTTTTTTTTTTTAAGATTTATTTATTTCTCTCCCTCCCCCGCCCCAGTTGTCTGTTCTCTGTGTCCATTTGCTGCGTGTTCTTCTTTTTGTCCACTTCTGTTGTTGTCAGCGGCACGGGAATCTGTGTTTCTTTTTGTTGCGTCATCTTGTTGTGTCAGCTCTCCGTGTGTGCGGCCCCATTCCTGGGCAGGCTGCACTGTCTTTCGCGCTGGGTAGCTCTCCTTACGGGGTGCACTTCTTGTGTGTGGGGCTCCCCTATGTGGGGGACACCCCTGCATGACACGGCTCTCTTTGCGCGCATCAACACTGAGCATGGGCCAGCTCACATGGGTCAAGGAGGCCTAGGGTTTGAACCGCAGACCTCCCATGTGGTAGACGGATGCCCTACCTACTGGGCCAAGTCCGCTTCCCCTGAGTCACCTTTTAGCTTGGAGCACAGATGGCGAGAGACGGATGTGCCGCCTCCTGTTCCTTTCTGCCTCCTTCGCAGATTCTTCCATGTGTGCAGAAACCCACGCGTGCCCTGAGGAGGGCTGCCCCTGGAGAACCTGCTCGGCCCTGGGAGGCCCTTTCCTCTGACCACTTTCCGGTCCAGCAGGTGGCAACTGCCAATCTTCCCAGCCTGTGGCTGTGGTACATGGCTCCTTTCTAACAACTCCCAGCAGGCAGGAGAAGAGAGGTGGAGGGGTGCAGGAGGAGCAGGGCATGCGCCACAGTCCCCGAGCCCAGGGGGGGCACCTCGGGAGCTGAAGAAAGGCGCCCCTGGCCCCTCCTGGGCTGACTCTCCCCCAGGTGTGTTCATGAAAGTTGGAGGAGATAAATCCACGCTCAGGTGCAGAGAGGCCAGGGAGATGACCCACGGGACCAGCCCTGCTTCCACTGGGTGCCCGGCCCCTGCCGTATCACCTGGACCCGGCAGGGTGAGGGCAATCACGAGCCTCACCTGCTCTCCCTGGGCGGTGAAGCGCACAGGCAGCCATCTAACCTAGAAGGGGTGTGGCAGGCCCTGGTCCCCTCCGAGGGGGCTTGATCCTGCTGATGCTGGCCCTGGAGACCAGGCTATAGGCCGACACAGTCCACACCCTCAATGAGCTGCCAGGCGGGTGAGGGCATTGAGACAAGGAAGCACGTGCATTTCTGGAGAAGCCCCGGGATGCCGTGGGTGAATGAGCGCTCCAGCCTGCCTGGGGCATCATGGAAGGCTTCCCAGGGGAGGAAGGCTTCCCAGGGGAGGAAGCCTTTGAGCACAGTGAGCAAGAATTTGCAGAGGGACAAACCTGGGCCAGATACCCAGTGGGGGGCTTTGGCACGGACTCATCAGAACAGAGCTGCCGAGCAGGTCAGTGTGGCTGGAGAGAGGTGGCAGGGTGGAGAGGGGAGCGAGGAGGCAGACCAGGGACAAGGTGCCCTGGACCTGGGGAAGGGAGTGACAGGGGAGCAGAGACGGCTGGGGCAAGGGAGGTGCTTTTGAAGGTGGGAGGGACAAAGGGAGCAGACCTAGAGGAGGACAGGAAAGTTGGGGGTGGGGAGACCTGGCCAAGATGGGAAGGAGGGAGCAGGGAGCTGAGTCACAGGGAGAAGGCTGGGAGATCAGCACCCCTGCATGCACCACTGCTAAGACCCCACTTACTGAGCACCTATGGGCAGTCACATCTGATCCCTTGCGCCTCGAAAACTCCATAAGGCAAGGGTCACCATCCCCATCTTACACATCAGGACCCCTAGGCTCAGAGGAGCTAATTAACTTGCCCAAAGTCACACAGCTGGCAAGAAGCCCCACCCTGCTCTGAAGCCACATCTGTCCTGTATGTCCCCTTCCCTTCCCCCACCGGCCCAACAGCCTCCATTTCTGAAACAGGAAGTGCGGCCAGCCCTGAGAGATGGGGCAGGGGCGGGCGCACAGGTCTGCGTCGGAGTGGCGAGGGTTCAGAGTCACTTCAGTGAGGCACAGAGGAGGAACTGAGCAGAGAGTTCCGTGCTGGGCTGCTGGGACCGGGGGCTGGGCGGTGGAGGGACACTCCTGCTCACGGCTGCGCAGGTCCTCTCCAGCAGCTCTCCAGAGCAGGAGCTAAGAGCAGAGGGGGTGGCTGGACCATCCCTGGGAGCAGGGTGCTGCAGGTGGGAGGACAAATGGACAGGTATGCTGAAGGGCCCTCAGCTTCTCAGAAAAGGCACAATGCCAAGTGGGGACCAAAATCGGGGGAGAGGAGTTGTCCTCAAGAGGCATGTAGGGAATGAGGGCATGGAGCAAGGGAGCTAAGGGAGCTACATGGAACAGAGCTGTGGTCAGGGTGGCGTCCAGAGAGGAGCAGGCTTGGGAGCTGACAAACACCCAAGGGTGGCCGCGGAGGTTGCTGGCGCGAATGGAGCCGGGTTAGAGGGCTGGGGGCTGAAGAGGCAGGGCACCGACGTGGACCCTCAAAGCTGCAAGAGGATGGTGACCTTGGGGATGAGTGAGAGGGTGAGTCAGGCCCAAGTCCAAGGTGATTGTGGGGCTGGAGACCAGCCATTAGGCACCTTGGGGAGGCCAACAGGTTACACTGTCATCATCAATGGACAGTGTTATGTGAAAGGACATGCCAGAGAGGCTTCTGCAGGTTCTCTTCAGTCCTCTCGGCAAACCTCGGAAGTAGGTGTTATCACGGAAAACCTTTCTCTCTCTTGCTTCCATTTTACAGATAAGGAAACTGAGGCATCCAGAAGTAAAGTCACTTGACAAAGGTCATTCAACCGGTACAAGGTAGAACCTGAATTTGAACCCAGACCATTCTGAACCAACAGAACTACTTACTTGGGCTTTGGAGTCAGACATGCCCAGGGGTGAAATCTGGCACTACCTGGCACTAACTTGCCCTGCCTTTTGCTCAATGGGACAACAAGGACAGCAGGGACCTCACTAAGTTCCCACGGGGCTCAAACGAGATAGCACACATAAAATGCTGGGCAGGCTTCCTGGCCCACGGTTCATTTTAAAGGGTCATTTCAAGTAACTATCATGAATAAGATATTCAGGGGCAGCTGTGGAGATCCAAAACAAGCAACAAGGACATTGCAGCCCTCGCAAGGTGTGATCATGAACCAAACAAATCCATGAGCCTGTTCCCTTCCAAACGCTCACCACAGGCCATCTGAAACTCAGGAACCCAACAGATATGAGACACAATGAATCCCTCACACCCAAAGTCTTGCTGTTGAAATTCTGGGGCCAAACCCATTAGGGTATCAAGAGATTCCTGCATATTATCTTACATCATTGTATTCATACAAAACAAAACAAAAAACCCTATGCTCTAGATCAGTGGTTCTCAAATTTCTGAGTGATCAGAATCACCTGATGTGTGTTGTGGAAATGCACATCCTCAGGCCCCAGCTCCAGCTTCCAATTACCAAAGTCTGGGTGGGGCCAGGAATTTGCATTTCTAACAAGGCCTACTGGCAACACTGCTGCAGCTGGTCCAGGAAGCATACTTTTGTGAAAACGCAGCCCTCTTCCGTCCAATGAGCATCCATGAGGTAACAGAAAGGCAGGGCTCTGTGTAGAATATTCTGGAAGTGTGCGGGTCAACATGTCTTCAGTACCCTCCAGAGAGAGGGTGGGCTGACGAGTCAGTCAGAAGATTCTAACTCGGTGGGCGATCCATCCACATACCAATGCCCTGGCTCCCTTCTACACTGAGGCCCTGCTCACTAAGCGACCCCTGAAAGAGATGGCTCCCGTGACCTCCAGAGGGAACCTGTCGTGACCAACAAACCCAGCCTTCTTATCTGTGAAGAAGTTGCCCACCACCCTCTGACTGATGACCTGTCACCTGGATCAGACAATCTTCCCCAGGAGCTAGTGACAGTCAGTTGCTCAGGCGTCTTCACCTCTGTACCCACATCCTGTAAGTCACCGTGTTCTCTGGATGTGCCCTCCTTTGGAAATGGAGGGAGACTCTTGGATACAGCCGCCACTGCCTGTATCCTAAAGACCTACAGACGACCCCCCTACCCTCACCCTGGCACCCTGCATGGCGTCTGGTACAGAGAAAGTTCTTAGTAAGATGTTACGCAGCAGGGCCATTGAGAAAAGTGGTTTCATCAGGGACATCATGCCACATGGGCCCTATGCTTCCCTCAAGGAGGTCGGTGGTACCTGAAAGTCCACAGGAATTGGGCCATAGGGCACACTGATGTTTAGGGCCTGGACGTCCTCCCGCTGCCTGATGTCCATCCAAGGGTTGTAGGCCACTGGGGGGAGGCCAGCAGGGACATGGGGATCAGGAGCCAGGGTGATGTTCTCCAAGGGATACAGCTTCTGAAATTCCTTGGGGAAAAAAGACACAAAGGGACAGTTGTCACAGTGCCGGCAAAGGCATCAGGCTGTGACCCTCTCGGCGTTTCCTGCCTTTTCTCCAAGCCCACGCTGCTCTCACATGGCCACACGCTAATGCTCACCAGGAAGTCATCAGCCTTACGTCACCCATACAAGATGCCCATGGCCAAGAAATCTCACAACTTCTGTTTCCTACAACCCAGGTAGTGAAAGCTCTCTCCCTGCACACAAGCCCATGCCTGACCTGTCCCAGTCCCTACCTCGTCGCCAACTAGGAAAGGTGTGGAGAGGTGTGTCGGGGGTCCCCAAGGCTACCATCAGGTTTGGGTGTTTGCGAGGTGGGCTCCCGGGATTCAGCACTAGTCCTACTCACAGCTATGATTCGTTGCAGCAGAAGCACTCTGGGCAAAATCAGCCAAGGGATAAGGCAGAGGGGGGCAAAACACCAAGCACAAGGGCCCAGAATCCTCGGCCAGTGGAGTCACATGGGACATGCTGAATGTCCCCAGCAGTGAGCTGAGACTGTCCGTGTGAAATGTGGCCAACAAGGAAGCCCTTTAGAGACTCAGTACCTAAGGCAGTGCTTAGGGATGGACATGCAGGTGCCCTCTTCCTAGCACACACCCAAATTCCAGGCTTTTCGAAGGAAAGCAGGCGTTCAGCAAGAGACCACGTTGTCTGTAGAGTCAAGGCCCAGGCAGCCACGCTTACCAGGTCTGGGACGGGTGAGAGCCCTCGTGAAAGCCAAGTTCCCAAAGCCAGCCGAGGGCAAGGCTTGGAGGCAGGCCTTTCTAAGGAGAGCAGCCTCTGACCTGCTACGGTAACTCTTTTCTGCACAACAGGCAGAGGTGATCCATGCAAGGGGGCTGCCATCGCCTGCTAGGAAGGTGAGCTCCCTCAGGCTGAAGAAGGCAAGGTCCCTCACTACTTATAGTACCGAAGAGTAGACCTTCTGGTCTCTACTTTCATTACAAATAAGGGGCAGTCTTTGTGAAGTCAAGAGGACGGGTTACACTCAGGCCTTGGGGCAAACACAATGGGGAAAAGCTGGAAAAGATTACAGAAAGGGAAAGGCACTAAATGATATGTAAGTATGGGGTCTGAGGTGCCGGCGTGCCTAAAGGATCAGGGATCTGCCTTGTCGGGGTCAGGCACAAAAGGCAGTTGTTGAAGAGGGCTTAGTGTTTCCTGGAATTGTTTTCTAAGGACCATCCCTGACAGCAGGTTTGGGCTGCCAGCTCTGACTCACTTCTCCGTGGCGACAAGCAGACATTTGTTTACCACGTTCAAGGAAAGACAATAAAACCCTGCAGTGGTGGAACGGGGGATGCCAAGGGATTCCCATGAGATTCTTACATGTCCTAAGACCTGCATCAAAGTATGCTACTGCCTGGCAGGCATTCAAGTAATGGGGAGCAGTAGGCTGTGGCCACTTCTGCTACACAAACCCCTCACCCCCAACAACCGACAAAGCTGTAGTGGTCGTATCGGAATGACCCTCGGCCAGCTCTTCACCTTGGGATATCTGAAGGGAATGTGTGGCTTGTGATACCCGACGGCCAGGAAAAATGGATGGGCCAATGTTTTCATCTTCTCCAACAACCGTATGGCTTCCTCAGTGCTCTGTTTGTCCGGCAAGGTACCCTCGGGCACATCTGCCACATCCACAGGGCATAGCAGGTTGGCATGGAGCTCTCCATCTTGCCCCCTACATGTCTTTCAAAACAAAATAGATTAAGCTGGCTTCTGGAGCAGCAGATCAAAGTCACGCAGGCCACACATGTGCATTTAACGCCACGTTGCTAGCCCATTAAGTGTTAGTCATTCAAACTAGACAGGCACATCAGAAATAGAACTGACGCAGAGAACTAGTTCTTTTTTTCCAGGCAGGGGCCAGTAATCCACCCATTACTGCCTTCTTGTGGTGAATCCTACGTCTCTAATTAGTTAAAAGAAACAATGGTGAACTGACAATGAAAAAAAAAGATTTTTTTAAAACAATAATTATAAAACAATGTCAATTTAAAAATGGGTAAATGATTTGAATCGACATTTCTCCAAAGAAGTTCTACAAATGGACAACAAGCCCACAAAAAGATGGTCGACTTCAGCGGTCATTAGGTAAATGCATATCAAAATCACAATGAAATACCACTTTATACCCACTAGGATGGCGATAAACAAAAAGACAGAGAATCACGGATGTTGGTGAGGAGGTGGAGAAATCAGAACCCTTACACACTGCTTGGGGCAGAGGTGATGAAATGGTGCAGGTGTTTTGGAAAACAGGCTGGCAGTTCCTCCAAATGCTAAACATGGAGTTACCAGAGGATTCAGCAATTCTACTCCTAGGTATATACCCCCAAAGCACTGAAAGCAAATGCTTACACAAAAACTGGTACACAAAGGTTCATAGCCACATTATTCATAATAGCCAAAAATGCAGAAACTCAGATATCCATCAACTGATGACTAAATAGATAAAATCAAGTAGTATATTCATATGATGGAATATTATTCAGTCTTAAAAAGGAACAAAGCTCTGATGCGTGACACCAAATGCATGAACCTGGAAAGCATTACACTAAATGAAAGAGGTCAGATGTGAAAGGACAAATATTATATGACTCTGTTTCTATGAAATTCCCAGAGTAGGCAAATGCACAGAGAAAGAAAACTGACAAGTGGCTGTCTAGGACTGAGAGTTGGGGGGAAGTGGGAAGTGACTACTAATGGGGATGGAGTTACTTTTTGGGGTAATGAAATGTTCTGGTGAGTGGTGATGGCTGCCTGACTCTGTGAATACACTCAACACCACTGGGCTTTACACTTTAAAAGGGAGAATTTTGTCATGTGAATTGTATCTCTATAAAAAATAAGAAAAAAACTGTCTTCCAAATTGAAGACATGCTAAGCCATGAAAGTGACAGGGTTGCAATCAATTGGCTAAGGTAACTTTACAGTCCATGGAATTTCCAGATCCTTAGCTACACCATCACAGAACGGAATCTACTGCTTCTTTTCCCAAGGTCACCATGCAGGCCACAAGGTCAAAGTGAGCCTTGGCCATGGCTTCTACAGTAGAGACCCAGGACCAGTGGCAGCTGTGGCTGCTCCACCTCAAAAAGGGGTGCCATCTCACAGCCCTGCCTTGGCCAGCCCACCCCTGGACAAGCAAGATGGCTCCCAGGAATTGAGGGACTGAGGTGGAACCTTCTAAATGCATTCTGTCCTTCTCACTTCACAAACCAAAGACCAGTGTCTTTAGCTTTCATGGTATTCTGAAATGGAAAGTTGTCAAGAATGTAGAGCAATACCCTGCATCCCACACCCCACCCCAAAAATGTTCTCATCTTTCCCCACAACAATGCCTCCAAAAGCTCCAGGAGTGTCATGCCATTTCAGTTCTCTAGCTGGTTTCCTAAGGTTCTTAAATGTGGGTTTTAGTTTTATTCATACATTGCGGGTTCCTCTGAACCAAAATTAAGTTTCTTCCTAGATTCCCCCTTTTTCCCTAATATCAGGCAGATGTACAGACAGGGACAGACAAATGGATGGCACGAATTTGGGACTCTTTTCTCTCCAGTGTCTCGGTGTCTCCCACAAGCCCTGACACACAGCCTTAACTGCAGTGAGCACCAAGTAGTCATTGAAAGAATTTCACATGCTTGCGCTAAAGGTTCTAGAGCAAGGAGTACCTACCAGCCTCTAATGGGAAAGATCCCAACACTGGTCTCTCCCAACGCACTGCTTCCAAACGAAAGCTGCAGAGCTCACTGTATAGTCAGCACGGAAGGCCACGGAGCACCCACGATAGCTGGCCTTCATTTGCTAGAGGAGAAAAACGCCCCCTTTCCAGAACAGAGCTGCTTTCACCTCCTTACCTTGGTGTTTTCATACTTTTCAGAGGAGGGATGATAAGGTGGGATAGACCAGCTATACGGAGAATCGTCGCTGTGGTTGGAAGAGATTCCTTGAGGGGAAAACAAAGCAAGTCTTGAAACAAAACACGGAGGGTCTTTCAACGCCCCCTCCTACCTAAAAGGAAATCTGCGGAAATAACTGGGCAAGCATCGCTTCCCATCTTTGGGCCTAGGATTCCTCATCTACAAAAGCAGGAGCTCAGGCCCAATGATGGGATGTCCCTACTGGAGTATTTAGTAGCTGACCTGCCAGTCCCCAGAGCCCAGGCCATCTGTGCTAGAGTCTGAGGGAGGGACCTTGTTAAGGGCTAACTCGGGTCCCCCAGGAAGCTATGTGGAAGTCCTAATCCCCGGTACCTGCAAATGTGATCCTATTTGCAAATAGGGTCTTTACAGATGGAATTGGTGGAGCTAAAATGAGGTTACACTGGAGTCCATGGGGCCCTTAATCCAATGACTGGTGTCCTTTAAGGGGGCAGAAGTCACAGATAGAGGGGAGAAGGCCCTGAGATGATGCCAAACAGAAGCAAGAAGAGGCATGGAAGGTGTCTCCCTTCAGTTTGCAGAGAGAGCACACCCTGCTGACAACTTCATTTCAGACCTCCAGCTGCCATGACTGGGAGAGAGCACACTGGTGTTGTTTAAGACTACCCGGTCGGTATGTGGTTAGGGTAGCCCCAGGAAATTAAGGCAGGCCTCAAAGGGCCAGATCAGCCAGCCTGGGAAGCAGCACCATCCTTCAAAGTACACGCTGGAGCCTTTCGTGGATGTAACGATCCTGGATCCTCTCACCCACCCTCTGGAGGGGGCAGCAGAGGCACTAGGGCCGCCGGTGGCCGGGTGGCAAGAGAGATGCTCAGAGGTCAGCGCTTGTCCCTCGCCAACCATTCCCTGGATAGGCGAGTGAGGATTCAAATCCGTGCCTCAGGACTCCTGGTTTAGTGCTCACTCACGAAGCAGAGACCCCAACCCCCAAGCTTAGGAGTTTAAAGTCTATTTGGAAAGACCAAATAACAACATGAGAAACCAAGGAAAGACCAGCTGCTATCAAAAGAGCACAGAGGTGATGGGGGTAGGGTGAGGCTGCCAGGAAGGGCTTCTAGAAGTCAGAGAAGCTGGCCAGGGGAACTCAAGGAAACGCTGCCTGTGGAGCTCAGCCAGGAAGACCAGAGGGTATTGGAGTCAGAAGCACAGGACAAACAGCACCACCCACTCAGTGACACACTGGGGGTCCACAGGGGAGTGGCAGAGGAGGCAGGACCAGATGGAAAGGGGGGCAGGAATGTGGGGCTTATTAACCCAGCAAGCAGGGTAGAAAGAGCACCATGGAGGCTGACAGACCTGGGTTCAAATCTACATGCTGCCCTGAGCACACATGCAAGCTCTCTGAGCCTCAATTCCCTCCCAGGGCAATGAGGGCAAGGACAAGGGATCTTGCTTGCTGCTGGAAGGATTAAAGGAGTGGCCACCTGGCAGGTACCAGGCCCTCCTCCTTGAGCAGGCCCATCGGTGATGCAACAAGGTCTTGGGAACAAAGACACGGTGGAAGAATATGCTGCCACAAGGAGGACAGGCACCAGTTTGGCTCTCTGGCTAAGACTCGGCACTCAGAGCCTGATTCCAAGACCAAACAGTCAGGAGGGAGAAGGACAAATGACACGGCCCGGGCCTTGTCTGCCTTCCCTTCCTGAAGCACTCTCTCCTCCCACTGCTGGATTTCCTCCTCTCTCCAGACTCCTCACCTCTCTCTAGCTGGGCTCAGGCGAGGGGTGTCTCCAGGTGAATACCAAAGGGCAGAAAGTTCTAGGGATGTTGGCCTTTCGTGTTACCCAACAGACTCACCTTCCAATCTGCGCCTGACCTAGCCCAGCCAAATGTCACCTTCAAACTGTACTGGCCAGCTGGGTGCCAGAAGAGGGCTGCTGAGCTTGCCAGGATGACCAGCGAGCAAAGGGAGAGCTACTGGAAACTTTCAAGTTGTCCCTTCTAATGAGAAGTGCTGCCATCGACGAGGCAGTCTGGTTTTCAATGTACTTTCATGCTCATTAACTGGCCCAGATCTGGGTGCTACCTGATGGGTAATCAGGGCAGCCACTACTCCAGCTTCACAGAAAAGGGGATGAACAATTTGCCCAAGGTCAATGGCAGAGCTAAGAAGTGGCATTGCTGGGTGTAGAACCCATGTTGCTGGAGTCCAGAGATGTTTGATAGTGAAAGCCTGAAACCAACTTCAGTATCCCATGGCCGACTACATTGTGATATCACTGAACGTTTAACTATGAGGTTGCCATAAAAAATGACTTTTGGGGAAGAGCAGCTACTGGGAAAAACTTTTATGTGTTAAATAAATCCAGGATACAAAATTATATGCACAGGATGATCTCAAATCTCCTTAGGCTTACAAATGACTTCTGTTCTGAAGTTTCTACTTTCCTTGGGTTTCAATTTTCTGCCAAATGAACATACATTATTTCTATAAATAGAAAAAAAATGTTTTTCAGTTGGTCTGCAGTTTGCAACCCCCTTCTGGCATTAAATGGACCCATCTAATCGGGCAGTGCTAACAATCAGGACTCATTATTGGCCCCGGGGACCAATTTGCAGCCCTCCTCTCGTTAGCCTAACTCACAGGCAGTAGGCAGTGGTCCCTGCCAGATGACAGCCCCTCCATTTGGCACAGCTGTCACAGCTGCCTGCAAGGTCCTCACAAAGTGTCGCCCACCCCTTGACTTTGCTGACAGAGACCCTCAAGTGCAGTGGGTGAGGGGCAGAGCCAGACTCACACCCAGCGCTCCTGAGCCCCTGGCCAGTGCCCTTCCGAAGGCCTGAGGTGTCGAAGGAACCACACGGCTCCCCTTTTCCACTTCTGGTGAGCACATGAGACCTAGGTAAAAAGTAATGGTGTTTCTTTGTTTGTTTGGTCTTTTCAGGGGGTACCGGGAATTGAACCCACAACCTCGTACACGGGAAGCAGGTGCTCAACCACTGAGCTATACCTGCTCCCCAGAAGTAATGGTTTTTAAAAGGCAGTGGTGGTCTCCTCCAAAGACAGCTCCAACCCCAAGAGGGGATTTCCCTGCTCATGCAGGAATCCAAAGAGAACCCGGAGTTGGGGCAGCAAGCAGTACCGGGGTGAAAGACTTTTCCCACCGACATGGTCATATAGCCGTTCTCCTTGAAGTACTGCGGGATGGTGGAGAAGTTCCCAGCGTGCACCCTCCAGTAGGAGCCGAAGTCGTACAGGCGCGTGGTGTCTGGTCTCCTCCCAGTAAGGAAGGACACTCGGCTGGGGGCGCACACGGCTTGCTGTTGGGGAACAGAAGCAGAGTGAAACAGCTCCAGAGAAACACGCAGCTTGGTATTTGGAAGGTAACCCAGCAACCTCCTGAGATCCTCAGCAAACAGCCTGGGGGGCTGAGTCATGCAGCTGTCAGAGCCTCCCACAGTCTCCAGGGAGAAGTCTTCCTGGTGAGAAAAAGGGAGGGGACCAGCCCCTCAAGCCAGCAGATTATCAGAGCCCTCCCCGTGACAGCATCTGACAGCATCTCGACGGCCCACAGAGCAGGCAGTGGTCTTAGGGGCAGCCCTCTGAGGGGACCCGGGGAGGAATGCCACCATGGCAAGGTGGCTCCACTTCGCCCAGGGCTCAGGATGGCTCCGCATACACACCTCCTATAAGCCCCAGGCCGTCACCTCTTTTGATGGGAGAGCTGCGCAGGGCCAGCCTGAGCACATGAGAGCCAAAGTGCAGCACTCTCCATCTAAGGGGGAGGGACACCCTCACCTGCACAAGCTTTTTTGCAAGCGGACATATGAATTTTCCTAATTGTCACCTTCCAGGAGATGGTTCCCTCTAACTGAGCAATAGCTGGCACTGACGGTGCCAAAGAACAACAGCCCCAGGCACTCCCACCCCTCAGTTTCAAGGCACACGACTGCACCTAGAGGTCCCTGGACATACCTGGGCAAAGGCATTCTGGAAGAGGAGGCTGTGGGATGCCAGCTGGTCGATGTTCGGGGACCTCACGAGCTTGTCCCCATAACAGCCCAGAGTGGGGCGCAGGTCATCCACAACTATGAGGAGGACATTCAGGGCCTCTGCGAGGGAGGGAGCAAGGGAGGCTTTGGTGAGATCACCCACAGGGACACCTACGCCATGGTGGGTGCTGGGGTTCTGAGAGGCCCAAGGCTGGCCCCTGCACCTTGCTGGCGCAGCCAGTGCCCACAGAGGGCCTGCAGAGCACTGGGTGGAGGGCTGGCATCGGGAGTGTATGCCCCGCGCTCTGCCTCCATGGCGCTGGGGGCGTGGTGTGCCCGGAAGAAGCCCAAGACCTAGGTGGCTGGGTCAGGCTTTTGTCAGGGCCTCAAGCCCGGATGAAGGAGGGCAAGAGGGACGGTGGGAGGGAGCGGAGGATGGAGGGATGGTGGGAAGGAGGTAAGGAGGGTGGGAAGGAGGGATGGATGGAGAAAGGGAAAGGTGGGAGGGAAGGATGGATGAAAAGATGGAGAGTAGAGAAGGCTAGGAGGAGGGAGGGAGACAGGAAAGGAAGAGGACGGCTGGAGGGACAGACGGATGGATGAAAGGAGGGAAAAATGAGTGAAGCCTGGAGGAAGGCAGGCTGGAGGGCAGGGAGGAGGGAGGGAGCCCCGCGGGCGGGCCAGGGCGGCACCTGGGGCTGAGTTCCCGTGCGCCGCAGACTCGAAGGCGCCGCAGACGGAGCCCAGGATCAGGCCGAGCCGCAGCAGGCTCGGGCCGGGCGGCGGCGGCATTTCTGCTCCCGCGCGGCCGTTCGGGGTGGTGGCGGCAGGCTGCGGCGGGAGGGCCCGCGAGCCGCCGCCGCCGCCACCGCGTCGGGAAGATCTGACTGCGCGGAGGGGCGACGGCCCCGCCCACCGGGCCACCGGCCCGAGTGCGCCTGCGCGCTTCGCCCTCGCCCCGCCCCCCGGGGGGCGGGGCCCGGCGGCGCGCGAGGCCGGGCCGCGTGATCCGAGCCGCAGAGGGCGGGGCCTGGGTCCCGCGCGGACTCGGGTCGGCCCCTCGCGGTGGCGCGCTGCCGGGGACCCGCCGGCAGCTGCGGCCGGACCTACGCAGATGTTTGCAACGATGTGCTTTCCCCACCGTTTTTCCTTAGCCAGCGGGTTCCCGCCCTTGGCCTTGGCTCGTGCACTGGCTTGACGTGAAAGCCCTTCCCTTTCCTGGTCTCTCCACGCACAGCTCGGTTTGCCTGGCGGACAGTCCAGATGCCGTGCCCCTTCAGGATGGCCCTTTGAGACCTCCCCTCTTCCTCCACCCAAAAGGTCCCCCTTTCCCTTCCATGTGTTCCAGAAAACCTTCGTGAGTTACCCTAAATATGTGTACCAGGTGCTGTGGGCGGCGCTGCAGCCGGGAATCCCGGCTCTGGACAAACCAACCAACAAAACCTATAGAATGGCGGTGAGCATCCACGACCTGGAGAAAAATAAAGCAGGCCGGGGTGCTCATTATTTTCTGTGGGGTAGCTGGCCAGGCAAGGCCTCCCTAGTCAAATGACATTGGAACAAATCCTTGCAGGCTGTGAGGGAGCAAGCAAGCCATATGGCTGCCTGGAAGCAGGGTGCTCCAAGTGCCAGGAGCAGGCGAGGCTGTGTTAGATGTTTGGGGAGGCCCGAGTACCTGAATGTTAGTATTGTCAGGTGAGCTTCCCAGGCCCCAGGCAACGCTATTCCTCCTCATAGACAGATGCTGTGAGCTTGCTGGTGGCTTCTTTCTTGCCAGTTTCACAGATCTGGACTTCTATTGTATCCCTACCTTTGACTCTGCCTCCAGGGAGTGAGGGCAGGAGGCCACGGTCAATCCGCATTTATTCCCCAATACCCTGCCACAATGGTAGAAGGATGAGGATTCAGGTGCAGATTTGAGACTTGCCTGACACCCTAGATCCAGGAATGTACAACGGTTATTTCTGGAGGGCAGGCAATGCCCCTTCGATTCACTGCTGTATCCCCAGGGCTAGCACCATTTGTTGGGTTTCCAGGACTCACGAAACAAGAGGCCTGATTGAATTCACTGGCTGAGAAGGGAGAATGTTCTGGATTCACCAGACCCTACTGTGGGGCTCTCTCACCCTGTGAATGCATGAAATGGCCCGATGTGGCCTGGGATTGCCACCAAATGTGCTGGGCGCAGAGGACCTGGTCCCCAGAGATGGTCTCGAGATGTAAGGGACAGCGCTGGGGCTCACTTCTCAAGCCATGTGGACTGTGCAGATGGACAGAGCTGTGCCCGGGGTGCCCTGAGGTTGAGGGTGCAGTAGCCAGGGCCTCAAAGTTCGAGAGTGGAAGTGAATTGGATCAGAACCAGGATCTAATGCAATTTTATTTCCTGAGAAGTCAAAGTAAAACATGAGGGGGCCGAGGAGGGGCTGGGCATTGAGGCAGCCTTGACATTTGCCAAGCATCTACCCAGGGTCACATGCTATGCCAAGTATTTTATAAGGCAAGTTGATTCTCTCATTATGGAAGGGGCAGTCACAGTTCTGTTTGCTTCTGAACATCTTTCCTCATGCTCTGAACAGTTTTTCTCCCTCTCCTCCTCTCCCCTCTCCTGCCCTGCCCAGCCCAGTCCTTTTCTTTCAAGCCTTTCAGGGATTCAGCCAGCTCTGCTCTGGGTGGGTGAACCAGCTCAAGCTCAGGTGCCATCAGAGCTGCAAAGTAGAAAAATTTCTAAAAGTCTCCACCAGGGGACGCCGAAGCTCTGGTTAGCAGCACCAAAGGGGCTTGAACAAGGTGATTCATTTCCTTAAAAACGATATTTTGTAAAGCATAAGCTTGAAACAAAAGAAGTGAAGCAGAAATGTCAAATGAGGGGGTGAGAAGTAGCGCAGTGTGACCGCAGTCGGTGTGACATGTTCTCCCATTTGCATCATTCCCTTTGCTCCTAGTTTTCCCCTCCTTCTTGTTTTAACCTAGGAAGGACTGGGCTTATTCCCCCGGGTCTGTCGTTACAAAGCGCTTCCCTGAAGGAAAACAAGGGCTGCTTTGGAATAAAGGAGAGGTTTCCAAGTGGAGGGCTTCCAGGGGTGGGCCTGTGTGAGGCCAGAGGCTTCTGGGCCCTCAGGCCCAAGAGCCAAAACCATGGCGAGACCTCGAGGCCTGTGGCTCGACTGGCGTCCCATGCCCGTTCACTCAGGCTCTGGCAAGCAGGTATTTCCTGCCAAGGAGAGCTCACAGCTGCACTGGGGCAATGCCCATTTGCTCCTGTTAGGGAAACAGGAGTGGCACTTCTGAAGTAAAAGCCAGGGGACAACAAGCATTGGCCAACATTACAAGGTCATTGCTCCTCAGACTCCAGGACCTCCTGTCATGGGCATCCTTGGGAAGGAACAGCTACAGACAGCCTGAAATAGAAGGCCTTTGAGGGAGAAGCCAAAGCCTGTGAGGGATCTCAGAGGCGCACTGAATTACCAGCGTCACCTCAGAGGAGTGCCCTGAGGAAGTCAGTAGTTTAGGCCAAAAAACTGGAGCAAGGAGAGCAACCTTGCAGGCTTGGTGAGGAGAATAGGGCCTTGTGTTCTATGGGATGGCTCTAGAAGGGATGGCATGCTTTGCCATAATTTCAATTCTGTTTTTACCAAGACATGAATTCCTAACATGAAGCATGTTGTCATCTGATTTGCATTTGAAGGGCTGTGGCATTTGGGAAGCAGCGGGCTTTACCCTTTGTGGAATCAGTGTGATGTGATATTTCTGTAACACCATTAAAGTCTATCAATATGGGAAACCTTTCCTGAGAATCTCTGAGGGACCAATAAAAACACTCAGGAGTTGAAGATGCATCAGAGAAGTTTCTTGTGAACAGGCAGGTATGTTCACATATAAAGATTTTGCAAGTCCTCCAGGTCCACCACCAGGACTTCCCTCTATTGAATCCTGGAGCCCAAGCATTGCCTTGGAACCTGGGGCAGGAGCAGGGCCTTGAAACCCCCATTTCCTAGCCATCCCCTTGCACTCTGGGACAAGAATCTCCAGCTGCCCAAGGTCCCTGATCAAACTGCATGTTGCGGTATTGTACAATGGCTTCTGCCATCAGGCAGATCTGATTTCCCATGCCTAGCTCCGCCGTGTGACCGGGCACTAGGAAATGTGAAGCCCATTAGCAGGCTGCCTACGGCCCCCTCCCTGCCCCCCTAGGCACTCAGTAAACAGGGACTTTGGCACATGATCTGCCTCCTTGGCCTGACTATCACCTGTGGAAGTCCAGGTCTCAACCTTCCTGGCCGGCTCCAGCTCCAGCCCAGCTGCAGCATGGCCACAGCGAATGCTGGCTCCGCTGAGCCCCACGCCGTGGTTGGGGAACTTTGGAGGAATGCCAACTAGGCCAGGGAAAGGTTTCCAGTCATAAAGCCGCAGTCTGCAGCACGTAGGGCTTTGGCCTGCCCTCAGGTACATCCACCCAGCCGCCTGACAGGTATTTTCCCAAGTGCCCTCCCACAATTTGGTTTCTCTGTTTCTAATGTAACTTGTCATCTATCTCAACACCAAACTGCTTAAAAAAATAAATTCCCAGAGGGGTGTGGTAGCAGGCTGGAGGTGGAGTGGAATCAGCACTTCTTATGCCATGGGGCAGGCCATGGTGGGGCTCAAAGGCAGACAAAAGACCCCAACACCAATTTTTTTGCCTCTCTTTTCCGGAAGACACTGGTTCAATAAATTCATCCCAGACTTTTCAACTCCTCAGATCCTCAGTGCTACCTCAGGGGGTGTGTACTGTTGTTAGCCCCAGTGTACAGATGCACAAATGGAGACTTGCAAAATGAGGAGAATAGAAACGGACACCACATGATGAGGAAATGGAGGCAAACTGTGTAAGGTCACACAGCTAGGAAGTGACAGAGGCAGGACTTCAAAATCAGTCCCAGCTCGCTACAAAGCCCCCCTCTTAGCCCCTGCACTCAGTAGTGTTTCGGTGATGAAGAAAATGAATGTGTAACTGCACTACGCGTCACTCAGGATAGTTGCTAGTCATAGTGAGATCTCCATGCAGATGCCCCACGGGGAGGACAGCATTTGAGGAAAAGACGGAGGCGATGAACATGAGATCGTTAGAAACCTTCCTAGGAAAGTTGCTTTCAGGCGCCACTTCACCCATCGAAAGATAACCCAGAGACTTCCCAAGGACAGAGGGGGCTACCCAGAGTCATTTGGACCAGGCTGCAGTGTAGTGGTCTTTCAGCTTGCCTCTTCTGCTGTGTTTTCCATTTGGCCCTTGTGAAGGACATGCTTTCAAAGTAGTGACTGGGTGAGCTGATGCTGCCAACTTCTGGTGTCATCGCCTAACTCACAAAATCAGAGGCTCTTAAATTCCACAGCACCCCAGAATTGTGCGGGTAGGCCCAAGTATGGTGGGATTGCCTGGGAGACCACATGAGGCTTGTGATTTCCCGAAGCAAGACTCTGTGGGCAGATGTTCAGCCACATAAACGACTGGTGGACACATCCATTTGCGAAAGGCTCTTCCTATTTTTAGCTCTATGTTCAGCCCATTTCCAGTGAGTAAAAGGATAGTTGGGACCACATGAGATTTTGCTCTCCTGGCGCGGTTTGTCCTTGAGAGTCAGCAGGAGGTAGGATATCCAGCCTCCCAGAGTGACCTGGGGTAGGGTCTCAGTCTTGCCTGTCCTGAGGAGGGCTTCCCTCCTAGACAAAGGCTGGAGGCCGGACACACATCTGGGAACCTGGATCTAGGCTGGACATATATCCGGGAACCCTAATCTTGCTAAGTCCTCAACACATGTTGGCTCTTCCTGGTGTTAGTATCTTTAACGCTTGAGCCCTCCATCCAGAAGCCTTGGGGCCGGATGGGTTTCGGAATTCCAGAAGGTGACGCAGCCCAAAGACCGAGTACATCAGGAAGGCCTTGGCAGGGCCTGCAAACATGTTAACTTTCCTGCAGCAAAATACACACAGCTTCACACAAAAAAATTTTTCATTATTTTTTTAAGACAAACTTTATTTCAACTTCAAAAAAGAAAATAACAGGCAAAAGGCGGTGTAACAAATTATGGAAGCATTACTTTAAATTAAAAATCCTGTGCAGGCACATTTCTCTTATTTAATCCTAAAGACAAATTCAGTTGTTTCTCCAGTGTTCCACAGGATGACTACATGAGCACAGATTGGTTAGGTCTCCTTATTAATGAAGAAAATGAAAAAAAAAAGCTTGATCATATTCACATCTCATAAAACTATATTCCATATTCTTTTTTTTTTACCTTTAGCATTGATATAGTACCTTCTTTGCCTTTGCTATGCAAATATTAAAATATCATTAACTATATTCTATAAATTACATTAGTTGTATTTTCCCCGTGTGTCATCATAGTCTTTTTTTTTTTTTTTAAAGATTTATTTATTTATTTAATTTCCCCCCCTCCCCTGGTTGTCTGTTCTTGGTGTCTATTTGCTGCGTCTTGTTTCTTTGTCCGCTTCTGTTGTCGTCAGCGGCACAGGAAGTGTGGGCGATGCCATTCCTGGGCAGGCTGCACTTTCTTTTCGCGCTGGGCGGCTTTCCTCACGGGCGCACTCCTTGCGCGTGGGGCTCCCCCACGCGGGGGACACCCTTGCGTGGCACGGCACTCCTTGCGCGCATCAGCACTGCGCATGGCCTGCTCCACACGGGTCGAGGAGGCCCGGGGTTTGAACCGCGGACCTCCCATATGGTAGACGGACGCCCTAACCACTGGGCCAAAGTCCGTTTCCCCATCATAGTCTTAACACCTTGTAATAGAGAAACATTCTTGTATTTGTATTAACCACAATCCTTGTCTATCACCAAAATCACTATATTATACAGGCCCTAGATGATCCTCTAGCTGTCTTTTAATTAACATTAGCCTCCCGAGACTGCCCCTTTCAGCCACAATCGCGTTTATAAATCAGCAGTGTTATAACACATTATAATGTATTCCCATCAACTCTATGCATTTCCACATAGTTACTTAAAAAATAAAATTCTTTATACTAGGAATAGCTTAGGTTCATTCATTTTAAGTTTTGCCACCCAAGAGTATAGGTTAAGGACTTTTGGTGGCCAGAGCTTTTTAGATAACAGATTGTGGACTGTATTACCCAGGAGGCAGCAGAGCTTGGCATCATTTCCTACAGAGAGCAGGGAAGAGGCTCCTGGCCTTATGAATCCCAGGCACCAACACAGCCCCTGATTCTCAAGCCCTGGGGGTCAGTTTTCACTGCCTCCCCATTGGCCCCATGGCCACTATCCATCTTTGATAAAAGTCCATGGATGGCCCCATCCCCAAAGCAAGGGGTATCTTCAAATGCAAGCCAAACAATTCCACTCCTCTGCCTCATAATATCTTCGTCCCTTCTCAGCTGGAAGCAGAGGGACATTGTCCAAAATCCCTCAAGATTGAGAAATGAACAAAAATAAGGGGGGCAAGTGTAACTACTGACTAAAGCCAATTTATTGTTACTGTAGTTATCTTGTGTTAACTGAGTAATTTCACATTGATATAAAAACTGTAAGCTAATAAATTCCCGTTGTGGAAGCCAAAAAATTAAAATAAATGTTAAAAAAATTAGAGACTAAAAAAAAAAAGACAGCAATAAGAAAATGAAAAGACAAGCCATTCTAGAGATAAGCAGAGAAATAAGACAGTAGGATTCTATTCTAGCAGCCAAAGGGGTACTGAGGCAAAGTACCATTAATCTGTTGGCTTTTATAAAGGGTATTTATTTGCAGTAGAAGCTTACAGTTACCAGGCCCTAAAGAATCCAACTCAAGGTACTGCAAGAGGTACTTTCTCACCCAAAGCCTGTTGCCACAGGTTGACACAAGATGGCAGGTGCTGTCTGCAAGGGTTCAGCCTTCCCCTTCCTCCTAAGGCTCCATGGTCCCAGCTTCTTCCTTTCTCAGCTGTAGGCTAACATAAGGTTTGTCTCTCTCCCCAGGGCTCATTTCTCTCTGGGCTCAGCTGCTCTGGTCTCTTCACAAGGTCAGCTGTAGACTATCAGGCTCATTCTCTTCCTGGGGCCTCTGCCATGTCTAATGGAGCCTTCTCTCTTTCCTCATGTATCTGCTTCTCTGTGTATTTACTTCCCAGGGCTCCAGGATCAAAACTCTAACTCCCCCCTCTGTCATTTAGTTTTCTTTGTGAGTTCCTGACCAACAAGGGGGTGGGGACTTGATGTCCTACTGATGTGGCCAAATCAAAACCCCAAACTTAATTTAATAAAGTAAAATGAAATCTCTGAACCTAATACAAACCAATACACCCAGAGGAACAGACCAGTTTACAAACATAATCCAATATCTATTTTTGGAATTCCTAAACAATATCAAACTGCTACAGATTCTAAGTCCATGAATGAGCAAAAGGAGTAGAATGGCCTTGACAGTTTAGACTTGTCAGACTATTTTGTGAGAACAAAATAAACTTCTACCTTATTTAAGCAAAAAAATAATAATAATAATAAAAAAAATAAAAAACAATGGATGTACCTGGGTCCCCAACCAGGCCACATCCCGTAGGACCTTTTGGACCAGGGGCCTATGTTCTCACTCTCTTCTCCCCCCCATCCAAGCTGGAGGCTTCTCACTGACTGCCCACTGCCAGCTGCAGATGCTGGGCTCAGGCCAGCATCCCCACACTCTTTAGTATTGTCCTGGCCTTCCTGGTGGAACAGAGATGCATCTTCACTCTCCTAGGAGCAGAGAGCTTTACAGTCCACAAACCACTCCTACACACATCATCTCTTTTGATCTCATCCCCAAGAGGTAGACTGCAAAGGGACAGATATTATTACTCTGGGGCAGCAGGTGGGAGGAATTGGAATATTGTGCCCATTTTATAGATGCAGAAATTGAGGCCCAGAGAGGTAAAGTGTCACAGAGCCTGCAAGTGGTGGCGCCAGGGCAATTCTAGGTTTACAACAATAGAACAAAGCTTGTGCTTCCTGCTTTGCTCCCCCTGTGGAGGGCACGAGCATGGCCATTTTCCACACACACACACACATGCATGCATTCATGTTCCTTCCTCTGTAGGCAATGGATGAAACCTCATAGCTTAGGAAAATCTCTGAAAAGCCTAGGCCAACATTTCCACAGTACACCTGAATTGGGGGTGTGGAGGTGGCAGGAAAGCAAATCCCCCCTCCAAACAGAGGCCCTCTTCCACATGCTTTCTTTACATCAAGAGGGCAATTTTCTATCTCACCTGTCAGACTGACCATTGCCTCTCATGGAGGAAGCAGGAGGCTAAGTAGCTGAAGAATGCGACAAAGACTCAGAGAGGTTGTGGTCAGCCCCAGAGATCACCCTGCCTCCAAGCCCCCCACGCAGACACACATGGGCACATGTGTGCATGAAGTCACACATGCATGTGCACTCATGCACACACCCCACAGGTGGGAAGCCAGGGCCTCCCAGGCAGGTCAGGCCAGAGCTGGACTGAGAAGCCATGTCTGCCAGTTCCCAGGGCAGACAAGGTAAGAGGAGGAAAATTCTCTGTATTCACAGAAAAAATGCAGCCATGCCAAGTCCAGGATGGTGGCGAGGCAGCCTTTGATGAGGCACAGCCTGGATGGGAGAATTCACCAAATAATTCACTTGCCAAGTTCTGGCCTTCCACCTGGCAAAAAGAGCCAGAAACAAATCGGCATGTGACTGAGAATTCAGATTGTGGGTTCTAAGAAGGGACATGGTGGTGGAAAGCCGAGAACAGGGGTGTGTGACAGTGGTACAAACACCCCTCTGCTCCACTCAGGGGCAGAATCCTTGCCAATTCTGTTCCATCCACCCCTGCACAGGCGAGGACTCCCTTCAAGCCCCTCCTGGGAGCTGGGATGTCTGGCGCCCTGATGTTTTCTCAGGGAGAGTTATAAGTGTCCAAACCGCAGATGCCCATGGGACATGGGCCCAAACCTGTCTTCAGAGTCCTTTCCACTCACATCCCCAAAACATGCCATGTCGGGCTTGGCTTGTCCCTCTGAATTCATGGCTCCTCATTCCTCTAGGCCATCCTGGTCACTTTGCTGCTCCCATGCTCTCCCCTTCCCTCAGGCTCAGTCTCGTGTGCCCTCCTGCCTGTGAGAGTCTTGGCATCAGGACAGCAGTTTCTTTGGCTCTCTGTTTCTCTCCTGATGGAAGCTGGAGGAAGGAAACGGGTCTTAGGACAATGTGTGATGGGAGAATGCACAGAAAACAACCAGGTTATGTCTTCAAGATATGGCCCTTCTGCAATCATCCCCCTCAAGTAGAGCATCCCCCAGAAAATAAAAGCATTTTCTATCTTAGTGTTCTCTCTCCAACAATAGGATAGGAGCTGGGACACTGTCCAGGCCTTGTGTCCCAAGAAGAGTAACCCCCAATCCCCACAGGCCCTGCGGCTGTGAGTGAAGGGGTATGTGTTATCTTCCATGGTGGTTCCCACAAGCCAAGAATATATAAGGACAGGGAGAGTGTAAACTACAATGTAAACTGCAATCCATGCGGTGCAGCAGTGCCCCAAAATGAATTCACCAAATGCAATGAATGTCCCACGCTGATGAAAAGAGGCTGTTGACGTGGGAGCAGTGGGGGGGTGAGGGGGGACAGTGAGGTGTATGGGAATCTCCTATATTGTTTTAATGTAACATTCTGTATTATCTATGTGTCTTAAAAAAAAAGACAATAAAAAAATTCCGTTTTCAAAAGAAACAACAAAAGAAAGAATATGTAAGTACAGTAACCTGTGTGTGTGTTGAGGGGGGTGGGGTGGGAGTGGTGGTATCTATTCGCTCTCTCCCTGGCCTGGCTGGTGGCAGGGACCCTTTAGGCAGAGTTTGGGGTACTTCACTATGACCCTCCCTTCACTTTGTGATGTCATTGGTGGTTCCCCTGAATCGCGGACTGAGGTCTCAGCCACAGGTTGGTCTGTTTCCAGCATGCATATCACCGCCCCATCCCTGCTCCCTGCCTGTCTCCCCATCCTGACTCATTGCTGACTCTCCCTCCTCAATCTCCATGGAAACAGAGGTAGCTGCTCTTACCTTTTGCTTGGAGGCTAGCTCACATTCTGCATTACCAACCTCTTTGCCATTTGAGTGCCCAATAAAACCCACCCTTTTAAGCTCTTGTAGGAGCCATAGGTTATTTCTATGGAGTCCCTTAATGGATGAGAATTCTCCTGGGGAAGGGAATGGGTCCTTGTGGATTCCTACACTCCAGAATGAGCACTTCCAGCAACAGGGAGCTCTGGCAATCCTGCCCCTGCTCTGGACAAATCTAGCATGAGTTCTGTATACTGAAAATAGCTTTCCCAGCATAGGCCTTCTGCAGTGGTAGATGCCTCCTGATATTGGGGGAGAGGGAGGCTTGTGTATAATAGGTGAAGGAATTAGTCAGTACAAGTATCCCCCTCCAGGTTCCAAGGTCCACTATATCAATGACATCATGTTAAACAGACTGGAGGAGAAAGAAGTGGGTATGTTGGGTGCCTTAAAAAGAGACATGCACTTCAGAGGATAGGTAAAAGTCTATAAAGAATCAAGGGCTCGCCCCATCAGTGAAGGGTTCAGGGGTCTGGCAATCTAAGGCATGCAGGGTTATCTTCTCCAAAGGGGCAAATTATTACATCTCATACCTCCCACCACTAAGAAGGAAGCACAATGCTTGAAGGCCCTCTTTGGGTCTGGAATCAGTGTATTTCGTATGGGGGAATACTGCCCTAATACATTTACTCTGTGGCAGAGAAGGTTGCCAGCTTTGAGTGGGGCCCAGAGGTAGGTAAAAGCTCCGAAGCAGGCCCAGACTGTAGTGCAGGCATTTCTCCCATTTGGGCATTATGATTGAGAAGACCCAATGATACCAGGTTGGACAAAGTGTCGTGCAGAGTTTGGAGCAAGCCCAACTGACAGACTCAGGACGTATATCCCTAGAGTTCTGGAATACGACCATGCCATCTGCAGTGTGTAATTACACTCTATTAAAAAAAACACCCACCTGTTTGCTCTGTGATTGGGAAGAGATAAAGCACTGGCTCATTAGACATCCCACAGTCATGTGACCAACACTATGCATCACGAGCCAGGTTCAGATAGATCTACAAATTCAGGTGGGTCTCATGGTAATCCATTATAAGATGGAAGTGATAGACCTGGGATCAGATTCAAGCAGGACCAAAGGTTACAAGCAGGTGACTTAAAACCCAATGTCATCTGCCACTCTTGCACCAGCGTCTCACCTTCAGTTAATTCCTATAGATTAATGGAACAGTGAGATCTTTTGGACTAGCTGCTGGTGGAGGGGAAATGCTGACTTAGTTCCTGGATGTGGCAGTTTGATATTTGGGTGCAAGGCGAAAGTGAACTCTTGTTGCACTGTGACCTCAATCAAGTGCGGCCATAAAAAGTGTTGAGTGGAACTCCTCTCAATGGTATATCTTATGACCCACTTCGCATTAAAAAAAGAAGTGGCCCAAAATAGGAATATAAATGGAATCACAAGCAGCAAAAAATATATTGACCAGCTGGACAGAGATTCTAGAATGAGAACTATTGGAATACTGGGATAAGCAGTTGGGGCAGAGCCATGTGAATGAACCTAAGGGAATGGGCACTAAATGTGAAGATTTGTTGTGGTAGTTTGAAGCTGTACGTACCCCAGAAAATCATGTTCTTAAAGCTGGTCCATTCCTGTGGATGTGAATCTATTGTGGATGGATACTTTTTTTTTTTTTTAGATTTATTTATTTATCTCCCCTTCCCCCTCACCCAGTTGTCTGTCCTCTGTGTCTATTTGCTGCGTCTTCTTTGTCCGCTTCTGTTGTTGTCAGCAGCACGGGAATCTGTGTTTCTTTTTGCTGCCGTCATCTTGTGTCATTTCTCTGTGTGGGGGGCGCCATTCTTGGGCAGGCTGCACTTTCTTTCGTGCTGGGCAGCTCTCCTTATGGGACGCACTCCTTGCGTGTGGGGCTCCCCTATGTGGGGGACACCCCTGCATGGCAAGGCATTCCTTGCGTGCATCAGCACTGCATGTGGGCCAGCGCCAGAAGGGTCAAGGAGGCCCGGGATTTGAACCGTGGACCTCCCATGTGGTAGATGGACGCCCTAACTGCTGGGCCAAGTCTGCTTTCCTGTGGGTGGATACTTTTGATTAGGTTACTTCAGTAGGGCATGACTCAGTGTGGATCTTAATCCTCTTATTGGAGTCCTTTATAAATGGGATGAATATGGAGAGGAAAAGAAACCACAGAAGAGAGAAAGCCAGAGGAAGTCAGAAGCTGAAGCAAGGAAGCCCAGAGGAGAAGGAAGAGCCCAGCAGATGTGGCCATGTGCCTTCCCATGTGACAGAGAAGTCAAGGACCTATGGCAGTTGGTCTTCCTGGAGAAAGCATTGCCTAAAGATGCCTTGATTTGGATATTTTCATGGCCTGAGAGCTGTAACTTGCAATCAAATAAATCCCCATTGTAAAAGCCAACCCATTTCTGGTATATGACATTATAGCAGCCTAGCAAACTAAAACATCTGCGTATCACAATCTTCATGCCCACCAGAGATCACCCACCATCGCATTCAATGGAGCAAGACCAATTCCATTTGCAGCAGAGACACTAACAAAGTAAACCAGGTAAAGAGAATGACCTGACTAGTTGACATCAGTCAGGCTTTGCCATTGACCAACCCACTGCTGGCACAATAGCCTTATGTATGAAGTTGCCATGGTGGTAGGGATGGATACTCTGTGTTAGGTCAACAGTATGGGCTCCCACACACCAAGACATATCTAACTACTTCTGCTGCCAAATCTTTAACTGCCAGCAACAGAGACCAATGTTGAGTCTCCTACATGGCATCAGTCCTCTTGGACACCAAGCAACCTCTTGTGGCTTATAGAGTACATCACACCCTTTCTATCATGGATGGGGCAGAAATTCATCTTTACTAGAATTTTTGCACATTGCATGTATGGGTTTGATTTTCCTGCCTTCAGAGCCATGTTCATCACCACATTCCAAGGGCTTACAGGGTGTTGGATCCCCTGACATAGGATATCACCTAAGATATACTGGGATGAAGGGATCCACATTACAGAAAAGAAGGTTTGAAGTGGGTGTATGACCAGGGATGCACAGATAGTACCTTATATTGTACCTCCCAGAAGTGCTGGTCTTATTAAACAAAAATGGCTTCTTTGAAGTGTTCATGAGATACAAAACTGGTGATGATACCATGTGAAGACAGGGTGCCATCCTTTGGGCAACAGTATACTCCATAAATATGTGATCACTGTTTCACAACAAGTGGTAGAACACATAACCCATGAACTCAGAGCTAGACTGACCACATAACTATTACTCCTAGTGACCCACATGGAAATTTGCGCTTCTTGCCCCTACAACTTTAGGTTCCATGTGTCGTCATCTGTGCTGTACAATAAAGTACTTAATAAACGCATTTTGCTATTTAAATATAAACAAAATATACTACAATAAAGTTAAAAATCCAGTTCCTTATTCTCACTAGATACATTTCAAGTACTCAGTAGCTACATGTGGCTCATGGCTACAATACTGTACAATGCTAGCTAATCATCCCAGTTCCCAATATGGAAGGCTTCCACCAGAAAACAAGTAAGAATCCCATTGAACTACAAATCAAGGTTACCAACTGGGCACTTTGGGCTCCTCATGCTATGGGCCCAAGAGGTAATGAGAGATGACACCTCATGTCAAAGTATAATTGACCCTAATCATCATGAGAGGCCACAATGAGGAAGAAAAGGGATATCTTTTAACACTAAGATGATCCGAGTGAAGGCCAGAGCAGCTGCAATGGCCTTAGAAGGGAATGGTGACCCAGAAGGTCAGAACTCTCAGGGATGAAGGTCCGTGTTACTCCACCAGATAAGCTACTGAGATCAGCAGAGGAGCTGCCTGAGGGTGACAGGACACTAGGATGGAGAGGAGAGGATAAAGGAGACCATGAGTATAAGTCTGGCTTCAAGAAGAGCTGTAGTAGTGGGGCAAAATTTGTCTCATACTCCTTCCTCTTGTGAACTGCCCTAGGAAAATCAACCAACCAGAATCCTGGAGGGGATGCTCTGAAATGAGGTAAACTTCCTTCAGGAACAAGCAGATCACAAGGGATGGATTTTTGTGGAGGCTGTGGTACCACCCAGATCCCCACTCCAAGACTGAAGCACTCATTTTCACATCTGCCTAGAATATACAATGAAGTCTCTCTTCAAAGAGATGTCAAGGTGTCAGTGGTGCAGGGACGTACGAAGGTCCAGTATATTTGCTGCTTTTTGGGACATTCTCGCAGGACCATTCCAACTGCTGGATCAAACTCTGATGCAAGTGCATTACAGTTCACCTCTTCCTTCTGTCCAGTCCTACTTCCCTCACTCCCTTATAGGTGTTTCCCTAAAGAGAGTTTCCACATCTGACCTTGTGCTGTTTGTTATAAGAACAAACTTGTGAGGTCCCCAAACACTGACCAGGTGGCATTCTATAGTCTCCTCTTGCAGAATGCCTTTGCCCAGGTATGTCTGGGACTTCTAAGTGTGGGTGTATTCCTCATGCACTGAGGGGTGGGAGTCCCTTCAGCTATTGTTAGATGGCACTGAATATGCCAGACATTTCCTTGTTTTTGAGTAATCCATCATCTGGAAAATGATGTTTGAGGAAAATATCGTTGGACACTTGCAAGCAAGCTTGTGCATGCAAAGGATCCCCTCTTCTTTAGTTGGAGGGAGGGTGCACTCTGGATTTAATGTGCTCAGGACAGACTCCTGTCCAGATCTCTCTACAAAAGAGTTGGTGGCCTGGGGTTCCAAGGGTGGGTGCTTCAGAGCCATACTGACCCTCAGGCTAGCTTGAACAGTTGCCATGATGACATTCCTTCCCGAGTCCCCTCACACAGCTGCCCACAAGAACACTGCCTGCTCTGTGTGCCTTTGAGATGGTATCATATAGAAGGATACAATAATCTGCTGGTTTGAGGGGCTGACTTCTTCCCTGACTCACATGGAAGATGTAGCTCTTTTGACTGAGGCCCAAATTGCACTAACTGGCTTTGACATCTGCTTGATAAGCGCCCCCCACCCCCAACCCGTTTGTTGAGGAAACCAGTGGGGTGCTTGGTTATCTTCTAGATCCAATTCCTCTTTTTCTCTGAGGATGTTTAAATTCCTCATTTGACTTGAGAAATAATTTGTGGGTTCTCAGATGGGAAGTGGTAGTGGAATGTCAAGAATAGGGAAGGGGGAAGCAGACATGGCTCAACTGGTAGAGCATCCACCTACCATCGGGGAGGGTCCAGGGTTCGAGACGAGGGCCTCCTGACCTGTGTGGTGAGCTGGCCCATGCGCAGAGCTGCCACACGCAAGGAGTGCTGTACCACGCAGGGGTGGCCCCATGTGGGGGTGCCCCACGCACAAGGATTGTGCCCACGCCCAGGAGTGGCGTGGCACACAGGGAGAACTGATGCAAGATGACACAACAAAAAAGACACACGGTTTCCCAGTGTCACCAAGGGTGACAACAGAACACACAGCGAATGGACAGAGAGAGCAGACAATAGGGGGAAGGGGAGAGAAATAAATAAATCTTAAAAAAAAAATAAAAGAATAGGGGTGTCAGTGACACTAGGACCCATTGGTCCCACTCTCAGCCAAATCCCCTGCTGATTCTGCTCAGTTCACCACTGCAAGTGTGGTGTCTCGCTTCACACCCTCATCTCCACTGAGGGGTGATGTCCTGGTCCCCCACTGTTTTCTCAGGGGCAAACAGCAGGTGCCTGCAGCATGCGAGACAACTGGGGACAGAAAGAGGGGCCCAAGCTTGTCCTCAGGGTCTCTTTCACCAAGCACCCCCCCCATATGTGTTATGTCAGCCTCTAACTTTTCCTTCCATTCGCACATGTTCCTAGTACCTCTAGGTCATCCTCCATTTCCTGGTCAAGTTTTTGTTCCGTCCCTCCTCCCTTCTCCTTGGCTGTCTTATCTAGTCACTTGTGGGAGCAAAACCTTGCAAGCAGACATCTAAGACTCTTGGCATTAGGTCCACAGTTTCTATGTATCTTTGTTTCTGTGCCATTGGAGGCAGGGGAAGGGGATATGGCCATCAGGATAAAAGTGACAGCAACACGTGGTGGGAGATGAAACGATGAAAAACCAGATTATATCTTCAAGACATGACCCTTTCATAGTCATCCCGAGTAAAGCTTTGCATCCACCAGACTTAAAAACAGCATCTTTTATCTTAGGCTTCGTGCTCCAAGAATAGGAGCTGGGACGCTGTACAAGCCCCATGTTTCCAGACACCCCCAATGTCCCACAGGCTCCACAGGTGTGTGGGAAGTGGTACATGTTGTCTTTCATGGTTTCTTTTACCATCCCAGAATATGTATGTTTAGAAACCCAAACAAGTGGGTTGAGGTTGGAGTGATGGCATGTATACACCTTCTTGCAGGCTTGTCCAGGTGGCAGGGACCCTGCTTATAGCAATTGCACTCTGGGACTTCCTTGGTGGTACTCCTGAGTCAGGGACCAAGATCTTAGCCGCAGGATGGCCTGTTTCCAGCACTGCACACCGCTGCCACTCCCTGCTCCCTGTCTCCCCATTCTGACTCACTGCTGGACTCCCACTCCTCACTCTCCATGGTAACTGAGCTAGCTGCTCTCACCTTTTTTGCTTAGAAGCTGTCTCATTCTGCCCGTTGACCTCTTTGGTATCTGAGTGCCTGGGAAAGGCTTCCCCTTTAAGTCTCTCAAGAACCAGAGGTAATTTCTGTGGACCCGCAAAACCGATCCTGCCCCACCCACTCTGCTCCATTCCTTTGTCCCTGACCACACAAACACAGGATGTGGTAGGCTTCTAGTGTCAGCTATTGTGCTCTGACCCTCACGCTTCACCTGGTAGCCCAGGCCACCTCACTCCAGTCACCATCACACAAGTTGGTTCTGAGACTCTCCCTGAGGATAGCAGTCCTCCCATAAGGCTCCAGGTGCATCTGTCACCTGTCTCACCCACCCCCAAGCCAAAAGCAATGGCAGCCAAACAGCAAAGGTTGGAAGGTAAACACCAGTGTTCTCGTTCCTGCTGCTGATGTGGGAGTGCACTAGGATAGTCACCTGTTGCCTCCACTGCCCCTTTCCCAAAGGGACAGTCTGCCCAGCATGTTCAGCAGGGAGAAGTTAAATCCCTCTGGATGAGGTTCTTCTTGGAGAAGGGAGTGGGTTAGTCTGGATTTCTGTGATCCACACAGAGCATCTACAGTACATAGGTTTGAGTATTGCAAGAGATGGACTATAGCGGATGCTCTGGTGCCGCCCAGAAACCTATTTCATGAATGAGGCACTCAATCCCCTAGCTGCCAAGGGACAATGTTGAGCCATTGCTCAATCCCTCTCCAAAGACTTGTCAAGGCATCCATGGAATGGGGAAATACAAAGGCCAGGTACATGTGCTTCTATTTGGGACATCTCACCAGTAACATCCCAACTACGGGGCTCCCCATGGGATTGGCTCCAGCCTCTGATGCAAACAAATCACAGTTCAGCTCTTCTTTCTGCCCTGTCCTACTTCCTTCATTCTCTAATAGTGCCTTCAAGAGCACGTCCACCTTCAACCCTGGGTAGTTGTAGGGACAAGTTTCTGAGGTCCCCAAACATTGACAAGCTGGCATTCCACAGCCTCCTCTTCCAGAATGCCTTTGACCACGTATATTTGGGGATCTCTAGGTGTGGGGATTTGCCCATACACTGAGGAGTGAGGGTATCTTCAGCTATTGATAATGCCAGGCATTTCTTTATTAGAGGGAGCCACAGTCTGGGAAATGACAGTTGAGAAAATTTGGTTGGCCACTTGCAAGGAAGCTTGTGCATGCAAGGGTCCCTCCACTGGACCTGTAGCCTGCCTAGCTCTTTTTCTAAGAGGTGATGACTTAGGGCTCTGAAGGAGAGTTGCTGCAGAATGCCATCCAGAAGACTGCAGAGCCTTGGGTGAGCTCGAGCCAGCTTACCATAGTGATATTCCTCACCAAATCCTGTCAGGAGCCTGCCCACAAGACCATTGCCTACTCGGTGGGCCTTGGAGATACTGTCACTTAGAATGAGGCAATTATCTGCGGTTCAAGGGGCTTATTCCCGCCCTTCTCTCTGATGCCTGAGTGAGGACTAAATCACACTAATTATCTTTGACATCTGCTTGATAAGCCCCCAAAGCTGTTTGCTGGAGACCTCAGTAGGTTGCTTGGTTACCTTCTATACACCAATGACTGTTTTTTCCTGCAGATGATTAACTCCTCACTTGACACTGAGAGTTTGCTTGTGGGTTCTGTGGTGGTGGAAAGCCAAGAGCAGTGGAGCATCGCAGTGACACTAAGGCCCCTCTGCCCACTCTTTGGCAAAGTCCCTGCTGGTTCTGCTCAATCCACCTTTGCAGGGGCAAGGATTCACTTCACACCCCCATCCTCACAGGAGGGTGAGGAGGGATGCCTGTGCCTCCTACCATTTTATCAGAGTGTTTTAAGTGTTCAAGCTGCAATTGCTCATAGGATGTAAGACAGTTGGGTGCAGGAGGAGGGGTTCAAGCTGGTCCTCAGAGTCTCTCCCACTTAGCTCCCCCACACTTAACATGTCAAGATCTCCTTCCAATTTTAAGGACTTCTCATCCCTCCAGGCCGTCCTCCCTCATGATCTAGCTGCTGTGCTCCCTGTGCCCTCTCCCGCAGGCTGTTTTATTTAGTAGTTTTTCAGGATCACAACCCTGTGAGTGCATGTCTGAGAATTTGAGGGTTTGGTAAGCAGTTTCTTTGGATGGTGGTTTCTGTCCCATTGGGGACGGGAGGAGGTGAATGGCCTTCAGGATAAAAGTGAGAGCAGTCCATAGTGGAAGAATACACAGTGGACAACAAAATTATGACCAAGATATGACCCTTTCGCAGTCTTCTCCCAAGTAAAGTTTTGCTTCTTCCCAAAAAACTAACACCTTCTATCTTAGGTCCTTTGTCCTTAGGAAGAGGAGCTGGGACACTGTACAAGCCCTGTGACCCCTGAGAAGTAACATGTAACCGCATGGCACTTAGCTGTGAGTGCAGTTGTGCATGGTACCTTCCATGGTTGCTTCCACCAGCTCAGAATATGGGGACATAGGAACCCATGTGTGTGGGTTGGGTAGTTGGTGTCTACATACCTTCTTCCAGGCCTGACCCAGTGACAGGGTTCCTTTTGCAGACCCTTCCTGTATACCTGGGCATCCCTGGTGGTATCGTTGAGTAAGAGCCTGAGGTCTTGGCCACAGGTTGGCCTGTTTCCAGCACTGCACATCACCACCCTCCCCCTGCTCCCTGCCTATCTCCCCATTCTGACTCACTGCTGGACTCCCACTCCTCACTCTCCATGGTAACTTAGCTAGCTGCTCTCACCTTTTGCTTAGAAGCCCAGGCCACCTCACTCCAGTCACCATCACACAAGTTGGTTCTGAGTCTCTCCCTGAGGATAGCAGTCCTCCCATAAGGCTCCAGGTGCATCTGTCACCTCTTTCACCCACCCCCAAGCCAAAAGCAATGGCAGCCAAACAGCAAAAGTTGGAAGGTAAACACCAGTGTTCTCGTTCCTGCTGCTGCTGTGGGAGTGCACTAGGAAAGTGATCTGTTGCCTCCACTGCCCCTTTCCCAGAGGGACAATCTGCCCAGCACGCTCAGCAGGGCCAAGTTAAGTCCCTCTGGGTGAGGTTCCTCTTGAAGAAGGGAGTATTTGTGGATTTCTGTATACCAGGTAAAACACTTCCAGCAATAAGAAGCTGTGGACAGGAAGCGGATTTGGCCCAGTGGTTAGGGCATCCGTCTACCACATGGGAGGTCTGTGGTTCAAACCCCAGGCCTCCTTGACCCGTGTGGAGCTGGCCCATGCGCAGTGCTGATGCATACAAGGAGTGCCCTGCCACGCAGGGGTGTCCCCCGTGTAGGGGAGCCCCACACGCACGGAGTGCGCCCCGTAAGGAGAGCCGCCCAGTGCGAAAGAAAGTGCAGCCTGCCCACGAATGGTGCCGCACACACGGAGAGCTGACACAACAAGATGACACAACAAAAAGAAACAGATTCCGGTGCCGCTGATAACAACAGAAGAAGACAAAGAACACGCAGCAAATAGACACAGAGAACAGACAACTGGGGCGGGGAGGAGAAGGGGAGAGAAATAAATAAATAAATCTTAAAAAAAAAAAAAAGAAGCTGTGGACAAACCTAGCAGGAAGTCTGTACACTGAAATATTTTTCCAGCACATATGAGCAATGGTAGATGCCTCATGATTTGGAAATGGTGTGGTCTGGTGTACCACAGGTGATGCGATTAGCCACTACAAATATCTCCTCTAGGTTCATATGTCTACTTTATCATTTATATCAGGTTTACTATATTGGATGAGCAGCAAGTAGCAGGTATGTTGGAGCCTCAGAAAGACACATGCACTTGAGATGGTCATAGACAAACCTTGCAAAGATTCAATGTACTGCCCTATCAGTGAAGGTTTTAGGGGCCTAGCAAACTAAGGTATGCTGTGTTATACCCTCTAAAGAAAGGGACATATTACTGCATCTCCCACCTCCCACCACTAAGAAGGAAGCACAATGCTGTGTAGGCCCCTCTGGATCTGGAAGCAGTGTACTCTATATGTGAGCATACTGCTCCAAAAGGGAAGGATGCCTGGAGTGATTGGGGCTCAGAGAAGGGAAGATCTCTGTCACAGGCCTAGACTGTAGGATAAGCAATTCTCCTGTTTGAGCCTTATGACTGGGAAGACTCAATGATATCAGGTGGGACATGGTAATATGTAGATTTTAGAGCAGCTCCAATGTGGGAATCATAACTTATATACCTAAGGTTCTGAAGCAGAATCATGCCATCTATAGCAAATAATTATACACCTTTAGGAAAACATCACCTGGTGTGTTCCTGGCATTTTGGGAGAGTCAGACCATCTGTCGTTACATATCCCATGAATATGTGTCCAACACTACCCATTGTGTGCTAGATTCTTTCAGATCCACAAGTCGAATGGGTCCCATAGTGATATGAATTGAATCATGTCCTCCACCAGTCCCCAAAAATACATGTTAATGCCCTAATCCCTAGTCCAGTGGAAGTAAACTCATTTGTAAATAGGATGTACATGATTATGGTGGGGCAAATTAGAAACAGAGTGGCCCTTAATCCTATAGGACTGGAGTCCTTACAAGCAGGACATGTGAATGCAGAAGGCAGATGGGGATAGACATGGCTATGTGACAGAGCCAGAGATTGAATTATGGATTGTGGGCAAGCCACCATAAAAATTCTACAGACTTCTTTGAAACACTGTGACCTTGCCAACACCTTGATTTTGGAATACTAGCCTCCCAAACTGTGAGACAACAGATTACTGCTGTTTAAACTAACCAGTCTGTGGTATTTGTTACAACAGCCTGGCAAACCAAGATGGTTTCTGGTGCCAGGAGTAGTATCTGAAAATATGGAAGTGGCTTTGGAATTGGGTAATGGGTAGACGCTGGAAGAATTTTGAGACCCTTGATGGTAAAAGCCTAGGTTGCCTTGAGGAAAATGTTAGTAGAAATTGGATGTGGATGGCAATTGTTTAGAGGCCTTAGAAAGAAATGATAACTGTATTATTGGCAACTAGGGAAAAGCTATCCACGTCATAAAGTGGCAGAGAACTTTGTGAAATCATGTTGTGATGTCAAATGGAAAGCAGAACTTGTAAGTGATGGACATGGATATTTAGCTGAGGAGATTTCTGAGCAAAGTATAGAAGTGCAGCCTGGTTTCTTCTTGCAACTTAGAGTAAAACGCAACAGGAAAGAGATTAATTGACGACTGAACTGTTAAGCAAAAAATAATTTCATTATTTGGAAATTTCTCAGCCTATACAGATAGCATGCTCTGGAACTATGGCCAGAAGTAGCCCTAACAGGGACCTTCCTGAATGTTCAAGAGATGAGTTCTAAGAAACAAGTCTCCCTGCAAGTTTGTGCTGAAGAGATGAGGCATATTACTCATGGATCAAAGAAACATCTCAGAGTAAGTCAGGAACACAAACGCAATTATCCAGGAAATAGATATAGAAGATCCTTTTTGCTGATAGTTTTAATTGTATGGAAGACCAACAAGGTCTTTGAGAATTTTGTGTCAGCAGAAACACTGACAGTCTGAACTAGAAAAGAATGAGATAGCATGAATGAGGGAAGAATGACTTCAAGGGCAGGATCATGGAAGCAGAGATCTGGGTAGAAGAGACGTCCTTAGGCCAAAAGAGAGGGCCTGCTGCTCCATTGTTTGGAGAAAGTAGGCCCATCCCAGTGTTTGGAGAGAGTGGGAACTCCACCCCAGTGTTCAGGGAGAGCATGGCCACCATCGCAGGTGTTTGGAGAAGGTGGGGCTCCTGTTCCAGTAGGCCTACAGGACCAAGCATCAAGCCACATTTTATTCTCAGGCCTTGAAATCTAATGGCATTTACCCTGACATGTTTTGGACTTCCTTGGGCCCAGTGACCTCTTTTTTCCTTCCAATTTCTCCCTTCTGAAATGGCAATTCTATTCTGTACCAGTACTACCATTAGAAGCAGATAACTTGTTTTCCAGGTTTTACAGACAGGGTAGACTACATCCTTGACTGATTTAGATTAGGGTTTGGCTGAAATGCCTTAAGGCCTTTGGTATGTTGAAATGGGGTGAATATACTTTGCATGTAGAAAGAACAAGTCTTTTGGGGTTCCAGAGGGAGGACTGTTATAGATCGAATCATACCTCCCATAAAGACATGATCAAGTCCTGTTTTAGTTTGCTAGGCTGCTGAAATGCAACATTCGAGAAATGGGTTGACTTTTACAGTGGGGATTTATTTGCTTGCAAGTTGACATTCTAAGGCCATGAAAATGTCCAAATCAAGACATCATCAGGTGATTCTTTCTCTCTGAAGCCCTGCTGCCAGTGAACTTAGACTCCTCTGCCATATGGCAAGGCACATGGCAGCATCTGTTCTTTACCTTCTCTCAGGTTTTGCTGCTTCATCTTCTGGCTTCCTTTGGCTTTCTCTTAGCTCCTGTGGCTTTCTCTGTCTCTCCATATTCATCCCATTTATAAAGGGCTCCAGTAAGACAATTAAGACCCACCCTAGGTAAGCGGACCTGGCCCAATGGATAGGACATCTGCCTACCACATGGGAGGTCCATGGTTCAAACCCTGGGCCTCCTTGACCCATGTGGAGCTGGCCCATGTGCAGTGCTGATGCATGCAAGGAGTGCCGCGTCACACATGGGTGTCCCCCACATAGGGGAGCCCCACGTGCAAGGGGTGCCCCCTATAAGGAGAGCGGCCCAGCACGAAAGAAGGTGCAGCCTGCCCAAGAATGGTGCCGCACACATGGAGAGTAGACACAAAAAGATGATGCAACAAAAAGAGACAGATTCCTGGTGCCGCTGATAAGGATAGAAGTGGTCACAGAACACAGCGAATGGACACAGAGAGTAGCAACTGGGGACAGGGGGGATAAATAAATAAATAAATATTTAAAAAAAAAAAGACCCACCCTGGACCTTGCCCCAACTGAAGTAACCTAAACAAAAGGTCCTACCCACAAAAGGTTCATAGACAGGAATGGATTAGCTCCAAGGACATAATTTTTTCCCTGGGGTCCACAAAAGCTTCAAAATACCACAAGTCTTAAACCCCATTCCTGTGGATGTGAACTCATTTGTTAATAGGATCTTAAAAAATCTGATTAGTTAAGGTGAGGCCAAACTGAATCAGGTTGGCCTTAATCCAATATGACTAGGGTCCATATAATCAGAGGAAATTTGGACACAATAGCAGACAGATGTGGAGAGAGACTTCTATGTGATGGAAGCAAAGACTGAGTAATGGATTGCTGGAAAGCCACCATAATGCTACAGACTTCAGAGAAAGCATGATCCTGTCTATGCCTTGATTTTGGACTTCTAGCCTCCAAAACTGAGACAACAAATTCCTGGTGTTTAAGCCAACCAGTCTTTTGTATTTGTTACACCTGCCCTGGCAAGCTAAGAAGGAAAATAACCATCATAAGATGGTGATCTGGAAACCGATACAAGTAGGGCAAATATTACAAGTAAATGACGTAAACTCCTATATCCTTTGCCACTCCTGTACCAGGGTGTCTCCTTTAGTTTGTTCCATAAGACTAATGGAACAGGGAGTGCCTTGTTACCATCTGCTAAATGCTGAAAAATGCTGAGCTTAAGTCATGTATGTGTCAGCTTGATATCTGGGTACAAATTGAAAATGGATTTTTGTTGAATCACAACTGCCACCAAATGTAGCCATATAAGAGAGTGGTAAGTGGAATCCTCCCAATGGGTAAAGCTTCAGGTAGGGCATCTGGTGATCCACTTCACATTAAAAAGTAAGTAGCCCCAAATAAAAATATACATGAACTCATGTTCTCAATGGGTGTAGAGGAAATATTTAAGACAATTTTATTATAAGCAGGGGAGAATAAAGGAATGTAAAAGGGAGGTAAGGTTTCTACACTTCACTCAAACTGGTAAAATGATGGCACTAGTAGACTATAAGCTATGTATATATAATTCAATTCAGAGAAACCACTAAAAAGCTATACAGAGAGTCACACTCAAAAATACTATAGGTAAATCAAGGTAAATTTCAATGTAAACACAGGAAGGCAGGAAAAAGAAAACAAACAATCAAAAAACAAAAATTAAATGGCAGGCCTAAGACTTAATGTACCAATAATTACATTAAATGTAAACGGCCTAAATGCACCATTTAAAAGACAGAGATTTGAAGAGTGACTTTAAAAGTATGGCTGGGGAAACGGACTTTGGCCCAGTGGTTAGGGCGTCCGTCTACCACATGGGAGGTCCGCGGTTCAAGCCCCGGGCCTCCTTGGCCCGTGTGGAGCTGGCCCATGCGCAGTGCTGATGCGCGCAAGGAGTGCCGTGCTACACAGGGGTGTCCCCCGCGTAGGGGAGCCCCACGCGCAAGGAGTGTACCCATAAGGAGAGCCGCCCAGCGCGAAGGAGGGAGCAGCCTGCCGAGGAATGGCACCGCCCACACTTCCCGTGCCACTGACGACAACAGAAGCGGACAAAGAAACAAGACGCAGCAAAAAGACACAGAAAACAGACAACCGGGGGAGGGGAGGGGAATTAAATAAATAAAAATAAATCTTTAAAAAAAAAAAAAGTATGGCTGTATGCTCTGTATAGGAAACTTTAAATATAATGATATAGGCAGCTTCAAAGTAAAAGGATGAAAAAGGACACATCAGGAAACATTAATCAAAAAAAGCAGGAGTTGATATAGTAACATTAGATAAAATAGACTTCAGCACAAAGACAATTACCAGAGACAGAGAGGGGCATTATACAATGATAAGAGGGTCACTCCACCCAGAAGACACAGCAATCTTAAGTGTACATGCACCAAGCAATAGGGCTACAATATATGCAAAGTAAAAACTGATAGAACTGAAAGAAAAAAATATATACAAATTCATAATTTATAGAGATTTCAACATCTATCTCTTAACAATTGATAAAACAATTATAAAATGAACAAGGATATGGAAGAACTCAACAACACCATAATCAAACAGGATCTCATTGAAAACTGAAATTAATAAAACACCCCACTCAACAACATCAGAATACATATTCTTTTCAGTTGCCCATGGAGCATATACCAAGATATGCAGGGCCATAAAATAAACCTCAACAATTAAAAAAAAAAGAAATCACACTGTATATTCACTTACCACAATGAAATAAAGTCAGAAAATAAATCACAGAAGGACAGGAAAATCTCAAAACACTTGGAAATGAAATATCACATTTTAAAAATCCATGGGACAAAGGGAAATTTCAAAAAAATACATTATAATGGAAGAAAATGAAAATACACTTATCAAAATCTGTAGCTAAAGCAGTGCTGAAAGGGTAATATATAGCAATAATTGCATATATCAGAAAAGTCTAAAACCAATAAGTTCCCATGTCAAGAACCTAGGAAAAGAAGACCAAAATAAAAATAAACCAAAGAACGCAGAAGGAAAGAAATAATTAATATTAGAGCATAAATCAATGAAATTGAAAACAAAAAAGTAGAGAAGATCAACAAAAAAAGGTTGTTCTTTAAATGTATCAACTAGAATTGATTACCCTCTAGCACAACTGACGAAAGAGATTCAAATTACCAATATAAACAATGAAACAGGGAATGACTATAGACTCTGAAGATATCAGATGGATAAGGGAATACTGTGAACAACTCTACATAAATTTGGAAACTTAGATAAAATGGAACAAGTCCTCAAAAAACATGAAATACTACAACTCACTCAATATGAAATAGAATAGCCCTATTAACTACCAAGAAAAATAATTCATAATTTAAAAAAATCTCCAGATCCAAATGGTTTCACTGCAGAAGTCTAACAAACATTTAAGGAAAGATTAGTGCCAATTCTACACAATCTCTTCATGAAAAAGACAAGAAGGGGACACGTCCCAATTCATTTTTATACCAAAGTCAGATGAAGACAGAAAAAAGAAAAAAAGAAAAAAGAAATGCTACTCATGAATGTAAAATTCCTTGGCAAAATAATAGTAAATAGAATTTAGCAGTATAGTAAAATAATTATACACAATAATAAAGTGGTGTTTATTCCAGAGATGCAAAGCTGGTTGAATATTTAATTATCAATCAATGTATCCACTGTTTTCGACTAAAGAAAAATCACATGATCATGTCAATGTATACAAAAAAGTGCATTTAACAAGATCAGCACACATTCATGATAAAAACTCACAGCAAAGTAGGAATACAGGGGAACTTCCTCAACATGAAAAGGAGCATTTACGAACAACCTACAGCTAATAATATACTCAATGGTGAAAGACTGAATGCTTTCCTCTTAAGTTCAGGAACAAGACAAGGATGTCTGCTTTCACCGCTTATACTACACAGAGCACTAGAAGTTCTAACCAATGCAGTAAGCGAAAAAGGAAATAAAAGGCATATCATTTGGAAAAGATGAAATAAAACTTCTCCCTTTTTCCTGACTGTTCTTCTCTTCTTATAAGGACTCCAGTCATATTGGATTGGGGGCCCACCCACACTAATGTGACCTCATCTTAACTAATTCCATTTGCAATGACCCTATTTCCAAATAAGGCCAAATTGTGCAGGACTGGGGGCTAAGACATCAATATATATTTTGGGGATACACAATTCAACCCACAACATAGTTTATCTATAGCAATCTATATATCTCCTATTGATTTTGTTTCTCTAGAGAACCCTCACACACTTCATAATTCCAGCTATATAACATTTTTTATAGCACTTTAAAAAATATTTTATTTTTCCCCAAGATGGCTCCCTCATCTGTTTGCTTGCTGTTTTTGCTCATTTTCTGCTCATTGTTCTTGCTCATTGTCTGTTTTGTTCCTTCTTAGGGGACACTAGGAACCTAACCCAGGACCTCCCATGTGGGAGGCAGGCATCCAGCTGCTTGAGCCACATCTGCTTCCTGGTTGTTTTGTTTTTGTGCTCACTGTCCATTGTTTGCTCACTGTCTTGCTTGTTGTTTTTTTGCTCATTGTCTGCTTGCTGATTTTGCTCATTGTTTTTGCTCAATGTCTGCTCATTGTCTGCTCATTGCTTGCCTGGAAACTGAACATGGCAGGCACCCAACCACATGAGCCACATCCACTCCCATAATTCCAGCTACACAACATTTTGAAATAAAAACAATTACACAGTCCTGATTATGATAGCAGTGGCTGAGGGGCTGGGGCATGTAGCACTGGTGGCAGAGCTGGCAGAATGGAGCAGCAATGAGGGCTGGTCCAGTCACCAACAGAAAGTTGAAAAATAATACAACTTCCTTGACTTTTGGGAAGATGGGGGATTAGAGAGACAAGGACTCATTTCTCTCCCAGAAAAAGAGCTAGAGGACAGGAAGAAATGGTATGAAAAAAAAATGTTCTAGGGCTTAGAACACAAGGGAAAGGCTGGATACCACCTGGGGGGGGGGTGGGGCAGAGGAAAAGAATCTAAATGGGAAAACTCTGTGAGTAAAAGCTGCAGCTGCCAGTGTCCAGTCCCCCACCCCCAGAACATACAGCACTGAGCCGTCCATACTCTGGCCAGTGGCAAAGGACAGAGTGGGCCATGGGAGTCCACCTCCCCAGGAAAGGGGAGACAGAGGGACACAGCCCAAGGTTGATTCAGCATTTGGTCACAGATTTGGTCTGTTGTGTCCCACAAGCCTTTCCAGACCTGGGGCCATGACATTGTTTGCCTTGGGGGCTAGCATGGGACTAAGGAGATCCAACCCTCCCAAACACCCTCCCTACTGACAGGATTGGTTACTGAGGATGCAGAATGGAGTGGAATTATTTCCTTCACAGGAAAAGGGAGGAGGCTACAGTGAAGGCAGTGCTGAGAGAAAAATTTATAACCCTAAACGCCTATATTAAAAAAGAAGAAAGCGCTAAAATCAAAGACTTAGCTGAACACTGGAGGAACTAGAAGAACAGCAAACCAATCCCAACTCAAGCAGAAGGAAAGAAATAATAAGGATTAGAGCAGAAATTAATGAAATCAATGAAACTAAAAGCTGGTTCTTTGAGAAGATCAATAAAATTGAGAAACCCTTAGCTAGACTAACAAAGAAAAAAGAGAGAAGATGCAAATTAATAAATTCAGAAATGAAAGGGGGGCCTCTAAGGCATATGAACATGTTCAAATGTTCATGGGGCATTGTCTTGGTGGGTAGAGACCCACACAATAACTGAAGAATACTGAATTCTCATCCCGGTGAGTTCTGCTAGTATTATATATTGCCTAAGAATTACCCCCCTGAAAGCCTCCTCATTGCTCAAACGTGGCTTCCCTCTAAGCCAAACTCAGCATATAAATGCACTACCTTCCCCCCCTGGAGTGGGACAGGACTCCTGGTGATGAGCCTCCCTGGCACCTAGGGATTATTACCAAGCAATGACTAGTGATGCATCTGGAAAAAGACCTTGACCAGAATGGGGAAATATTAAATACAAATGAGTTTTTATTGCAAAGAGATTTCAAAGTGAGTCAGAGATCATTGCATAGGTTACACTTATGCACGTCTCAGCAGGATCTCATTTGACTGCCACAGTGAACAGTGTCTCAAACAGTGGGGTTCCTGAGGGCTCTAGAGACATCTAGAGACTATAAGCAGGGCAGACAATCTCAAGAATTTGGCACCCTGCCAGCAGGCCTCACTTTGGAATATATGCTCCCCAATGTAATAGAATTAAGAGTAATTTATAGTTTCCCTACACAAGGCTCTTTTTTTTGGCTTTTATAAAGGGTATTTATTTGGGGTAAAAGCTTACAATTACAAGGTCCTAAAAAGCCCAACTCAAAGTTGATTTCTCACCAAAGTCAGTTGCCACATGTTGAAGCAAGGAGGTTGCCAATCTTTGTGAAGGTTCAGCCTTCTTCTCCCTCAGCTCCAGCCTGGCATAGGGTTTGTTTCTTTCTGGGCTTTCTCAGCATGGTGAACTATCAGGCATATTGCTCATCTCTTCCCAAGGGTCACAGGATCAAACTTCTCTCCTCAGCCATGTTTGTGGAGCTCTTTTTCCTCCTGTGTCCACTTCTGTGCATCTTCTTGAGTGAGAGTCCATTTATATCAGTGCACCAAGGGGCCAGGGACTTGGCCTGAGTCACATGTCCCTTTTATTTGAACCTATTATTAGCACTATACTTGTTAAATATATGTCCAAGAGACTTAAATCTTCAGTCTGTTCATATGCCAATTGAGCCCTGAATCTGATCAGAGTTGCAACACCTACTCTCCAGTTCACTAGTCTTACCCAGAGAGTATCCCCAAACCAGAGAGTATCTACAACTGCAAGCAAGACAATTCTATCCAACTGCGCCATGGGATCCAAGGCCCCTCTGAATCAGAAACAAAGTGGGCATCACCATCCCCAAATCCTCAAGATTGGGGAATGAACAATGGACTAAAGTAGACTTATTATTATTCTACTCTTTTTCTATGGTAGACTTATTATTCTAGCAATGGAAGAACTTGTATTAGTTGTTATAAAGGCAGTAGCCACCAGAGGTTCGGGGTGGGGGTGGGGGGGAAAGAATATGGTTCAATATGGGAACATTTTGGAGACATTTGAATTATCCTGCAAGACACTGCCGTGACAAATACGGGCCATTAAACATTTTGTCAAAACCTACACAATTGTGTGGGGCAAAATGTAAACTATAATGTAAATTACAGACATGGTTAGTAGCAATGCTTCAATATGTGTCTATCAATTGTAACAAATGTACCACAATAATGAAGATGGTGTTAATGTTGGAAAGTGTGTGTGGGGGGTGGGGTATATGGGAATCCCCTATATTTTTGATGTAACATTTAAGTACTCTAGAGCTTCTTTTAAAAAATTAAAAAAATTAAAAAAAAGAAATGAAAGAGGGGATGTTACAACTGACCACACAGAAAAAAAAGAATTATAAAATGTGTAGTAGTTTGATACAGTTATGAATTCCAAAAATAGATATTGGATTATGTTTATAAACTGGTCTGTACCTGGGTGTGATTAAATTATTATTAGGGATTTGATTGGGCCACATCAGTAGGGTGTTGAGTCCCCACCCCTTGATGGGGGGGGGGACTCACAGATAAAAGACATGGCAAAGGACAGAGTTGAAGTTCTGATGTTGGAGTTTTGATACTGGAGTTTTGAGCTGGAACCCGGAAAGTGAACACACAGGAAAAGAACACACAGGAATTGAGATGGCTCCTTAGATACTGCAGAAGCCCTAGGGAGAGAAACAGAGCTGGTCACCTTATAGTCTATAGCTGGCCTTGTGGAATAAGGTAAAGACTAAAGAGCCTCATAGTCTACAGTTGACCTTGTGGAGAAAACAGAGGAGCTGAGCCTGAAGAGAAATGAACCCTGGGAAAAGAGGAACCCAAGAAGCCTGAACTCTGGCAGAAGTAAGCAGCCATCTTGCTCCAACAAGTGGCAAAAAACTTTGGTAAGGGAAATAACTTAGGCTTTATGGCCTGGTAACTAAGCTTTATAAAAACCAACCCATTTCTGGTATTTTGCATCAGCATCCTTTTGGCTGACTAATACAAGATGATGTTATGAGAAACTGTATGCCAACAAAGCAGACAACCTAGATGAAGTGGACAAATTCCTAGAAATGGACAAACAAGCTACATTGACTCTACAAGAAATATAGAACTCAATAACAAAAGAATAACATTTAAGGAGATTGAATCAGTTATCCAAAATCTCCTAACAAAGAAAAGTCCAGGACCAGATGGCTTCACAGGTGAATTCTATCAAGCATTTTGAGAATAATTAACACCAATCCTGTTTAAACTCTTCCATAATATTGAAGAGGATAGAAAATTACCCAACACATTTTATCAAGGCAACATCACCCGAATACCAAAGACAGATAAAGCCACTACAAAAAAAAAAAAAAGAAAGAAAATTACAGACCAGTTTCTCTAATGAACATAGATACAAAAATTCTCAACAGAATACTTGCAAATCAAATCCAACAGCATATCAAAAGACTTATACACTACGACCAAGTGGGATTTATTCCTGGTATGCAAGGCTGGTTCAACATAAGAAAATCAATCAACATACAAATAACATATTAACTAAGTTAAGGGAAAAAACCACACGATCACCTTAATTGATGCAGAAAAGGCATTCAATAATTTCCAGAATGCTTTCTTGATAAAAAACACTTCAAAAGATAGGAATAGAAGAATTCCTCAGTATGATAAAAGGCACAGCCAACATCGTACTCAATGGGGAAAGGTTGAAAGCCTTCCCTCTATGATCCAGAAAAACGCCGATGCCCACTGTCACCATTGTTATTCAACATTGTACTAGAAGTTTTAGTTAGAACAATCAGACAAGAGAGAAAAATAAAAGTCATGCAAATAGGAAAAGAGGAAGTAAAACTCACTATTCATACATGACATGATCCTATATTAGAAAATTCCCAAAATGTCTACAACAAAGCTACTTGAGCTAATAAACGAGTACAGCAAAAGTGGTAGGATACAAGATCAACACGCAAAAATCAGTAATGTTTTTGTACAGTAGTATTGAACAATCTGGGGAGGAAATCAAGAAAAAATTTCATTTACGATAGCAACAAAAATACTCAAATACCTACGAATCAATTTAACAAAAGATTTAAAAGTCCTATATTCAGAAAACTACCAAACACTGATAAAAGAAATCCAAGAAGACCTAAACAAATCGAAAGACTTTCTCTGTTCATGGATTGGAAGACTAAATATCATGAAGATGTCAATCCTACTCAAACTGATTTATAGATTCAATGCAATAACAATCAAAATTCCAACAGCTGACAGAAAAGACAGTTTCCAAATTTGTTTGGAATGGAAAGGGGACCCAAATAGCAAAAAAAAAAAAAAAAAAATCCTGAAAAAATAAGTGCAATGTGGGAGGACTCTCTATTATAAAGCTACAATGGTTAAACAGCAGGGTATTGGCATAAAGATAGACAATTGATCAGTGGAATAGAATTGATAGGCCACATTTTATTCCACATGGCTGATGGATGTGATTCTTCTGCTTGCAGTTGTAGGCACTCTCAATTCCCTGGTGTGGTGGTTAACCATCTTCATGTTGCTGTTAGCTGACCTGGGTAAGTCCAATGAATTGGAGAATAGGAGTTACAACTCTGCTGAGGCTCAGGGCCCAGCTGGCACATGGCCAGTCCAGAGATTCAAGTCTCCTGAGTATATACCAACCCCAGGGCCAACCACAGATTCAGTAAAAGTGACAGAAGAGGCATGTGTAGTAAGGTCACATGTGAGTCCAACTCCATCACACTCCAGAGCCATCTGCCATGACCATAGAACCTGTATGTCTCCAGAGCCCTCAGGAGCACCTGTCCCTGGGGTTGTACCTATTTTGGCTGTCTCTGGGATCCTGCTGTGACATGTGTAAGCAGGACCCCTCTGATGACCTCCCCACTCATTTTGAAGTCTCTTAGCCATATAAACTCATTTGTCTCTACCATTTTCCCTTTTTATTTAAGGTCTTTTCATAGTTGCATCACCAGATGGTGATTGGTAGTAATCCTTCTGCACCAGGGAGACTCATCTCTGGGAATCATGTCCCATGCCAGAGGGGAAGGTAATGCATTTATATGCCGAGTTTGGCTTAGAGAGTAGCCACATTTGAGCAACATGGAGGCACTCGGGAGGTAACTCGTAGGTATATACCCTGCAGCTCTGGGCCTAGTTGAAATTTCAGGCACACAGGCTCATAAGCATAGTCATCAGTATTAAGGGCTTATCATTGGACCATCCATCTTTGTTGGTCTTTGCCCTTGCACTTGGGGGACTGTTGTTGTTCCATGGAGGAATGTGACAGAGCTCCCCTGGCTAGGAAGTCAGCACTACCTCAGTTGTCATTTGTAACTGTAACTACTATGAAAATACCCAACGAATATCTGAACATTTTTATATACCCTTTACACATGCCCTGGAGGACTCCCTCCCAACCATGTGTCCCTCATCAATAACACTCCACACCAGTGTTCCTCCCCTGCCATATTTGAACCCCTCTGTGGTCCAAAATGTCTTCAAAAATGAAGCCTAACATATTGCCAAATTCAATTAGTAGGACAATGAAACAGTAGTGATAGGTTTAAAGATCAGAAATAGAATACATACTAATTTAGTAAAACTAAAAGATAAATTGGGATATTAAAAAAAGAAAAATATTATAAAACTTTGAGTGGACTCACTGGTATTCTACTATAGAACTCTTGTGACTCTACCAATGGAAGAAATTGTATCACTGATGTGGAGACAGTGGCCACAGGAATTCCTGAAGGCAGGGAGAGGGAAGAAGAGATGTGATGTGGGGGCATTTTTGGGACTCGGAGTTTTCCTAAATGACACTGCAGGGTCAGATGCTGTATATTATATACCCTGCCATAACACACTGAATGGACTGGGGGAGAGTGTAAACTATAATGTAAACCGTAATCCATGTGGTGCAGCAGTGCTTCAAAATGTATTCACCAAATGCAATAAATGTGCCACAGCGATGAAATAGGTTGTTGATGTGGGAGGAGTGGGGGTGTGGGATGTGGGGTATACGGGAACCTCTTCTATTTTTCCATGTAACATTTTCTGTGATCTATGTATCTTTAAAAAAAAAAGACTATTAAAAAAAAAAAGAATAGTCCAGAAACAGACACTCACCTCTATGGTCAACTGGCTTTTGACAAACCTACCAATTCCATGTAACTGGGACAAAAGTCTCTTCAACAAATGGTGCTGGGTGAACTGGATATCCATAACCAAAAGAATGAAAGAGGTTCCCTATCTCACTACCCATACAAGAGTCAACTCAGAATGGATCAAAGACCTAAATATAAAAGCCAGGGCCATAAAACTACTAGAAGAAAATGTAGGGAAACATTTTCAAGATCTTGTGGAGCTGGTGGTTTCTTGGACCTCACACCCAAAGCATGAGCAAGAACAACAACAAAAACAGATAAATGGGACCTCCTCAAAATTAAACACTTTTGCACCACAAAGGACTTTGTCAAAAGGGTGAAAAAGCAGCTGACTCAATAGGAGAAAATATTTGGAAATCACATATCTGACCAGGTAATACCAAGTGCTGACAAGCATACAGAGCAACTGGAACTCTCATACACTGTTAATGGGAATGCAAAATGATACAGCCACTCCACAAAAACAGCAGATTTTTTAAAAGGTAAACATTCATTTACCATATAACCAAGTAATCCCATTCATGGATATTTATCCAAAAGAAATGAAAACTTGAACCTAGAAACCATACAGAAATCTTTATAGCAATTTTGTTTATAAGAAACAAAAACTGGAAACAACACAAATGTCTCTAAACTGGGGAATGGATAAGAAAACTGTGTACATCGACACAATGGACTACTATATTCAACAATAAAAAGTAATAAACCACTGATACACACAACAATATAGATGATTCTCAAGGCAGTTTGCTAAGTGAAAAGTATCAGACTCCAATGGCTACATACTATATAGTTCCATTTACTTGACAATATAGAAAAGGCAAAACTATAGGGATGGAGATCAGATCAAGGGCTGCCAGGGATTGGGAAAGGGGGAGGAGTTGAATACAAAGGCACAACATATGGCTATTTGCGGGATGATGGAACTGTTCTGTACCTTGATTGTGGGGATGTATACCTAACTCTATGCATTAGAAAAAGTCATAAAGCTGTGGGGAGCGGATGTGGTTCAGGCCCTTGGGCACTCGCCTCCCATGTGGGAGGTCCTGGGTTCGGTTCCTGGTGCCTTCTGGAGAAGGAGAGCAAACAATGAGCGGACAGAGGAGAGAACCACCTGGGGAGGGAGGATAAAAAGTAATAACAATAACTAAGTAAATAAACAAATCTTTAAAAAGTCATACAGCTGTATATCACAGAAGTTTGTGCTACATAAATGAATGCGTGAATGAAGCAAAGCAAAATAAGATACCCCTGTATACCCACATACGTGACAGCATGTGTTATCAAAGGCAAAGGGTAACTGCAACTCATATCTTGCTGGTGTGTGCTACCACCACTTTGGAAAACTATTTGGCAATATCTGCTAACGTATGCACATCCAATATGCCATCAATTTCATCTCTAGATAATATACTTGACAGAAACATATATTCACCTAAGAAAGTAAATACAAGGAGGATCATAGTAACTTTATTCGTAATAGGAAAAAAACTGAAATAATTCCAATGTCCACAAACAGTGGAACAGATAAATTAGTCATGGTATAGTCACAAAATGGACTACTGAACAGCAATGAGGATAAAGGAACTGCTGCTCATGTGACAACATGGATGAATCTCACAAACAGTATACATGTAAGAAGCCAGACAACAAGAGTACATCATGTAGGATTCTATTTACAGAAAGTAATCAGAGCTCTTACAAGTCAGAACAGTGGTTACCCTTTGGGGGAAAGAAGTGACTTATGAGGGTGTGGACAACAGGGAAGTCCTGGTGCTCTGACAATGTTCTATTTCTCTATATAAAGGCTGTTTATACTGGTGTGTTAACTTTGCGAAGATTCATTAATCTGCACACTTAATATTTGTTCACTGCATTTCTATAAACGTTTTACGAGAAGGGTATGTACATTTCCATTTTCTTCCTTCCTAAATTTTAGGTCGGCTGATAAAAGGGACTCTTATTCCAAGGAGGAGCAAGGATTAGACAGGAAAACCTTTGTTCCTGATTGGGCAGGAGGATAGAAGCAACTTTTGATCACCTGCTTTAACCTGAACAGTGCATTTAATGTCTTCCTCACAACAACCAGGAGAGGTGTGTCTTTTAGTACCATTTTAGAGTTGAGGAAGACCCAAGGACCTGAAGACAAGTGGTTTAAACTAGGATCATGTGATGCATTTCTAGAAAAGGACAAACTCAGGGAATGTCAGAGAGAGAAAGGAATCCAAAGACCATCTAGTTCAGTTCCTTCATTTTACAAAAGGGGAAAATGTGTCCCACAAAGAGAAGAGATTCATTCAAGGTTTCCCATCTATTGAAAGAGAAAGTGCTAGAACTTCAGTCTCCTGAGAAGTGTACTTCCAACACACTATAATCTTCATTTATAGACAAATCACCAAAATACTTCATTCCATTCCAAAGTATTCCAAAATACTTTCTTTCCATTTATGGAATGGAAGGAAAAAGCATTAAATTGGGAGTCAGAAGGCCTGGATCCTATTGCAATTTTACCAAGTAACCCTGACTTCTCTGTTCTGGGTTTTAATATGCCCATCTATGAAATATGGTGTGACAAAAACAAAATCAACAAGAGGTAGCGAGTCTTGTGTCCAAGACAGAGGGAGATCCAGGTTTTGTGAGTGCCAAAGTATAGCATTTGGGCTCTCCTTTGAAGAATCAGAATATAAAAATTGGGAAAAAATTGAATATTTATTGAGCATGAGAAAAGAAATTCAACAAAATACACATTTGGAAAAGTAGAAACATATCAAAATTCAGAATAATAAGGAACATCATGTCTTTAAATTAATAGCCTGATACGCCTCTGTATTATGTTATTCCTAATTTTCTTGTCTGTTATAATTGGAACTTGAAGAACTAGCAGAACTCAGCACAGAGTTGCACTCACAGCTAAGATACATTTTGGCAATGTAGTAGGGCTACAGTACAGCTCAATTCTAAAGGAAAAACACACAGGCAGCCTAGGCAGAATCCACGTGTAGGTGTCCTTATGCTCGCTCTCTCCCATGAGATCACAGAGAGTGAACTCTTCCCCCGGTGATGAAAATGCTACAGACTTTGTGCTATATTTCTGCCCAGGGAGGCCCAACAGAGGCTCAATCCCTGTCTGAGCCAGGCTCTTATCCTAGAACAAAGATGTTTGTGGAAGGGCTGGGCATTAAGAGTTACGCAGTTTTTAAAGTGACAATGACCTGGACTACTCAGATCCACAGATGACAGTGAAAGAAAATGTTGGAAACTTTTGTACCCCAGCTCATGCTGGAGAATCCATCAAGCAGAACTCTCAAGTGCAGGGACAAAATGTATATGCTGGGTTTGGAAGTTCCCAAGTGAGGGATCAGGGCTGTTAAGTTTAAGGATTATGCCTCTTACCACAGGTCCCCAATATCCCTGCTAATTTGGCCTCTCCTTGCTCCAGACATCCTTCAGTAAACAGCTGATGTTTTGGCTACCACAGTAAAGTGTATTTTGTAAAATGTCTACTCTTTTGATTCAAGTAGAAGAATACTTCCTACAATATGAAGGAAGATATGGACCAGCTGATGGACAAACAACACAATTCCAAGTCACCAAGTCACACAGTGCTGGAGCTGCAAGGGGCTGAAGGGTTCACCGAGGCTGAGCCCCTGGATTTGCAGATGAGAAAGGAGATGCGTAGCAAAAGGACTTGGCCAAGAACATGGCAGGGCCCGGGACCAGCCCCACTCATAACTCAGGGCAGCAGGCCGCTAAGCAGGCTTGGAGTGCACCTCTTCTGTTCCCAGCTTGCTCTGCGGCTGCACGGACTCTGGGGTTGGCAGATCCTGAGTCATTGCATCCCACTCTCCCACCAGCCAACCATGAGAGCTAAGCCAAGCCACCTGACCTTTTCCTCCCCCCAGGGTCCCCATCAGGCAAATAGATCTAACAACAACCACCTCACCAAGTTGATTGAAGGACCAGGGCAGATGAGCTCTGGAAAGCACCTCTGCCCCCCATCCTTCTCCTGGGCTAGATTTCCTACCACCTCTGATCTCCCACCCTCCCACCCTAAAGCTGCCTTCTTGGGAGTGGACCCCTGCCTCACCACCTTCAAAATCCTGCCCATTCTTCAATGCACAGCTCAGAGTCTGCCTTCCTCAGAAGACCTTCCAGATCTGAGGCCAGGCTGGCAGAGATAGGGAAGGCTTCCAGAGGACACAGGAAGGGAGAGGCAGGGCATGCTCCGTGAGAGAGCACCATGGAGGGCAGAGGCACCCAGTGCAGGCAAGCAGGAAGGAGTCCAGACTGCTGGAGTGGAGGGAGCGGCCACAGCCAAGGAGGCAGGAAAGGACGGCCTTGAGGATAGCTGGGCTAGGATTGCAGCCTTCCGGGGCTTACAGAGCACTGGCTGACAACAAAGGCCCATTCAGTGCTCACAGCAAGCTCAGGAGTTTAGGGAACTTGTTATTGCCCGTTTGATGGATAGACAAACTGAGGCCAGAGAGGTTCCAGCACTTATATGTCAAGTAGCAGGAAGCAGAGCAACATCTGGGAAAGATCTCTTGGTTCCCTCAATGCACTTGACCCCTTTAGGCTGAGGTTCCCCCGTTTTCTACCTAACAAAATCCTTTTTATCTTCAAGACCCAGCTCAAGTGTCCCCTCCCACAAGGGGATAATGAGAAACTGAAAACTATGAACAAACCACTGACAACTAAATGGGAGCATCAGAGAGGCTTCCTGGCAGTTTACAGAGTTACATTCATCTTAGGCAGCGGGCAAGCAGCAAACTTGAAGATCAAACCCATGATTTCATAATACTGGCTGCACTTCAAAGATGGCTGAAGGCTCAACCAAGGCAGGTCTGTTAAGCCAACATCAGACGCCTAACAGGGACCACCTGGGTCCCCAACACATAGAATAGGGACACCTGGATTCCGCAGATGTCTCTGGAACTTCTGAGCTGGCAGCAGGGGCCCAGCCCTCTCACACACCTCTCACCCCCATGGGAGAAAAAAAATATCACAGAAGCTCCCTCCTATGAGCTGCTCCTCCCTCAGCTCCAGGCTGCCAGTAGGGTGATCAACTGTCCCAGTTTGCCATGGGAATGGCAATGCTGGATGCAGCAAGTCCCAGGCAGAGTACCAGTCAGTTTAGCCCCCTGGCAGGCTGCTAATGAGAGCAAAGTCATATACAGCAAAACACACGCAGGGCACGCTGGGCCTGATGGGCAGGAAAGAACCACCCCTGGAGTAGCTGCGGGACCAGCATGTATCTGCAGCAGCTGGGTGGTCTCCATGGGATGGGGTTCTGAGGGTGCTTGCCCCAGGATTCTGGAACCTAACACCAGATAAGGGAGATTTATGGACTTGGGACATCCAGCTGGGAAACAGGACTTGCCATCCTGGGGGGCCCCCAGAGGATAGTGCTAGCTCACTGCAGGAGTCTGGCAGAACTGGGCTCACTGAGAACAAGGGGCTGGGAGGGCCTTTACCCCCTCCCCCACCCCAGCAGCAGGGGTCAGGTGGCACCACCATGATCTAATGACTGACACTAGTGACAAGGTGGCCTGACCCACAGAGAGGAACAGAGACAGTCAATACCATGTGGCCTTCCTCGGTGCACAATGGATGGGCCACTCACAAAGGAACAGCTGACAATGGACACACAAAAGAGAACTGGGACGGAGGAGCAGAGGGCTGAGGGCAGCTGTCCCAATAAATGAGTCATGACTCTTAGCTCAGTTTCCACACCTGAGCCACTTCTGACCTGGGGCCTGCTGACCAGGGAGGTGGCCAGGTCCCAGGGGACAGGGTGCTATAGCACCCTGGCAAGTATTCAATGAAGTGAGTCCCCCAGTCCTTCTCAGCATGATCCCATGCCAGAACTGGACCAGTCCTGCCAGCCTCATTGTTTCATAGGTGACAAAATGAGACCCAAGGCAGCATACAACAACTGGTCAGAGTGGTGTTTGTTCATTCATTCGTTCATTCATTCATTCATTCATTCATTCATTCATTCATTCATTCATCTATCCACCATATATCCACTGTCCATCTCTTATGTGCTAGGCCTTGAGCCACGTCATGGGGATACAGACTGGACTTGAGAGCACAGTCCTGCTCTCATGGAACCACTTACGAGCAACAGTAGGCTGGATGGGGAGGAGACAGTCAGTGTAGACGTCTCTTATAAGAACTATTGTGCCTCTAGCAACAGAGGAAATTGCATCATTGATGTGGAGACAGGGGCCACAGCAGTTGCTAAGGGCAGGGAGAGGGAAGAAGAGATGTGATGTCGGGGCATTTTCAGGACTTCAAGTTGTCCTGGGTGGTACTGCAGGGACAGATGCTGGACATTATATATCCTGCCATAACCCACTGAATGTACTGAGGGAAAGTGTACACTACAATGTAAACTATAATCCATGTGGAGCAGCAGTGCTCCAAAAATGTATTCATCAAATGCAATGAAAGTGCCACAATGATGAAAGATTTTGATGGTGTGCGAGGAGTGTGTGTGTGGGGGTGGGAAGTGGGGATTTATGGAATCCTTACTTCTTAATGTAAAACTTTGTATGATCTATGTATCTTTGGGAAAAAAAGACAATAAAAAAAAGAGAAGACTGGAATTGAAGGAAAGGGGGGAAAATGAGAGGATACAGTGAGGGAGACCCAGAAAAGGCTTTATTAGATGGGGAAGAGTGAGGCCCAAGTATGATGTAAGGAGGATGATCCAGAGAAAAGGGAAGGAATGATGATATAGCTAAGAGAATGATGACCGATGGGCAGGGGGCCCTTGAGTGGTGATGGGGGAGTGTGGTAGTTTGAAGCTGTATGTACTCCCAGAAAAATAGGTTCTTAAATTATAATCCATTCCTGTGGGTGTGATCCCAACTTAACTATGACCTTTTGATGAAGCTACTTCTATTGAGGTGTGGCCCACCTCAATCAGGATGGGTCTTAATCCCATTACTGGAGTCCTTTATAAGAGAATGAAATTCAGACGCAGAGAAAGCCACAGGAAGTAAGAAGCTGAAATCAACAAAATCTGGAAGAGAAAAGAGGCCAGGAGAGGCCACCATGTACACTGTCATGTGACAAGCTAAGGACCAAGAATTGCTGGTAGCCAGCCCCAGAATGCCAGTCTTTGGAGAGAAAGCATCAGTTTGATGATGCCTTGATTGAACTTCCCTTTAGTCTCAAAACTGTAAGTAAATAAATTCCCTTTGTTTAACCATTTCATCATATTTGCTTGAGCAGCCTAGGAAACTTAAAATGGGGGGGGGGGATCAAGAGGCTGTTTGGAGGGACATCTGACTCCCAGGCAAAGGTTTCTGGATGAGGATATGGAAGGGGGGCATCCTACTAAGCACAGGAGTTGTGTTCGGGGGTCAGAAGTGGCTGGAGACTGAGGCTGCAGCATGGACACAGCATAGCAGTCCTTCTTGGTCTACAGGTGTGGGGACAGACCCTGAGGAGATGCTGCCACAGCCAGCATAGGGCTCTCAGCAGCAGGAAGAAGCTCTCTGGAGGAAGGAAGGGGTCTGAGAATTTGCCAAGGGACCAATGAATAGGGTCTTAAGGGATCTTTCAGTGAACCCTTTTCTCTGCCAATAAGTCAACCAGCATAGTAGTAAATAGGAGTCATATAAAGATCAAATATCAAAATGTTGCCAGTGAATAGCCATCCTATACTGTCCCCAAGCCTAGACCCTAGGAAAAATGAGGTCTACGGGTGGATACTTACCCAGCCAATTGCATGGAGGATGGCAGCCTTTCTCCCACCTTAACAAGACAGAAAAAGTAAAACAGATGGAGAAGAGTAGGCTTCAAATGGTCCTCTCTATGGGCCAAGACATAAATGTGGGGCACAAAAGAGTATAACTTCCTTTACACTAGCAGGAGCTTGCGTAGACACAAACAGAATGTGGATGTAGCTTGGGCCCCAGGGTCTCAACACTGGGGCCCAAAGGCGGAGGGCTTGGCCTTGAACCTGGCAGTAGAGTGGCTCCAGAAATCAGGGACACAGTGATAGTGGATGGCTGTAGCCAAACATGGATGGGAGACTGGCTCTGAGACCTACCAAGGCAGCAAAATACTTTGAGCACAGCTTCAAAATCTTCCCCCTCCAAGTGTCCTTGTTAATAGGAGAAAAAAAAGAGAGAGAGAGAACTTACAACAATGTACTGAGCAAATGAACAGTGGGGAAAAGGGAATCAGCAGACATTTCTGGGGCTGTCAAACATGGTGTCTGATTTGACACTGATATCTGGAGACTCAATAAACTCCACCCCATATCTGCTTCAGGAAGACCCGCTGGGCCTGAGTTTCTGAGCAGAGGATATCATTGGATTGAAGGTGCAATGATCTGTTCCCTGAGGATTTATCAATTGGCTATTCAGAAGGGAGAGACTGGAATTCAGTACACTCCAGAATGAGCAGGAGAGCTAGTGAGATGCTTCTGGAAGAACCTTTCAGAACATGGGATCTAACTTAACAATAAGTGAGAAAAGTATGAGACAAAATGGTAATATAGAATGAAGTGCTATGAAGAAAAACTGAATGAAGAAAAAAATGCAGAGAAAAAGAGTGGGCGGTGGGGGTTGGGGCCATGCCTGAATTATAAATGTTCTCACCTCTGGGGAATGGCCCTCCAAGTGTTCTGTTACTTCATTCTTCATATACTTTTCTGTACTTCCCAAAGTTGCCCCAGCAAGCATGCAGAGATTCAAGGTTTGGCTGAATGCTGAATGGGTCCTCTGCACAGAACACATTCATCTGCTAATTCAAGTCGCATAACCAGGGTTATGAGCCAGCAACTTGTTCTCTAGTTCCCCCTGACATCTGAATCATGTAAACAAGTTGGACCACATGCTCACTCGGCTAGGGCATGATGTTTTGGACCCCTCGCTCCAGTATGGTTGGGCCTGGCGCACGGGTCGTTGCTGACTAGGATGAAGATTGTACTATCATAAGGTGAGAGAGGAAAGGGGTATGGTAGACTGAGTTGTGTACCCGAGGAAAAAAAAAACACATTCTTAATCTTAACCCATTCCTGCGGGTGTGAACCCATTGTAAATAGGACCTTTTGGAGATGTGGACTTTTGTTAAGGTTCAGGCAACTGAATCTGGATGGGTCTTAGTCCTGTACCTGGAAGCTTTAAAAAGAGAAAGCTAAGGGGAGGAGCTGAAGGCTGGAAGTCAGCAGGAAACCTGGAGGGAAAGAAGACATCACCATGTGACAGGAAAGCCAAGGAACCTCCAGGATTGCCAGCCACTGATCTGGGGGGGGGGTGGGGGCACGTGGTGAAGCAAGGAGAGATGATAAATTCCCATTGTTTTAGTCGATCCATTGTGTGGTAGTTGTCCTAGCAGGTGGGAATCTAAGAAAGCTGCCTGGCAAGATTCAGGATCAGGGGATAAAGGTTGCGCAGAAGAAACGAGGAGTTCCTGTCTTCACATAACAGCACAGCTGCTACAGGGCTTCTCCTGTGTGAGTCTAGGGCACAAAACCAAAGCTAAGTGGATGAATAAATTAAAGAGGCAAGAGGGGACTTTTTCTAACCGGCAGCACAAGCACCTCCTCCTTGAGGGCAAGCTCATCCAAGGTGGCAGGATAGCAGGGGTTAGGGCATCAGGCAAGAGGAGCAGTGGGACACTTCATGACTTTTGAGGGTTCACTTATAATTTGGAGGGTCAAGGAGAACACTGAGGCAAAAACAGCCTTGCAAAGGGAGGAGAAAACAAGTGCCCCAGGGGGAGGAGATATTTGCAACATGGGATTAGTATCCAGACTTCACGAAGAGTTCCTGTAACTTGATTTTTCTCACCAAAGTCAGCTGCCATGTGTTAAAGTAAGATGGTTGCTGACCTCTGCCTGGTCTCTCCTTCCTCTCTGGGCTTTCTCTTCCTCTTGAGGCTTGGTGCTTAAGTGATCCTGTAGTCCTCTCTCGCCTAGCATAGGGCTTGTTTCTTTCCCAGTCTCCTAGATCAGTCTTGTTGGTCTGCTCTCTTCCCAATCTCAGCTGTAAGTATCAAGCAAATGACTCCTCTCTCCCCAGGGCCTCAGCTGTTTAAGCCATTTCCTTTCTGTCACATGATAAGATAAAAAATGACAGGGCTTTCTCTGCATGTGTGTGCCAGGCTGTGTGTCATTTATATCAGACCCAGCAAGGGGGCAGGGACTCAACCTGAGTCATGCCCACTGACATATCAAACGAAAAGCCCTAATCCTAACAGGTAATCTAATCAAAGACACCTCAGCTGAATTTAATACAGTTAAAGGGTAACACACCCAGAAGACTAGATTAGTTTACAAACACAATCTTTCTCTTTTTCGGATTCATAAAATAATACCAAATTGCCACACAGGGTGTTTTTGTTTCTGGGTTGCTCAAGCAAATAGCATGCAATGTTTCAGCTTAAACAATGGGAATTTAATGGCTCCTGGTTTTGAGGTTAAGGAAAAAGTCCAAATCAAGGCATCATCAAGGTGATCCTTTTTTCCCCAGAGACTGAGGTGTTCTGGGGCTGGCTGCCATTGGCGATTCTTGGTCCTTAGTTTGTCACAGGCAAGGTATAAGGCGGTATCTCCTGGTCTCTCCCTTCTCTTACAGGCTCTGTTGATGTTCAGCCCCTGGCTGCTCCCTCCGGGGCTTTCTCTCTCTCCATCTGAATTTCATTCTGCTTATAAAAGACTCCAGTAATAGGATTAAGGCCACACCTTAACTGAAGCCCCCTCATCCAAAGGTCCTACTAACCCTGGGTTCAAGTTCACAGAAATGGATGAGATTTAAGAACACATTTTTCTGGGGGTGCATACAGCTCCAAACTACCACACAGGGGTAGTCAAATAGTTCCCCCCACTCCCCAAAACATGGTGAAGCCATTCTTCCTAGGCTCATCCACTGTGGTGGTGAACTGGCCTTGCGAGCTGGAGAACAGACTGCAGCCACTATATTTGGACTTCTTCCCCTTACCACACCTCAGTTGGGTCCTTTGCTGTTCTGCTCCTGTGGGAGATCATGAGCCCACGTGCTAATTCCACCCTACTTCTTGGCATACTAATGAGAGCGAGGAGCTGGGAGGCTTAGAGAAGGGAGTCCACCTGAGGTCTTCCTGCACTCACAGCCTTATGTCACTGAGTATCTAACTCATTAGGAAAGGTCTAGTTCTTCAAACAATAGGGTGCAGCAGGAACAACAGCCCACCATTCTATGGGACCCCCAGTTCATGATTTGAAACTCCAAAGAGGAGGTTCTGGGATGTTCCTCCAGAAACTGGTAACCACTCGTGGGGTTGGGCCAAGGAGGATTCCCCTGCACAGATGAGTTGGACCCAGGGAGCTTTAATCTCCCTTGCAGCCTTGAGACCTGAAGTCCCATGAGCAAATTACCCCGTCCCCTCACCTCATCTCACCTCCAGTATTCTGGTTTCCTCCAGCTTCACCAAGAGTAGATGCCTCTCACTAGAAAAGGGGAGAAAGTCATCCTTGGTGAGTCAACATTTACTAAGCACCTCCTGTGTCCCCAGCGCCCAGCTTAGAGAAATGAATGACACAGTTCTTGTCTTCAAGGGGCTCAAAGACCTTGCCAGCCACAGACTCAGAGATGGATTACAATCCTGGTGAGAGGCACCGAAGAAAGGAATGTAGGTAGGAAGGTACAAAATGCAGAACTCAAGAGGCAAAATACCTAACTCTTTCAGGGTGGGGTAGGGAACATGATGTTAAAGTTGCGCCTTGAAGGAGGAACAGGGGTTTGTCAGAGGAAGAGGACAGCCATTCCAGGCCACGGGAACTGCATGTGCAAAAGCATGGAGGCATGGTAGAGCACCCTGGGTTAAGGCACTAGGGAGCCCAGCATAAACCAGATGAGTAACGCCTTCTCAGGCTCCCCCGAGCTGTTTGGCCTTAAACAGAAGACTTGGCGGGGTTTTCAAAAAGAGATTGATGGGGAGCAGATGTGGCTCAAGCAGCTGAGCACCTGCTTCCCACATGGGAGGTCCAGGGTTTGGTCTCCAGGGCTTCCTAAAAACAACAATAACAACAACAACAAAAAACAAACAACAAGCAAAACAAATGAAAACAAAAACAAAACCAACTCAGGGGAGCAGATGCAGCTCACCAGCAGAGTGTCAGTCCTGCATATGAGGTCCCAATTCAATCCCTGACCCCTGGTACCTGGAAAAAAAAAAAGAGAGAGATTGAATACACATTGGCCATTTGAAACTGAGTTGATATGACGCAGTGGGGAAGGGCGAGGAAAGACAGGAGGCCAGAGGCAGATGTGGAGGACTATTTACCAATAGCACAGGCACCAGGTCACAAGGCCTGAACTCGGGAAGTGGCAGTGGGGACACCAGAGGGGGAGCATTTATTTTTATCTGGTACTTCAAGGGCAGGGACATAGAACTTGGTTATCAAGTAAATGTGGAGGGCGAAGGAAGGGGAAGATAGGTTGTTTTACACACCTTGGGTCTGAGGAATGGCAGCACTTAAAAAGACTGGGGATTTTTCTCCTCACTTGCAAAAAAAGACCTTATGAAGATGGTCCTATATAGGACCATCCTGGCAGTCACAGACAGTGGCTTCAAGAAAGGAGAGCCAGCAGGGGGTGTTTAGCCCTGCCAGGCAGGACTAAAGGTTCTAGAGGTCCAAGTACTTGCCTCCCTGCTAGCCTTGGTGCCCTCCAAGGGACACACTAAGGTTAGGTCGCTCAGGGCCCCAAGGTGGTCAGTTTGACTCTTGCCTTGGGTGTGCGGGCTGGACCCCCCAACCTCACGGGGGCTCAAAAGGGCACTGCTTGCCCTGTGTACTACAGTGTAAACTATAATCATGCGGTGCAGCAGCGCTCCAAAATGCATTCACCAAATGCAGTGAATGTGCCACAATGATGAAAGGGGTTGCTGATGTGGGAGGAGTGCGGAAGTGGGGTGTGTGGTATATGGGAACCTCATATTTTTTAATGTAACATCTTTTGCGATTGATGTATCATTTCTAAAAAGACAAATAAATAAAAGCAAAAAAAAAAAAAGGGCCTTTCTTGGATTCTGTAGCTCAACTGGTCAAGCGCCGCCCCCGTCCCCCACAGCCAGCTCCACCCCTGCCCGCCCCCGCCCCCAACTTGGCCCTGCTCCAACCATCCGCTCCGGCCCCCGCCCAAAGCTGCTCAGCCCTGCCCCTCCCACAGCCCCGCCCCCACAGCCCCGCCCCCCACAACCAGCTCGGCCTTGCTCCGCCCCTCCCTGTCCCTGCCCCGCCCCGCGCCAGGATGGCCCTGTTCCTCCCACAGCTCCGCCCCACCCCGCCCCCCACAGACCACTGGGCCCTGCTCCGCCCCTGCCCCACTCCCCACAACCAGCTCGGCCCAGCTCCTCCCACAGCTCCGCCCGCCCCCCACAGCCAGCTCGGCCCTGCTCCGCCCACCCGCTCGGTCCCCACGCACAGCCCGCTCCTCTCACAGCTCCGCCCCCCGCCCACTCCCCCTCCTCCCTGCTGAGCCCAGCTCCTCCTGCAGCTCCGCCCCCACAACCAGCTCGGCCCGGCTCCGCCCCAGTTCCTCCTCCCCTAGCTCTTCTTTCTCCTTCTCTTTCGCGCCTTCCACGTCGCCGGCCTCGACCCCCCAGCCGCAATCGCGTCTCCGAGAGAGTAATGGGCCTGGCGTGGCGTGTTTGCGTACGTGCGTGCCTGGATACCGCAGGCTGCGTGTGTACGTGCGTGGTACGTGCGTGCGTAAGTGCGTGGTACGTGCGTGCGTACGTGCGTGGTCCGTGCGTGGCTGCGTGCTTATTTACTTGCTCTCTCACCAGGAAGGAACGTCCTCTTCTCGACCGGTAAGGAGGGCACCTATCACTTGTTAACGGTCACCTGCGGCACCTGCGCAGCAGCGACGCGGGCCGGGCGACCGCCCCTCCCTACGCGGCCCACGTCATCGCCCCGCCTTGGCCGAGGGAGCGGTCTTCCTGGCCAGTGGTCGCAGGGCGGGGTTGACCCGGAGGTCGTGAGACCGACCCCGCCTTCGGCACGGTATTTCCCTGGCTGTTGTTCCCCGGGCTGAGGGGTTGGGAGCAGCCGAGGCCGCCCTTTTCTGTCCCCTCCTCCTGCCGCCATCTCACACCCTCGAGCCTCTCAGTGTGTGTCCCGGCAGTATCCACAGAACTGTGTGTAGAAAGGCAAGTATACACGTCCACACACACTGATTCGAGCCCTTACCCTGCCCTCCCAGCCTCGCACTTGGCCTTTAGGCTAGGGACTCACCAAGACCCGAGGCTGTGCAGTGCCTGGCTCTTTTACCTGTGGCATCCCTCCCCAGGTTGGTCTACCAAGGCATTTGAATCCAAGCAAGTTGAGCAGAACGGGATTGGGGGCCGCCAAAGGCCAATCATTGCCATGCACAATGGAGGGGGAGGTGTCATTTTTCTTCTCTTGGATCCCGGTTGGTGTTTAGCTAAGAATGCGGCCCACTGACAGGAAATGATTATCTGTACTGCTGGCTGGTGCATCATGTGGTTCCTGACCCAAACTGAGCAGGAGGGAGCAGCTGCCATGATTAGCAGAACCTTGAGTGAGGTGGTCCTCTGTGTGCACGTGCCCATCAGTCGGGCCCTTCTAGCTCTCCTTGGTCTGCAAACCCTGCTGGGTAGAACATGCTACTGTTGCTATCTCATGCTTCATGATCTTTTCTTATTATCCCTCTTGTCATGGTGCAGGTGAAGAAGCTGAGACAAGTGGAAGAGCATTTCCTTCTCAACACACAAAGCAGGTACCCTGCAGCATGTGAGATGTAACTTTACACTTTCGTCAGTTCCCACGAGAGACTCACTCACACAGTTCAGCCTTGAGTCTTGTGCTTTTGAGGTGCTGGAAAAGGGCTGGTCAAGACACTGAATGGTGGAAACTGGGCAAATCTCCAGTCTAGACACATACCCCAGTAGAAGAAATAGAAATGGCCAGGCCACATGGGGGATATTTAACCCCCCTCATAAGTAATCTAAATCCAGTGAAAACCACAGCAGGCAATCCTTTGGTACCCATCAGGTTGGCAAAGAGTACGCAGAATGATGATGTCAAAGTCAGCAACTGTGTGAGGAAATGGCACTGGTGCCCATGGATAGTGGCACATCCACTAGTAGAGTCTTTGTGGAAGGCAGGTTGGTAGTGCATATCCAGATTTTATTTTATTTTATTTTTTTTAGATTTATTTTTATTTATTTTAATTCCCCTCCCCTCCCCCAGTTGTCTGTTTTCTGTGTCTTTTTGCTGCGTCTTGTTTCTTTGTCCGCTTCTGTTGTCGTCAGCGGCACGGGAAGCGTGGGTGGCGCCATTCCTCGGCAGGCTGCTCCCTCCTTCGCGCTGGGCAGCTCTCCTTATGGGTGCACTCCTTGCGCATGGGGCTCCCCTACGCGGGGGACACCCCTCTGTGGCACGGCACTCCTTGTGCGCATCAGCACTGCGCATGGGCCAGCTCCACACGGGTCAAGGAGGCCCGGGGTTTGAACCACGGACCTCCCATATGGTAGACGGACGCCCTAACCACTGGGCCAAAGTCCGTTTCCCCATATCCAGATTTTAGATGTGCATGCCACGTTACCTAGGCATCTTCCTGAACATATTTTTAGACAACAAATGTTTGTGATGATGTCATTTATAGTGACAGAAAATGGAATGGGAAGCAATCTGTGACATTTCACCAGTAAGGGAACAGTTAGGTAAATTATGGGGCAGCTAAACAATGGGATACCATGCATGTAGTGAAAAATAAGATAGATGATGTACAGAAATGAAAGAATGTAGTTGGGATGCTGTTAAATGGAAAATTTGTGCTCCAGAAAGCAGGGTTTACAGGATGCCTTTTGATCACATGTGCATTTTCTTGTATATGTGTAAACAGCAGTTCTGGGAGGTTACACTGGTGACCTCTGGAAAAAGCATCCCTCTTCATACCACTGTATGTGATCTAACCTTTTTGTAGTATGCCTGTGTTCCTTTTGTAGTCAGAAAACAAACAAACAAAAACCTAGTAAAGCTGTTCTCAGTTTGGAAAGAAGAGTAAAGGCCCTAGCTGTGAAATGCACTGTGCACTAGTGAATATATTGCATATTTATTCTTCCTTATCTACAGAAGCTCTCCAAAAGAGTCTTACTGCCTGGTTCTCTTGCTCTTTCATTTATTCAGCGTGTTCAGTAGGAAAGCTTACTTGGTGTTGGGGATTCAGGCATAGACGCTTCTCTCAGGAAGCTCTCATCTAGAGGAGAGACAGGCATACTGATGAGTGTGGCCTTCTGATTGATAGAGGCACAGATTGCTCTGTGAGCCCAGGGCTGGGCACGGAAGCTGGCACAGGAAAGATTCCTGGAAGACATGCCATCTGAGCTGAATCCTGAAAGATGTGCCAACTCAGCCAGGCAAAGGGGAGAAAGCCTATGTCAGGGTCCCAAGGTGAATGAGAACCTGATGCTTCCCGAATATACAGCTAGGACAATGCGGATGAAGGGCATGTTTGGTGGGGCAAGAAATGGTGGTATCAGAGGCTGGAGAAATAGCAGGAGGCAGATTCTGAAGGCCTGGTGGGCGTTGTCAAGGCCTGTGCACTCCTCTGACTATATTGGGCCACACTTGATGGGTTTAAGCAGGGAAGTGGCCTGATCAGATATGAGTTATGGCAAGCTCATTTGGGGGGTGGTGATGAGGGGTGATTAAAGGAGGGAAAAACTGATCACAGGGAGATGGGTGAAGCAGCCGGTTTTCTGAGGATGGACCTGTTGTGTTTTTGTTTTGTTTTAATGATAGACAGTTGAGATTAAGTTTATGTACTTAAAAAAAGGAGTGGTAGAGAGGGAGAGAGTAACCACTGTGGGGGTATGGCAGGAGCTCCTATGTGGGGTAATGAGCCAGGGAATGGAGCTGCAGGTACTGTCATAAGAATGACAATGAGAGCCACCATTTGGGACTGTCCTGTTACATGCTGAGAACTGGGCTAGCTGCTCTCGGTCCCTCCTCTCCTAGCCTCAACAGCCATGTGGGAACTGAGGCGCCACGAGCTGCTGTGCCTGGGCTCCTTCCAGTCCCGGCTCTGCCTTTCACCGAGGAGCAGGGAGTTGTCTCCCAAGGTGTGAGCACAGAGGAGGCAAGGAGAGGGCAGGCTGTGTGGAGTCAGGTACCATGTCGCCCTGGGCCCATTGCTTCCCTCCTAGCACCTCGTTTTCCTTAGCTGCTGAGCAGGGTTCTTTTGAGGGTTAAATCCCATTATCCATGGACCACTACTGCCCCGGGGCCTGGCACAGAGGAGGCGAGTCTGTATTTTTGCCCGTCATTCTTGCTCTCACTCTCGGTCGTGCCCTGATGGCCTTGTGGTTTTCAGTTCAGGTTGTGGGTAGGGCCATCTGCTGTCAGTGGGAGAGCCGTGGTAGAGGAAGGGGCTTGAGGTGCCCAGCACCCAAAAGGACTGTGCCGGAGGGACCTGACGATGGTCCTGTGTGGTTGCTAGGTGTGCCGAGGGTCGAGCTGGGGTTGTATGCTGAGCACTTGGGTAGAGCCAGGAGGATAGGGGCCCTGCAGGACCTTAGTGGTGTGGGCAGGGTGGGATAGGAGAAGAAGCAGAGCTCTGCATTGTCTCTATGGGCATGGAGGAGGGCTAGAGCCACACATCTTTAATAACACTTTCTTGATCCCCCACTGGGCTGAGGGAGCCTCCCTCCTTGGTGTTCCCTAGTGCTCTGTGTGACTTCTGTTGTTCCACTCACCACACCCTCTCCCTACCCTATCCTGTGAGCCCCCCAAAGATTCCATTGGATGAACAAGAGTCATCCAAATCCCAACCCCTTCTGTTTGTGCCTGCCACAGCATGGGACGTAAGTGGTTGAGTATTGATAAATAGGAGTGAATGCTTTCCTCTACCTGACCAGCAAGGTCTGTAGAATTTCAGGGGTCCCCAGGGGTCTTATTTGCATGTTGTGATTCTGTATTTCTGTAGGCCACCTGAGGACCAGAGAGCTCGTGGAAGATGAAGTTTGGCTGCCTCTCCTTCCGGCAGCCTTATGCTGGCTTTGTCTTAAACCGAGTCAAGACCATGGAGACACGTTGGCGCCCCCTGCTGAGCAACCACCAGAACTGTACCATCGCCATCCACATCGCTCACAGGGACTGGGAAGACAATGGCTGGCGGGAGCTGCTCGTGGAGAGACTCAGGATGACTCCTGCTCAGATTCAGACCTTGCTTCAGGAAGGGGAAAAATTTGGCCGAGGCGTGATTGCTGGCAAGTGGCAATATGCCAAATGTTGTTCAGACACCTCCAAAAGCTACCACCCAGGATCTTGCTCGGGTGTTTTCATGGCTTTTCTTTTCTGTATAGTTGGTTTTGTATTTGCTGTAGTTTCTTTAAGCAACACATCATCAGTGGGGCAGTGGAATGGTACTAGGGGCACTGGGCAGGGGGCGGCAGGCCTAGGCATCCAGCTGGAGCTCTGCCCGAGGCAGACTGTGGCCTTGCATAAATCGTTCCATTCTAGGCCTCACTTCTCCATTTGTGATCTGAGAGGCTGAGCCAGGGCCATACTTCTCTCTGGCATTCAGCCAGGTATGCATGTGTGTCAGAGACCATGAGGGTGGCACACAGCAGATTACGATGGCCTCTTAAGAGATAGCTGCCTACCTGGGTTCACATGCCTGCCCCACCCCCACTGCCCACGAGATCCTGGGCAAGTCCCCTGACTTCTGGGTGTTAAGTTGTGACGTTAGTGTCAGCACCTGTTAACCTGGTGAGCAGCTTAGGCATCATCTGCCATCGTCACTTGATGATGATCTTTATCAGGTATCAAGTGTTGTGGCTGGTGCCCTTCCAATCTCTGACTGCTGCCCTTGGCAGTTCCACTTGGACCTGCCCATTATCTGTGTGGGTTCACTGAGGACAAGCCTCTCCATGTCTTCGTTTCTGGAGCCCTCCCTCTACCTTTCCCTAAATTCCCTGAACAGAGTTTGAACATTGTAAAATGCTCAGTAAAAGGGATTCAATTCTAATTTCCTTTTGGTGGTATCCTCTTAGCCTATAGTGCTGGTAACTTTGAATAACCATGCTACACCTACAATCTCTGGCTTATGGAAGTGAAAAATATCTGTTTCTCTCTTTGTGTGCAGGACTCATTGACATTGGGGAAACTTTGCAGTGTCCTGAAGACTTAGCTCCTGACGAGGTTGTGGAGCTCGAAAATCAAGCTGTACTGACCAACCTGAAACAGAAGTACTTGACCGTGATTTCAAACCCCAGGTGGTTACTGGAGCCCATACCTAGGAAAGGGGGAAAGGATATATTCCAGGTAGACATCCCGGAGTGCCTGATCCCCTCAGAGCAGGAGGCATGAGGAGTGTGGGCTCCTGAGAGGAACATTATGGAGAAACAAGCTAAAGGGCTTTCGCCATCATGATGCACATATATAAATCAGGTGAAACTGAAATTGCCATTGCATTTGGGAGTGCTGCTCCTGCAAATAGATGTCTCTGCTTAGAGGAAGGGAAGGGGGGCATGGAGTGAGGCTTTCTTTGTGAGATATCTTTATTTTTTCCCTTTATTTTTTTTTTGAATGTTACATTCAAAAAATATAAGAGGTCCCCATATACCCCCCACCCCCCTCACCCCACTCCTCCCACATCAACAACCTCTTTCATTATCGTGGGACATTCATGGCATTTGGTCAGGGTCCACAGGATGGAGGAATAGAGTATGGACTAGAGTGGACTTACTTATATTGTGCTATGGAACTATTGTGATTAGTAATGGAAGAAATTGTAGCATTGATGTGAGATGTCTCTTGAGGCTTATCAACTTTGACCTTTACATAAAAGGAGAAGCTGCCAGTAAGAATCTCAGCACTGCCACTGATTTTGGGCCTGCTAATTTCTGGATGGACAAATAAACATGTTGAAAATAACTAGTGTTCTGGGGCTCCCTTAAATAATTTCCGTTCTCTTTGTTCTGGTCAAAACTCAGATTTTGTTTTCTGAACAGCACCCAAGGGACCTTGTGAAAAGACTAGGACTGGGAACTGACTGCATTCTTCCCTGATATCAGCCATGGATGGGCTGATGCACAGTGAAGACAATATCAGAATTTGAAAGGGTGGCTGTCTGCTCTTCAAAATTACCCTTGATTTATTCTAGAAGTGTTCTTTGGTTCATGAAGCATGCTTGTTACACATATTACATTGCTACTTCATGTGCAGAGAAGACATCCTAAATAGAGCCCTGTTAGACATTGACTTTGAAAAGTCCTAAATAGTAATATTTTGTAGCAGAGCTTTTGCTTCTTTTTCCTTGTGTGTCATTTCTTTTTTTTTTCTTTTAAGATTTATTATTTATTTATTTAATTCCCCTCCCCTCCCCCGGTTGTCTGTTTTCTGTGTCTTTTTGCTGCGTCTTGTTTCTTTGTCCGCTTCTGTTGTCGTCAGCGGCACGGGAAGTGTGGGTGGTGCCATTCCTGGGCAGGCTGCTCCCTCCTTTGCGCTGGGCGGCTCTCCCCACGGGCGCACTCCTTGCGCGTGGGGCTCCCCTACGCGGGGGACACCCCTGTGTAGCACGGCACTCCTTGTGCGCATCAGCACTGCTCATGGGCCAGCTCCACACGGGTCAAGGAAGCCCGGGGCTTGAACTTCGGACCTCCCATGTGGTAGACGGACGCCCTAACCACTGGGCCAAAGTCCGTTTCCCTGTGTGTCATTTCTTAACAAGGTATCTACTGGTCCTTGTCTGCGAGGACGATGGGCTCGCCCTCCTGCCTCCAGACATTGGCTGGAATGTCCCTTCTTTTCCGAGCCTCAGTATGGTGGCAGTGCAACCCTTGGCAGATGGCCTCTTGTGGAGGCCCCCTGAATCTTGCTCTAGAGACTCTCAACTGTTTTCGTCAGAAATTTCCTAACAAGATTGAGGGGGTCTGTGAGGAAAAGAATCTCCCATTTGAAGCCCTATTGATAATGTCAGGTGATACTCAGAGGTCAGCTGTGAGGCTAGTCTGTCTCAGGGCACCAGCTCTTCAGCTTGCCCTCAGCACTCCCTAGTAAAAGCTTTTGCTGGGCATATGAAAAATTCTGCCTCTCGAAATGAAAGAAGACAACGGAAACTAAAACCTATCTTGGGAAAGGATTTTCCGCCTCTGGCTTACGCCGATGAGTTGTGTGCAGTGTAGAGGGTTAGGAACAACATGGACTCGCAATTCACATTAAAAATGTTTATTTACCCTTGTGGGGTTTTGGTTTTCTTTATTAAAGCAGGAAATAGAATTAATCGTTATGAAATGGCCGTGTTGGTCAGTAATAACCAGTGGCCTGTGAGTTTACTGAGGTGGAGGGTCCTTGAAATGCTCGCAGAACGCGCAGCAGTATTCTGGGGTAGTCTCCTGCTGCTGCTCCTCTAAGGGCTCGTTTGGAGACATGACTGACAGGGCAGCCAGCAGGATCGAGTAACAGGTGTTGAACAAAGAAATTAGGGAAACACTGTCTGGGTAAACCATGGGGCCCGGGGGCGGTGCCACTGCCCCTACGGTTTCAGCGGGAACCTGGGGTGCAGGCGTAACATTCTGGGAGGTGCCCTCCCCACCTGGGACATTGGGCTGAGTGGGGGTACTGCTCTCCACGGGAGGCCCAACTACGCTACTCACAGCCCAGACACTAGAGAACATGACGGCTGGGGTGCTACTGGGTCCCTGGACATTTGGGGGGTCGTCCTGGGAATTTTGGTCAGCTTCTTCCGTGGGATTATTCTTGTGGATTCTCGGCGAGTGTCTTGTAGCAGCTGCCTGCTTCTTTCTCTTTGGAGCTGGTGAAGAGATCACTGGCTCAGCGGTGTTTTTGAAGTTACCTTTTCTCTGAATATTTTGGAGGAGCAGAGGGTTGTCTCTCTTAAAATTGGAGTTGCGGTAGATCTGAAACAAAGTAAAACATTTTAGTTATCCTAGGAAAACATAGTCATTCCTCCCCCCACCCCACCCCACTCCCAAATCATAACAGTCTCATTTTGCTGTAGAGAAAAGATTTTTGTTTTAAAATTCCTGGGAAGTTTCATTATGCCATAAATCATGAGCTCACTAAAGCTAAATCTATTCATAGATTAAGGAGTTAAAGTATGATCTTAACTGGCCTCTTGGAGATTTCAGTCATGCCTGCAGGTTATCTCAAAAGGGATTGTAGTTGAATATCAAAATCTATATTTTCAAAGTATACTTTGAAATCTATACTTTCAAAATTTATACTTTCATTTTTTCACAAATAATGTCCCATGTTTTTAAAAAGTTATCCTTAGAAACATAAACTCTCAGTATATCAAGCATCTTGAAATATTATGAAGCCATTCAAGTAACAGAAAAAATGGGTAACTGTGTACTTTACCATCATTCTTTTATTCTCTTGAGAGTGAGCTGAAGAGTCAGTTTGGCGTATTTTGCTGAATCCATAGAGGTTAAGTTGTCGGATGAAACTCTTCGAGCTGTCTGTTTCAAAAATTCGCTCTGCACCGCTCCGTTGAAGAATTTCTGTTTGAAAAAGATCCGCGTCGATGATCACACTGTCTCCGTTCTCACTCCAGTACACAGACCTGAATGCGTCGTTCTCCACCAACATCCAAAGCTTTCTCGGGAAGGTGAGCCCAAGAATATCATTGTTTTCTTCCACACTTGCTGAGCTTTGGTTTTGATCTTGTGGTTGTGGGTTGTCTGGGGATCCTGGACCTTGGCTCTCAGCTTGGTCACTGTGCTGGTCTGGAAACTCCCTGGACTCCACATTCAGACCAGATGATGAAGTAGATGGGGCCTCTCTTTCTTGCTCTCCATCAGCAGATGGGGGCAGCCTGACTTTATCTCTCTCTTTGTTACCCTGAGTAGTCATGGTGCTAGACTAGCATCAGGAGCATTTTGTACCCAAGACTATCACTGTCGTGTCGGGTCAAAAGTGCCGTCTGTGAGCCCAGGGATGCCCAATAAATAGTGTCCACAAAATTCTAGAGCTTCGGTAGTGGGGCAACCAGCTGCTTAAGTCATCATCCTCTTTATTTGTCATGTGATGTCACAAAGATGGCTCACAGCCTGGGTCTCCCTGGGTAGGTGTTGGGAAGGGAATGAGTGGCAGGGACCCCAGCTTCTCACTTTTCTGAAAGTGTAGAAAGAGATTCAAGTGCCCAAGAAAGGCCCCAGTCTGCTGATAGGCACATTGTTTTCACAGGGCCAGGCCCTGGATTAGTTGAGAAACCATGATCCTATTTCCACCCCCACACCTAAAGGCAGGCCTGTTGATGGCCTCTCTGACTAGGCTCAGGTACTGCCAAGACTGCCCTAGGCCTTGGGCGATTACCTCCCCAAGGATGGTGGTCCCTACCAGGCTAGTTGACCTCATCTCAGGTGATAAAACTTCTTTTCTCCCTCCCCTCTACTTCCTTGCCCACCACCCACAGCTCCCTGTTCCAGCTGCTCTTGCTAGTTACTTGGGCCTTCTCAAGATAGGCCCAAGTAAAGAATCATGTTTTATTGCCTTTCAGTCACGTTATCTCCAGAGTGGGGCGGTGCCTGGTCATGGTGGTAGCGCTCCTTGCTCCTCAAGCACAGTATTAGCCTAAGCAGCATAGGTTTCATGATAGGATGACCACATTCTCCACAGCTCTTGGGATGCTCACCTTGAGCTCTGCTTGGCTCCAAATCTCATCCCTTTACAGATCACAATGGGATTTTCTTTAATTCCTGTTTCTTCTCCGTAGATACTGTGCTCACTGCCCAAGGGCATGCTCCCTTTGGAGCACCTGCCTTAACCACCCCTTCCAAAATCACTGTCCCTAAACATTCGAGTTTAGCCAGTGACTTTTCTTATCAATGGACTGCCTTGTAGCAGCTGCCTATAAAGTGGCATTTCCTTTTTCACTTGTGTTCTTTAGCTTCTATTCAGGGTATTAGCTCACCAGCTCCCTACCCAGATATCTGGCCTCCCACCTCCAGGCTGGGCCTCCTTTGCTACGAGCCTTCTTAATTACTTGATCTTAGGGTTTGCTATATGTTCAAAGTATTTCACCATCCACCACTGTCGGCCCCGCTCTTCCACTTCCCACCACCATGTCCTCCGGCCATTACCACAATGAGATTGTTAGAAAGAAAGCTGCACCTGTAAGAGAACAAAAGCTCACCCGATTGTAGAGGAAAAAAGAATTTTATTAACATTCTTCCAAGAACGGGCACACGACCTGGATAAAATGGCTGGCACACCAAAACAGCAAGAAATAATAATATTTATACCCTAAAACTAACACACAAGTCCCTCCCCTGTTCCCCACTGATTGAGTACTTCAGGGGTTACAGCCTATCCGAGACGTCTAACTAAGTTACCCTATTCCCACTCTTAGTTGCCGCTGCCACACTCTCTACACTCTGGCAGGCTGGGCGAGCTTGGTGCAGCTGTCACTCCTGGCACACTTCAAATTTGGCGCTGCTTTCACTATTGGCCCCGCCCCCACTTTTCACCATTGACCTTTCTTGCTTTGGCCCTACACTCACTTCTCACCATTGGCCTGTCTTCCTTTAACCCCACCCCCACTTCTCACCATTGGTCCTCCCTTGTTTCAGTACCACTTTTCAAATTCTTGGCACCAAAGCCTCTAGAACCCCTTTCCCTGCTTCCTTGAACAGTAGATCTGGCTCTGGCTTCCCCAGGAGATCCAACTCTGGCTTCCCCAGAAGATAATTTTCACATACGTGAAAATTATTCCCCAGAAGAATAATTCTTAACACTTTCCTGCAAATCCCCTCTCTTTCTTTTAGACTCTTAGTTTTCACAATTTAGTTTCTCAAATCTGCCGAGAGCATCCTCACATTCTTCATCATAGAGATCTTCTTCCTTAAGGGGGTACAAGTTGTTTTGCTTGTGCTTTATGGGCATCTGTTTGCTTAGGGCTGTTTTAATGAGTTTTTGAGCTAACCCTCGGGCACATGGAGTGTTGCAATATCTACCTGCTATGAGTAGCCCAGCCATGATGATAAGGGAAGTCAGGACAGACAGTGCCACTCCTTTCCATTTTCCAAATAAGCTCTCTAACCATCGCATGAGTAGGTTGTCAATGCTAGAATTTCCTGCTAACTCTTCAGATAAGACTGGTAAGCCTTGCAAGGCCTTGATGATAGTCTTGTCTGGGGAAGTATTATTGGGGATGAAGGTACAGCAACTAGCTCTAATCATAACTACCTCCTTTTTCCGTTAGCATCACGTCTAGGGCTATCCTCTTTTCCCATGCCATTCGGCTAGTAGCATCCAACTATTCTGTTATTCCCTTAATTGCATCCCTAGTGTAATTGGTAAATCTTTGTTGAGTATAGTATATATAGTTAATCCAATCCACATTTTTGTTAACGGAGACCCACCAGAACAAGAATGACTCAAATCCTACAGCTACTTGATTTCTAGCTTTAAATTCGTTGGGAACTCCCCAGGGAACTCCTATACTATCTAGATAAATTTGGTCATCAAAGGAACCAAGTAAACTTCTTTTTGTTCTCTTTCCCTGGTTTTGTCTTTCTTCCTCTTTTTCAAATGCAAGGGTAAATGGATGGCCAGTTGAACCAGAGTACAGGTTCCTCCCCACTTCTCAGGTAACACCCGTCAGAGTGTGTCCTTTCCGCAGTACCACCAAAGGTCTGCTCAGGGTATGGCCAAACTGGAGAAATTGCCAGTGCTATCTTCACGTTCCATACTCGTGTACACAAGGCCATGGTTCCAAGATCCTGGAGCTGTTTTCCCCATCTAGAGAGACAGGCAGAGGGACTTCTGGCACCAGGGTAGGAAGCCAGTACGGCTTTGATGTTTCCCTTTTTGACAGGAGGGAAGAGAGAGGACAATGTACTACAAATTTCACCAGGAGTAGCATTCTGGAAGAGGAGCACCATGCACTTAAACTCCCTTTCATGCTCTTCCATTCCTATCAGAAAGGGTACAATATGAGCAGTGGGCCGGCCTGTTACACAAGCATAGCCGTTGCTTTTGTTCAGACTCTGGGCTGTATATTTGACCCATTCTACCCAGTCACTTGCATCTTCATATCCTGTCCCTATTTTTATGGTCTGCTTTAAATCCTCTGTCCTAAGTATCCTGACTGCTTTGGGATCATTCTGCATTGGGGAACTGGCCTTTGGTGGGTTTTCCCTTGGTATCTCTGAAGGGTTAGCTGGAAGGGATGTTGGTGACATCATATCCACAAGAGAAGGAAGGACTCGAATACCGGAACTTCCCCAGAGGATCTTTACCTGTAATGTCCACCCCCATCCCATCAACTCAGGATAATAGTAATGGCTGTTGTTGCTGAATTTCTCTGCCTTTGTAATAGTTATTACTACCGGGTTACACTGGAGGTTTTTGCAGTCTGGTGGGGTATTACCTTTATAAAAGGCTATTTTTTTTGTCTTTTTAAATTTTTTAAATATTACATTAAAAAAATATGAGGTCCCTATATACCCCCCACCCCCCTCACCCCACTCCTCCGGTTTCAAGTGAGTATGACATCCTCCATTCCTGGCAGTCCACCCCTTGTACTTGGTGGTCCACCACACAGCTCCAGTTGAGACGGGGGGTAGGCTGAGATAACCCCTCAGTGACTGCAAACATAGATATTTATTTTGCCCACTCAGCCAGCACTGCTATCCTAAATCTCCAAACCTTATCACTTGGCAGGAGTCAAACTGCACAGTCTGAGACTCTAGGCCTTCAGGTTTTTTACTGTCAGTTTAATGGGGCTTGTCATGACCTGAATCTGAAACATCATAGTCAGTATAATTATTCTCATTTTCAGAAACTTTAAATCCTTCATCTGCTAGTCTCTTAAGGCACTAGTCAAGGTGGATATAAATAATAGCCTTCCCTCTAAGTGGAGGGATATCTTCCCACAAAGTTCACTGATATGGAGTCTGACCAGTCCCTCTCCCTTTCTGATATGCCCTCCCAACGATTGCCTTCTCAGAGTGATGCTTAAGAGATCTGAAGTTGGAGTTATTTCCCAGGACTTGGACGGTGTTGGATACTTATTGTCTGGTTCGTGTACTGGTCATTTTACTCGAGAGTAGTAAGTCCAGCCTTTTTCTGCTGTCCGTGCTGCAGTTTCAGTTGTCAACAAAACTTGATAGGGTCCTTCCCAGGTTGGCTGAAGTTTGGACTCCTTCCATGACTTGATTCAGGCTCAACTGCTGGGTTGGTGTTGATGGACAGTGAATTTGAGAGGAGGGATCTGGGCCAGCAATCGACGATGCTTGGGGGATGACAAAGTAGAGAACAAAGCCAGTATATAATTCTTAAAGAAGAGATCCTTCTATTATAAGGAAGGGAGGTCTCTATCCTCCTAGGAAAAAACAAGCCAAAAGGCATTTTGTTAGGAGAGATTCCCAGTTCTTTCCTAGGGGCAGTTCTAATCCTTAATAGGGCTATGGGTAAGCCCTTAATCCAAAGTAACTTTGTTTCTAAAACCAATTTAGAAAGATGCTTCTTTAAAGGTTGATTCATTCTCTCCACTCTCTCTAAAAACAGTGGGTGCCACAGTATATGGAAGTTCCATGTGACACCCTGCTTTCTCATAACATCCTGTAGTACACAGGAGGTTAAGTGGCTACCGTTGTCAGGGTCTATATTTTCCACTAGCCATAATGAAGAATGATTTGTTCAAGGATAATTTTAGAAGTTCCTGATGCTGTAGCTGAGGACAGAGAATATGCCTCCACCCATCTTTTTGGATGATCTATAATAACTAGAACATACTTTAGCTGACCACTAGGGGCATTTCAGTGTAATCAACCTGAATGCTCTGGACTGGCCTAAGGCCTGGCTCCTTCCCCCTCGATCTTGCTTCCATAAAACTTTCTTATTGACCTTTGGCAAATGATACATCGTTCACTTATTCATTTAGCTGTAGTATAATGGCCCACACATCCAACATATTTAAGAAACAGATCACACAAGACCTGTGACTCCCTTGGTGTAAGACTGCTAATACCTGTTCATCACTCATTTATTCAACATTTGCTTTCCATTCAGCAGGAACCACCTTCCTTGATCATCTAGAGTCACTCCTAACCGCTCCAGCTCTTTCATCTCCTTTTCAGAGAATGTGGGGACTGCTTACTCTTTGGGAATGGATGGTATCAGGATCATCAACTTCAAAGGGGAACTGAGGGAGTCTTCCCTAACCTCTTCATCTGCTAACCTATTGCCCTTTGCTTCAAGTGTATGACCTGTTGGTGTCTGTTTACACATACCACTGATATTTCCCTGGTTAAGAGTAGATTGGCCAATACTTGTTTTATTAATTCCCCGTGGACTGGCCCTTCTCCTTTGCTGTTATTCTATCCTCTCCCCAAATTTTTCCAAAGGTGTTGACTACCCCAAAGGCATACTTAGAGTCAGTGTAGACTGTACCATCCTTTTCTTCTAATAATTTGAGGGCTTGATTTCACGCATACAATTCACAAGATTGAGCTGACTGGTCACTGGGCAATCGGCCAGCTTCTTTCGCCTCACAAGTTAGTCCATCTACAATTGCATAGCCATTGTGCCTCCTTCCTTCTAGGACCCTGGAGGACCCATCTATGAATAATTTTCCCCCCAAGTGCAGGGGAAGTTCCTCTAGGTCAGATTGGACTTGGGTCTGATACTCAATCCGGTCTAAACAGTTATGCTCAGGAGCCTCCATTTGGTCAAATCCCTTCCAAAGGAAGGAGGCTGGGTTTAGGCTGTGGTCTGTTGTCAATACCAAGTCATTTTTTTCCATTAGGATCGCCTCATTCTTCAGAATTTGGGAATAAGTCAACCAGCTTCCTGCTTTCTGAGACAGAATAGTTCTGACCTGACGAGGGGTGCTAATGGACTAAGGCTCCCCCAAAAGTCAGATTCCTGCTCTCTTCTGTCAGGAGAGTGGTTGCCACCACAGCTTAAACACATCTAGGCCATCCCCTGGAGAAAGGTTTCTTAAGGGATGGAATGGCTGGAACAGGGGCCTGCTTCAGTGCCCATTTGAGCCCTTCTTTTTTTTTTTTTACCTTCTATTCATTTTATTTTCTTTTATTTATTTTTTTAATATTACATTAAAAAAATATGAGGTCCCCATATACTGCCCACCCTCCTCACCCCACTCCTTTCCCCATAAAAATAATCTCCTCCATCATCATGAGACATTGATTGCATTTGGTGAATACATCTCTGAGCCCTTCTAAAGCTTCTATCTACCCCTGAGAGCTTAAACCTTCATTCTTAAAGGGGTGGTGAAGGATGATGGTCAGCCTTTTGTAACTGCTTCCCGCTGGTTAGGGGCAGGAGGCCTTACCTCACAAGGTGTAAAACCCTCCTGCTAGTCTATCATGGTTGAAGACGACTATGGCACCCTGGGTGAAACTGGCTGAAATCCCTGTATGGCTAACAAGATGGAAGAAATAAACTTAATTAGAATTTTGAGGATATAGGGTTTCACTGAAAGGACAGTGGGCCACAAAAATAGAAAAGGCCAGGTGCCTAAAGGCTGCATCTTCTCAAAGCTGATGGGCTTTATTTTGCAGGTTTTCATCAGAAACTGGTTTCCAGGTCCTAGCTGAGAAAAGGTTACCCATAGACTTTCTTCACGGGGTTAAGCTGAATTGGCTCCCAGCTACGTCATTTGCTGTTTCCTTCCTGGTGGGAAAATGCTTAGCCCTAGCAGGATGGCATGTGGGTGTGCCAGTCCTTCCCAGGATATGAAGGGACAGGGTTTAGAATGAGGGCTAGGAGGCAGACTTGGATTAAGCATGTTCATTAACTACTTAGAAAATGAAGTTACCAGGACCTTTTAACATGTTCAATATTTGTCTGCATATGATATTGAAAAATATCACCATAACCATCATGCATATATCTAGAATAGGAGAGATACAGGTACAGTACATAATACCAATCAGTGCATTAACAAATGTATCAGTTTCTTTTTGAGTTGCAGTTAATAGATCTAAGCTCCAGGTTTGTAACACCAGACAAGTTGTCTCTACATGGGAGCAGGCCATAATGCTAATTATGTTTAAGTTCTACTCACAGCACTCTGCTAATCACTGCTCCACTTAGCATATCCTTCACAAAGGCAGCATGCTGCAGTACCAGTGACCCTAGAGAGAAGCTAGGAAGATTGGCTGTGGTATTCAACTGACCTAGTGCATAGCGCCCTTCAGCACCATGGAGATTTTTACTTCTACACCTTCACCATGATGACATTAATTAACAAGTATTTTACCTCATCATTACAGATGCCCAATGGATTAAAAATTATCCTCCTTTACTACCACTTTCAAATGCAGATTGAGGTGTCCTCTGACAGTTTTTCCTGTTATGAAACTACTTTTTGTTATGAAAATCAATTCAGTTTCTGTTTAATAATGACTTACTGGCATAAGCCATTCAAATATTTCAGTTTCAACGTTTCTTCTACAAACTTCTTATAACTAGGGAAGAGTGTACACTACAATGTAGACCACTGTCCATGTGGTGCAGCAGTGCTCCAAAATGTATTCCTAAATGCAATGAATGTCCCATGTTGATAAAATAGGTTGTTGATTTGGGAGGAGTGGGGTGAAAGGGGAGGGGGTTTATGGGGACCTCATATTTTTTGAATATAACATTTAAAAAAATAAGGAAAAAAATAATTAAAAAACTATCCATAACCACATGGACAATAGATGCTTCATCTCAAGATAAATTCTGCCTTCACAAAATACATTCCTTTACTTAATGCTACCTTCTGCAATGCCTTCTACAACTTGCTATATACATTCAAGTTTTGTCCTACATACTTCCAATTTGATTTTATGAAAACCAGCAATCTTATCTTAGGGAAAAAATGCATTCCTTCAAACAAACTTACCAAATTCTAGTCAGCACTCCCACAATCCTTTTGCCTCTTTCTATATCTTCTTAAGTCTCATATCCCTCATTCTATTCTGTGAGTAAAGAATAAACTATTCATTTCAATTTGGGTATTTCAAAGATTTCCGTACTTTATTAAGTTCTTTTTTGATTTTTAGCCATTTGAATAGAGCTCTTTTAAGAATTTTCATTGTCATTTTAATATTACCAACTGGAGGTATTAAAACATCCACTGAACAAACAGACAAAACACGAAAATAATTATGAAAGCAAGGTCGTCTCATAGCCAGTCCTTGTCTGCCGCATATTTTGGCCAGAATACATTGGGCAGTCATTTGCTTGCCCTTGGTCCAATCATTATTGGTGCAGTGTTCCGACATCCTCCCTAATGGACTTTACGGAGGATACCCCCTCCCTGGGACTGACTGCCTCTGTTCCCCATTCTGAGTGTTGTCTGGGTTTCTTTCAAGCCCAGGCTCGTCAGAATTTCCCCACCACCAAAGCAGTACTTGACAGTCCCTTTTCTTACCTTGACCCATGCACAGGGTTGCCTGGTCACTGAGAGGCAGATTTTCCCTTCCCCTTTTCTCTTCCACAATTGGTTTATCTAAATATCTGATCTCCGGTCCTTCCAGCTGTCAAAGGCAGGCCCCCAATGGTGGAGTCTGAGACCATTCAATCAGCAGAGTGTGCCTTCTTGTTCACTCTGGGGGATCCATCTGAAGCTTCGGATTCCAGATGAGCCCCCAAAGTTGTTAGAAAGAAAGCAGCATCTGTAAGATAACAAAAGCTCATCTGATTGTGGAGGAGAAAAGAATTTTATTAATGATCTTGCAAGAATGGGTGCACCCAGATAAAATGGCAGGCATGCCAAACTAAGAAACACTGACATTTATACCTTAAACCTAAATAAGGGTCCCACCCCTGTTCCCCATTGAATGGGGCTACAGCCTATCTGAGATGTCTAAGGAAATTACCAGTTTCCATACTTTCCAGGAGGCTGGGTGGGCTCGGTGCCACTTTCAATCCTGGTGGAGCTTTTCAAATTCAGTGCCACTTTCATATATGCCCCGCCTTCACTTCTCACTATTGGCTCTACCCTCCCTTGGGCCCCGCCCTCACTTCTCACCATTGGCCCCCTTCACTTTGGCCCCACCCTAATTTTGGCCCTGCCCTCACTTCTCAATATTGGCCAGGCTCTTTTGACCCCTGCCCTCGCTTTGGTCCTGCCCTCACATTTCAGCATTGGCCCCCTTAGCTTTGGATCCACCCTTGCTTTCGCCCCTACCTCGCTTCTCACCATTGGCCCCCATCATTTTGGCCCAACACTCACTTTGGTCGCGCTCTTGCTTTTCACTATTGACCACCCTCGCTTTGATCCCTGCCCTCGCTTTGTCCCTGCCCTCACTTCTCCCCATTGGCCCCTGTAGCAGTTTGATATAATTGATGAATTCTAAAAAGAAATATTGGATTATGCTTGTAATCTGATCTGTACCTGGGCATGATTGAGGTATGATTAGGGCATTGAGTCCCCACCCAGTCCACACCCTTTGGTGGGTTGGGGACTCACAGATAAAAGGCATGGCAAAGAACATAGTTGAGGGCTTTTAATGTTGGAGTTTTGATTTTGGAGTTGGATGCTGAAGACTTAAACTGGAGCCCCTTCACATTGGCCCCAACCTCGCTTTGGCCACACCCTTGCTTCTCAACATTGGCCACCTTCACTTTGGCCCTGCCCTCACTTCTTAATCATTGGACCCCCTCACTTTGGCCTCATCCTCATTTTGGTCCTGCCTTTCCTTCTCCCCATTGGGTCCCTTCATTTCGCCACCCTTCACTTTGGCCATACCCTTACTTCTCACTATTGGCTACGCTCTCTTTGACCTGTGCTATCGCTTAGGTATCGAAATCACTTGCCCCCATTGGTCCCCCTGTCTTTGGCCACACCCTCATTTCTCACCATTGGCTGCCTTCATTTTGGCTGTACCCTTGCTTTGGCATCCGCCTTATTTCTCACTATTGGCCCCACTTTCTTAGGCCCCATCCTCGCTTTGGCCATACCCTAACTTCTCATCACTGGCAGCCTTCACTTTGGCCCTGCCCTCATTTTTCAGCTTTGGCCCCCTCATCTTGGCCCCATCCTCTATTTGGCCCTGCCCTCACTTCTCACCATTGGCCACCCTCTCTTTGGCTCTGCCCTCTCTTGGCTCCGCCCTCACTTCTAACCATTGGCTCCCCTCACTTTTAGCCCTGCCCAAGATGTGGCCTCACCCTCAATTCTCATAAGTGGCCCCTTTCACTTTGGCCCCACCCTCACTTTGGCCCCATCCTCACTTTTCAGCATTGGCCACCCTTGCTTTGGCCCCAACCTCACATTGGACCTGTCCTTACTTCTCAATATTGGCCCCCCTTCACTTTGGCCATCCTCGCTTTGGCCCTGCCCTCACTTCTGCCCATTGGCCCCCTCACTTTGGCCATGCCCTCTCTTTGGCCTCACCTTCACTTCTCACAATTGACTACCCTCACTTTGGATCCCCCCTCCTTTTGGCCCCTCCCTCACTTCTCAGTATTGGCCCCCCTCTCTTTGGCCACACCCTTGCTTCTCACTATTTTTCAAACTGGCTTTAATTCCTGCCCTCCATTTTGCCCCACTCACCCTACTCAGCATTGACCCACTTCACTTTTGCCCCCCTTGTTTGTCACACCCTCACTTCTCACCATTGGCCACCTTGACTTTGGCCCTGCCTTCACTTCTCATCATTGTCTACCCTCGCTTTGAACCATGCCCTCTTTGCCTCCACCCTCAATTCTCACCATTGGTCTCCCTCACTTTGGCCCCACCCTCTCTTTGGCTCACCCTCACTTCTCTCCATTGGACCCTATAGCAGTTTGATATAATTGATGAATTCCAAAAAGAAATATTGGATTATGCTGGTAATCTTATCTGTACCTAGGCATGATTGAGTTTTGATTAGAGCATTGAGTCTCCACCCAGTCCCCACCCCTTATTGGGTGGGGACTCACAGATAAAAGATATGGCAAAGAACAGAGTTGAGGGCTTTTAATGTTGGAGTTTTGATTTTGGAGTTGGATGCTGAAGACTTAAACTGGAGCCCTGGGACATCAGCATGCAGAGGAAAGAGAAGGCAGCCCCAGGAATGAAGGAACCTTGAAGCCAGAGTAAAGCAAACCCCAGGAATGTAGCAACCTAGGAAGCCTGAACCCTTGCAGATGTTAGCAGCCATCTTACTCCCAATAGACTTTGGTGAGTGAAGTAGCTTATGCTTTGTGGCCTGGTATCTGTAAGCTCCTACCCCAAATAAATACCCTTTATAAAAACCAACCAATTTCTGGTGCTTTGCATCGGCACCCCTTTGGCTGACTAATATAGCGGCCTCCACTTTGGGCCCACCCTCGCTTTGTCTCCACCCTCGCATTGGCTTCACCCTCACTTTTCACCATTGGCTACCCTTGCTTTGGCCTCACTCCCTTTAGACTTACTTCACTTCTCACTATTGCTCCCTCTCACTTTGGCCCCACATTTGCCTTGGCCCCACCCTCACTTCTTACCTTTGGCCACCTCAGTTTGGCCCCCCTGCACTTTGTCCCTGGCCTCACTTCTCACTATTGGCCCCCTTACTTTCCCCATGCCATCTCTTAGCCCCGCCTTCATTTCTAACCATTGGCCCATCTCATTTTGGCCCCACCCTCGCTGTGGCCTCTCCCTCACTTCATACTATTGTTCACCCTCACTTTGGCTCCACCCTCGCTTTGGCTCCACCCTCATTTCTCACCATTGGACACCCTCGCTTTGACCCCTGCCCTCTTTTGGTTCCATCCTCGCCTTTCACCATTGGCCCCCCTCATGTTGGCTGAGCCCTCACTTCTCACAAGTAGCTCCCTTCACTTTGGTCCCAAACCTCTCTTTGCCCCCACCCTCACTTCTTCTCTATTGGCCACAGTCCATTTGACCCCTGACCTTGCTTTGGCCCTGTCTTCACTTCTCACCAGTGGCCAACTTCACTTTTGACCCTCCCTCACGTTGACCCCCACCCTCACTTTGGCTCTGCCCTTGCTTCTCACCATTGGCCCCCCTCACTTTGGCCCTGCCCATGATTTGGCCTCGCCCTCACCTCTCACAAGTGGCCCCCTTCACTTTGGCCCTACTCTCACTTTGGCCCCAACCGCTCTTCTCACCATTGGCCACCCTTGCTTTGGCCCCACCCTCGTTTCTCACCATTGGCCACCATCACTTTGGCTCCATCCTCATTTCTCACCATTGGTCCCCCTCACTTTGGCCCCACCCTCGCTTTGGCCCCGCCTTCATTTCTCACTATTGGCCCCTCTCACTTTGGCCCCGCGCTTGCTTCTCTCCATTGGCCCCCCCTCACTTTGGCACCACTTTTCAAAATCTTGGCGCCAAAGCCACTAGAACCCCTTTCCCTCCCCTCTTCACCTGCAGAGCCAGCTATGGCTTCCCGTTTATGTGAAAATTCACCTTAACCCTTTCCTTACATAATCCTGAATTGTACCCCCACATGTAGATCCAGGTTTGGTCACTGGTCATGCTTTTAAACAGAGGTTTACAAAACTTTCGTTAAAGGATATAGTTTTACACTATTGGGACATGTAATAGGCTGAGAATTTCAATGGAGGCCATTGGTGGCATCTCTGAAAGATGCCCCTAGTGTCTTCATTTAAGATAGCCAACTTCCTTCAGTCACATACCCAGCTATCTTGTCTTAAGTGAGTTATTAAAAGACTGAAAAGGATGTTTTGTGTGGCCTTCATTATCTCATGAGTTCTGCTGATTTGTCCATTTGAATGGAGGGAAATTGTATTGAACAAAATGACTTGGGAAATCACAGCACTGGCATTCAGCAAAGAGTAGGTATTTGTTTTGTTTGGCATAGGCCTATGGCTTCCGTAGGACTGTTAGCTAACTTTCCTCTTTGTTTTAAGAGTCAAAGAGTGTCCACTGGGATTAAGCATCTAAGGCTTCAGGCCTGTCTTAAATCCTATAGGTGAAACAGTCACAGTGCTAACTTCAGTCTAGTTAAGAAAGACGTTATGGAAATGTTGGTCTCCCTCAGTTAAGCCTTCTGGGTCCCAGAATTTCAACTCTGGGGGCCTTTGGCCATCAGTCATTCTTTATTAGATGTCTATCAAGAGCAAGACCCTTAGAAAAAAATTATTGGTTTGCTTTTCAGTGCCCCTGTCATAGTCACGGACCCGAAGGGTATCGGGAATGAAAGACAAAGAGAGATTGGGATCAGGGGTTCTGAGAGCATTGATTTCTCAAGCTCATCAGACAAGTTTATTAACATCAGGGGCTTCTTTATATACCCCAAGCAACCGTGAGAACTAGCAACTATTCTAGCTAACTATTCCCATAACTTCATTAATGAAAACACAGTGCACAGTGGATAAGAGAGTAACTAAAGCCTAAGATGTTCTATTATGTTATTGAAACAAGTATACTCATAAATCTTGTTGCCCAGGTTACTTGAGATATCAAGTCTGGATTCTACTGGAATGTTATGTTTCCCAGAGAGATTAGCCACCTGCACGTACATCTCCAGGGAGAGCATGACCCAGTGGTCAGAAAGTAGCTTGCTACCATGGAAACAGCATGCCTTTGTTTCCCACATTTCCCCCTTTTTGTTTTAGTCAGGGTGGCTGTGCCTATCTTAGGTTGCCCTCCTCTGAGAGTCTTACCCGTCATTGACTACCAGCCAAGCGCTCTGACCATGGGGAATTATATCAGGGTTTTAACAAGTACCAAATTATTAGCTTGTCCCATTGCGTCAACATGGTGCAGTCTTCGGCATATTTCTCGTCCCAGACAAGCAACCACAATAAGCAACAAGATTAATACACAAAGTCCTATTCCTAATGCTGATAAAAAATGCTGAGACTTCCACCAATCTACTGGATTAAACTTATTAATATGAGAAATTAAATCATTAAAGATATCCTTATCTTCAGCTACATAAATCTGATTATGAGACATTTCTAATATCTTTTTCTGTAATTCTTCTGTTTCTAATGACGTATTATCTTTATGACCTATTCAATGATTTTTAATCTTTTCCCAATCAAACATAGACTTATTATAAGCAAGTGGAGTAATACAAAAGTTACTTTCATTCCAATCACATTTCAATCCCCTTAGTAGATTTAAGTTATATACTTGATCTCTGAGATGTAAAACTGCTGATTCTAAATCACTAACTCTACTGTTTAATTCTTCATCAATATGTTCTTGACTATGCCATAAGTCACTAGCATTCTTATGCCATTCATGCACGTATTGTTGAGTCTGCTCCATCTCATGAAAGGCCACGGTAGCTGTAGCGGCAGCTGCAGTGACACCAATCAGTCCTAATATGCCAGCTATTAGCAGTCCCACAAATCGCTTTGAGTGCTTCAGGATTTCTTGGGCCTTATGGAACAGCAGTTGACTTTCAGTTTATGATTGCCAAATTCGGTTCAGTCGCACTGGAATCCACGATCCCCGCTGCCTTCAAGCCATTGTAATGAAATCTCCATTCTGTAAAATATTCTCAGACAAACAAGTATGCAAGGCCCCACTTTCATAAAATAGAGCATTCTGTTATAATTTTCCAATCACAAACACATAAGGATCTCTTACACACGCCTGAAGATGATGAATTTGATTTAAATGCAAATACTGACCATACTTACTATTATTCCCAATCCATTCTATAGTAGGAGCTATTTCTAGAAAAACTTTCCATAAGTTCCCTTGAATATGTATAGGTGTAACATTACACCATCGAGAAGGGATCCATTTCCCTTTCTGTTTCCAAGCACTATTATTTTTAGTATAATTTATTTTTTCATCATGATTTAAGGATTCATGAAATGGATATTGTATATTACTAATTTGCGGTCCTTTACTATTTAGACCATACCAATATATCTGTCATTATGTGGAGAGGGACTACCCATAGGGGCACTCTCCCACACTATTCCATAGGAATCATTAAAAACGACAGATCCTCTTCCCATATGGCACTCTTGCCATCCTTCTTTATCCCTACTTTTTTTGCAGACAATCATAAGAAGGATTTTTGGTCATGATTAAATCGTAAGAGGGAAATAAAGTCACAATAAACTGAGTATTATTATTATTTTTTATTAAAAAAATTTATTTTTACAAATATTAAAAAAATATGAGGTCCCAATCAACCCCACTGCCCCCACCCCCCACGCCCCCCCCCAGCAACACTCTCTCCCATCATCGTGAGACATCCATTGCACCCAGTAAGTACATCTCTGAACATCACTGCACCGCGTAGTCAGTGGTCCACATCATAGCCCACACTCTCCCACGTTCCATCCAGTGGGCCCTGGGGGGATCTACAATGTCCTGTAATTAATTTGAAGATAGTTATGGCCCGATTTTTAACATACATACAGGAAGGATGGTTACCAATGCATAAGGGTCAATAATCAAATGGTAATAAGAGATTATAGATTCTTTGTCCTTCCTCATAGGGTTTAATTGGCAATCGATCATCATTTGGTCCAGGGAATATATGGGTCTTATTCAGATATATATGAAAGAATGGATCTTTCCAGGTTAACACTTTAAGTAATGGGTGGTTAGGTAGATAGGCCCAATAAGTGTAATTACTGGCAGCTTCCTCATTACTTACGATCACCATCATCAGAAGTTGCAGGAGACCCCATCTCTTCATTCCAAGGTTTAATCCTCTTCGCAGGTAACCAGATTTGTTCTCCATTTTCTGAAATGACAAGAGCACAGCCTCTCCCCCATACTTTAATCCTGCCTTTTTTCCATTCATTACTTAAAATATCTTTCCAGAATATTGGTTGATCTTCATTTCCTGCATCCACTGTAGATGTTTGACATTTTCCAAAGTGACATTCCACAGGTGTCAATGAATTATAAACATTAAGAAAATTTAAAGTAAATAAAGTTTTTGCCAATTGATCTTTTGGTGTTATAATACCATTATCTCCCCCTTTTTGTTTTAAAAGCATAGTTTTTAGGGTATGATGGCTGTGTTCAACTATGGCTTGACCTGTAGTATTATAAGGAATACCAGTAATATGCTCAACAGCATACGTAGAACAAAAAGAAGCAGAAGACTTACTAGTGTAAGAAGGGCCATTATCAGTTTTCATTTTCAAGGGGCGTCCCATTACAGCAAAAGCAGACCATAAATGGGAACGAACACGATGAAAATGTTCACCACTTTGTGCAGTAGCCCACAAAAAATGAGAGTAAGTATTAATGCAAACATGGACATATCGTAATTTACCAAATGATGGTATGTGAGTAACATCCATCTGCCACAGTTGATTAGGAGCCAGGCTTCTGGGATTAGTCTCAGCCTGAAAAGGCACTGTAGTTAAGGGTCCACAGGTGGGACAGGTACAAATAATTCTTGAGCTTGAAGTTTTGTTAATTGAGGAAATTTATGTCTAAGTCCTTTAGTGTTAATATGAGTTAATGCATGATATTTATTGGCATCCTGCAAACATCCTACTAATAAATCAGCTCTTGCATTTTGTGTAGCTAAAGGACCAGGAAGGGAAGAATGAGACCAGCTATGAGTAATATATATGGGCCGACTTCTTTGCCGAATGAGAGCTTGAAGGCCGGCAAAAAGTTGAGATAATTCATTAGTAATAAAAATATGAGCTGTTTCAATATGAGCTACAGTTAAACACACATATTCAGAATCAGAGACAATATTCAAGGGTTTTTGAAATTTTTGTAAAACCTTAATGATGGCTGAAAGCTCTGTGCGTTGAGCAAATAAGGAGTTTGTCAAACCTGTTCTTTTTGAGAAGTAACGTATGCTGCTTTTCCATTACTACTATTATCAGTAAATACTGTACAAGATGGTTGGGCTATGCACATAGCCCTGAAAAGCACTGCAAAAGTCTATTGTTGGGTTTTTTACAGATAGAGGAATGCAGCTGGCTTGAGTTGTTTAAGAAGACACTAAAGAAAGTTTTAGCAAGTTTTAAAACAAAGTGATAGCAACACAGCTGGACATTAACTTCTTGCAATAAACTAGCAATGTCTGGGATAGCTGCATACTACAGTGTTGTTACTTTAATCTATGATAAGAGGTTGTTTCTGTGACACATACTCTTATAATTATTAAAACCATAATTAACCACATTGTACTTCTCTTTAATATTATGCTGAAATATTGGTAACTTTATACACTCTTAAGCATTTATAGGAACATTTTACTCATACAACTTTAGTTAACAGAGGGTTAAAGGAAAGAAAAAACTTGTTCATTTTATAACACTTTTAAACACCTTCTATTCGACTTATAACATATTAAATGAACTTAACTATTACTTTAATTTTTCTTTCAAGGTAAAAGAACAAATCTCTTATAATTAGTTTGGAATAAAAGGCTATTTTTCAGGATTTAGTTTTGAGAAAGCAGTTTTGAACATTATGTTCTTTTAAAAGAGAGAAAACTTTTCCTTCTTGGAACACCGAGGAAATGATGAGGTTAAAGCACAAGAAGCTATTTTGATAAAACAGACTTTCTTTGTATACTGATTATTCAGGAAACTTTTACCAAAACAGATTAATGATTTGAGAGGCTTTGAGAAAGAACAAAGTTTTAACTTTGCATTAGTATACTATTTGATACTAAACCTTTTAAAATTTTATAGATAGACCCATCAAATTTTATTTAACTTTAATCATAAAAATTTCTTTTCCACGAACTTTCTACACTTTTAGTATTCACCTAGGTTTTGTTCCACATTCTACTCTTTCCCAATAATTAATCATTTTATCGTAGGACAAAATCATCTCCTATTTCCTTAATAATAAAAACACATTCTATATATCTTACATACTAAGTTACCAGGTAAACTTCTTACAACATATAAACCATCAACACTAAACAAGCTTGTTAAAATAATAAACTTTTCTTCACTTTAAATACTTACTAGCATGCAATATTAGAAACAGTCCCCTAGAAGCAAGTTGGCTGGGGAGGCTGGCTGCTGCCAAGCTTTCCTGTTATAAAATTACCTTTTATTATTATTATTATTATTATTAATTCAGGTTTGCTTAATAATGACTTTTTGTGATTAGCCATTTAAACACTTTAATTTAAACAATGCTTCATAAGACCTTTTATAATTATTTATAACCATATAGACTATAATTATATTATTTTAAGACAAATTTTACCTTTACATAACATATTTCTTAAAGTTACCACAATACTTTCTATAACTTGCTACATGGATTTAAGTTCCAAGAGTTTATGAAAATTAACCATCCTACTTTAGGACAAAACACACCTTTTTGCAAAAACTTATTAAATTTCAGTTAGCATTCTCACAAACTTTTAATCTTTTTAATATTCATTTAAGTTTTACATTCTTCATATCCTGTGAAGAAAAATAAGTTATTTTAATCTAGGCAAGAACAACTTTTTATAAAAGGACTTACAGTAATTTTGTTAATCAAGACTTACAATTTTTATCATTGTAGAGATCTTATTAACATTTAAACTTAAGTATTAATATAAGCACTTATTTAATTTTTGGCCATTTGAATAGAGCTCTTTTTTAAAAAATTTTTATTAATTTATATTACCATCCGGAGGTATCAAAATATACACTGACATTGAACGAACAGACACAAAACAATTACAACACATTAACAGAAACATACAGTTTGCAATTAACTCATAATTCTTACTTTCTTGGTATAGCTGTTTTTAAGTTCTTATTAGGATTTCTTCTGGAATCCATGTTGCCTGTAACATGCAAGCTTGTACTTGGAAACATTTTTATTAGTTATCAGCAATCAGTTAAGATAACTTGAGCAGCATAAATGTAGTTAAGCTCTAATTTAGCAGTTTAGACAGACCGTTTACACACATTTTTGGATTATTCTGTAAGACTATACTGAGACTTGAAGTTAAGGAGTAAACTATTGATTTAAAACTGAGAATTCCTTTTTAAACCTTGATAAAAATTTTGTACTAATTTTATTATCTTGGTTAAATAAGCCCAATTAGAATTAGCATGGAAATAAAACAACACCAATGTTGCCATGTTTTTTGTTTTGTTTTGTTTTGTTTTGTTTTGTTTTTCCAGTGGCTTAACTCTATTAACCCCCACTAGCCCACAGCTACATTGTCATATAGACAGCAGAGTGTTTGCAGAGTTGCTGCCAGAACCGTTTCCTTATCTTAGTTAACACTTTAACAGAGAGTTTTCTTACAAGCCTGATTTCACTAACAAGGACTTTGTTTAGTGTCTTTGCCCGTTTTATATCTTTCAATAGTTTAAAAGGTATTGGCTCAGGATGAAACTTGACACCCCCTTGCAAATTATTTGTATCTGGTGGTATCACATGTAATGTTATGGGGAAAGCAGATAATAATTGTTTAACATAAGGCAAAGCATCGGCACCATCTGAAAATATTTCTAATTTAGTCTTAGTAACAAGGCAATTCAGTAGGTGCAGAGGATTATACTGGATACACAGAAGATATTTCATTAGGATACTTCACTGAGCTTTTATTGATGAAAGGGTTAATATCAGGATGAGGGAAAAAACCTGATGGTTCCCCATTCACCTCAAGTTCCTGTCTTGTTCCAATTTACTTTCTTTCATTTCAAATTTACTTATGGGCTTAGAAAATATAGTTATTTCATCTTTTTCTCCTTCTTTAGACTATAAAGGATCTAAGGCTGCTGCAATTTGTTGTCCTAAAGCCCACACCGACAGGTGTATAGTTTTTCTTTTTTGGTATGCTCTAAGTGGCGCCTTCATTACTTGTTTCCACTGTTTAAGATTTAAAAGGTTTTTTCCTTGTGGCTGAAACTAATAACAGTGTTTTTTGTACTGGAGCAAAAAATTTAAGTAAATTAGCAGTTTTTACTGAGACTCCGACAGTATTTAAAAGAGATTTTAGTACCTGTGAATATTCTTCCATCCATCCTGGTAGATTACCCATACCCTGATGCTAGCGGAAAACAGGATTAATTAAAATTCTTACCACTGTGTGGTCAGACTCGAGTCACCCTTTGATGGACGTCTCAACCTTTCAGGAAGGTTTTCAGTTCCGCGTTCCCGATACTGTTGTGGAAGAATCTCTGCTGCAGTCACTACTTCGGTCCCCACAGTGGGTGCCAAATGTCAGAGTCACGGACCTGAAGGGTATCGGGAATGAAAGACAAAGAGAGATTGGGATCAGGGTTTCTGAGAGCATTGATTTCTCAAGCTCATCGGACAAGTTTATTAACATCAGGGGCTTCTTTATATACCTCAAGCAACCGTGAGAACTAGCAACTATTCTAGCTAACTATTCCCATAACTTCATTAATGAAAACACAGTGCACAGTGGATAAGAGAGTAACTAAAGCCTAAGATGTTCTATTATGTTATTGAAACAAGTATACTCATAAATCTTGTTGCCCAGGTTACTTGAGATATCAAGTCTGGATTCTACTGGAATGTTATGTTTCCCAGAGAGATTAGCCACCTGCACGTACATCTCCAGGGAGAGCATGACCCAGTGGTCAGAAAGTAACTTGCTACCATGGAAATAGCATGCCTTTGTTTCCCACATGCCCCAAAAGCCCCTAGATATGACCCCAATGTTCTGCTGCCTTTTGAACCAAATCACCATGGTCAGGAGACCTGAGCACAGCTGACTCGGCCCCAAAAGGAAAGTTTTCAGTCTTGACTCACTGAGGCTTCAACCCCACCTTGCAGCAAAAGAGAACAGTGCTGAGTTCTTGACTATGGAGCTCCAAGGTCTGAGGCCATCCATGGGGCAAGATTTGCTGTTTGGCCTTGCCTGCCACCTCCCTCCTTTAGGCCCTCTTCCCCTGTCCCCCTGGTTTGTGGCAGGAGGTTCTTCCTTACTAGTCCCCCCTGCACCAGCCTTTGTTTCCTAGAGAATGAATGAGTGAGTGAAGGAATGAATGACTCAATGAAAGTACCAAGGGTCACATTCACTGATTCAAAATTTGGAGACTGCTGCCTGCCAGAGCCCTCAACCTCCATGAAAGAAGCCCAAAGTGCTACCACTGCTCACTCAACTTCAGAATTCCTATGGAATAGCCTCACTAAGGATGTCATTTTGGACATCTCCCTAGCCCCAGACATCTAGGAATGCTCTCAATGGGAAAATCCATGATGCTTCCTGCCTTGGAACCCACACATCCCTGTCACCTCAGTTTCATAGGAAAGCACACCATTTCTCTGGGTTTTTCATGTACCCCACAGATGACTGCACCTAGGGCCAAATCTCTATCCCAGATGGTGACAATGTAGGTCAGGTATCATAGCCACCAGACTCCTGCCCTCTATTGTGCTGAGAGTTTAGAAACTGGGAGGTAGTCTGAGCTTTGGACACCATCTGGAACAGTTTTCAAGACATGTCTACACCCAGTTGTGAGGTAACTAATCTCAGGGCATTCGCCCTCCAATTTCTCCCTCCTTGCATCTCCACTCTCCCTTCTGCTGCCCATTGGTATTCCTGGCCTGTCTCAACTGTCATCAGTTGTCTACCCCAGTCACTCATAGCCCCAACTTTTGGGGAGGGAGTCCACTGTACACAGGGGGGAAATATCTGTGTACAGTGAGCTGCAATACTGCTCCCAGCCCTGGGACACTGGCTAGGGGGCAATGAACCACTAGAGTATTCAAGAGATAGATATAGATCACCTGAATGCTGCAGGGGAGCCAGTTACGTTCTTTCTGACAGGAGGTGGGGGCGAGGGTTGGAAATGTCTGGCATGCTTCTGGCCTATTCATCCAATAGACCTGCCCACTCAAATCACCTGCAGCTTACAGCTGGTAATGATGCTTCAGAGGTTCCCCAAGCCCATTTCTATAACAGGCCCCCCACCCCCCCGCCACTCAGAGTCCCTGTCTTCTCCCCTCCTGCTCCCTTCTCCATCTATGCTGAATTTGGGATTCAGAACCCTGCATGACAGCCTCCCTAGGGTCCTCTGGACTTGGTCTTGCATGTGGTCTCTCTCATGAACTCTGGCACTTGCTCTGCCCTGACTGCCCAATGCCCCTCATTAGCAAGGGATGTCCTGTTGGGCCTTGTTTCCTAGCTCTGTTCCTTGTGGGAACAGTGAAGACTCTAGATGAGTTCAGACCAGGCATCTAGTCCCAGCTCTGTCATTCACTAGCCATGTCATCATGACAAATTACCAAGCGTGATGAGCCTTAAGTTCTTCATCTGTGAAATGGGTTGGATGAACCCTGTCTCCTAGGACTGATAGAGTCTGTGGAATGTGTTACAGCACATGGCACAGTGCCTGGCATAGATAGGATCTTTGACAAATGACAATTATTTGTAGTATTATTTTAACCCTAGGCTCCACCACCCTTTCTTCTGGGAATTTTGTTATTATCCAGGAGATCACAGAGAATATGAAGCTCAACAGGACACAGAATAATCAATCAAAAATGCTGCTTCATAAATAAGACTCAGTAAACTTTCTTCTTAGAGGATCTGTTATTTAATTTGGGTGCCAGGGCATCTTTTGCAGCTAGATGTAGCTCAAAGCTCCTAGAATTTCAGTCAAGGGCCAATTCCTTCCCTCCTTTACAGCTGATCTTCCATCCAAACCACTATATTCATTCATTAGATCCTCACCAGAAATCTAGCCCTTGCCTAGAGTTGGCCAAGTTACATTCAAAATAATCTAATTGAAACGTCCTTTGATAAGAGCCTAGTGGCTTCTGGGCATCACCTTGAGTGAGTGACTCTTTATTTCTTGTGAAGTCCTTGCAGACGATGCCTACAAAACACCTAGTTCCTGCACTGTGTGCAACTGCATTAGAACAAGAACACAGGACACCTTCGATACCTGCCCCAGGTGAACAGTGCTCTCTGGGTTATCCAGGATCCAAGTGTAGCTCCTAAGAGTAGCTTTCCACCCCAGATTTTTCTCTCATCTCTAAGACACCCTATCTGAGGGTCTGGCCCCTGCCACACCACCTGACTGAATTACAAGTACTTTTCACAGAAAGAAGTCCAGTTTCTCAAAGTCCCAAGATATCTTGACTCAGGGCATTTACACTTGACTGTTCTCGCCTGGAGTCTCACGTTCTTACTTCTTTTTACTTGTTCTTAGGTCTTAGAGAATATTTCACCATATTCCTCATCCTGTTGCTGCTCCTATTCTCTACCATGCTACAGATAGAGGGGGTTTTGCTTATGGTAGTATTCCACTCCTGACACAGGGCCTTCTGAAGACAGTCACCCAGTTCATGTCTGGGAGACAAAGAAGCCAGTGAGCAGGGGTCTTACTGATTTACTTTGGCCTACCTTCTTGAAGAAGCCCAGAAAATCCAGGTATATAGCTTATAATTTTATAGGAGATTGAGGAGGGTAAGGGTAACCAATGAACTATCTTTTACGTTTTTCCTCTATTTTATTGCTGAATTCTTCATTTCCAAAGAAAGACCTGTTCCCCAATGCCATGCTGTCTTGTTTCAGATCACAAAATAAGATGGAAGGTTTCCCAATTTCTTTTACAAAATAACAAAAGTCCTTCCCCTGAGCTAGATAAACAGCAAAAATGTGTACTCAGTGTCTTTCATAAACTTATCTTCTTTAGCTAATGTACCTTCTATTAAAATGAACAACTTTTGAGAAATACCAGAAAGGAAAATAAAAGGTTCATCTCTAACTCACCCCTACAGAAGAGGAACAAAGGTGTTATACACAGTATCCTGCAGCCCCAGCCTGGCCCTCCACTCCTTAGACGGCTGACTGCCCTGTTCAGCCAGGGACTGAGTACTCGGCTTCAGGCTTCTCTAGGGGGAGGAGAGGTTGCTGGAGGAGGGCCTGGAAATTGCACTGCTCACGGCTTACTCTTCCTCATCTCTCAAAGCCTCCTCATACTGTGTTGGAAAGGCACTGGGGACAGTACCATAGACCTTGGCCAAAACCTCCAGGACCTTCATCTTGCTGGTTTCACCATGGACCCTGGGACCCCACAGGAACTCATAGCATATAGGCTCACTGTCAGGTACCTGCCGGTACTTCAGGTACTTTTCCCACACACAGTCTCTGGTGAGGAGCTTCCTGGGCTCCCCTAAGATGAAGTGCTCCCTCCTTGGATACACCCCCATCACACTCAGCAATTTCCAGATTTCCTCCTCCAGGAGGCAGTTGCCTTTCAGAAGGATCACACCCAGGACCATCACCAGGGCTGGTCTTGGGCATGCTATGACCATCACTCAGGATCCAATCGTAGGTGAGGCCCAGTATGCTGACAAGGACATACCACTGGCTGGTAGGATCCACTTTCTTCACATTGATGCCAAAGACCAGCTGCAGGCATTCAGAGGCTTCCCCAAAGATCACTGAAAAGTGGTCCCTGTGGGTTGTGATTTCTGCCCCAGTGAAGGGCTCCTTCATTCGATATTTGAGGAGCAGGAACTTCACCAAATCAGCCACCTTATCATCAGTTTCATCTCTGAACAAGGACTCAGCGTCTGGCTGGAACTGTGACATGCCTGGACCCTCCTCTCCTTGGCGGCTGGAGTCTTGATCTGATGGGCTCCATGGAGCAGCTGCCAGGGCAGTGGAGCAAGGTCCCCAAGGATCCTGGGGATTACTCAGGATCCCAGTAGCAGGCATCATTTCTGGTATGCCCGGCATTAGAGCATATGAGGGGGGAGGAGAAGGAGACCTCCAGCCCTGCACCCACCAGGCCCTACCTGTGTCTCCCTTTGGGCCTGAAGGCATTGCTCACACTTCCAGAGCCAAGTCTTCTGACCATGAGGCATGATGACTGCCAGGGGCAGCAGACAGGAAGGTGGGTGATGGCCAAAGGCCTGAAGAAAAGGAAAGCATCTGTAATCTCAGCTGAGAAACCCCACCTTGGCACCCTTAATGAAGGCCGACTTACAAGTCTTCTCTTTAGGGGGTTCCTGAGGGCCTCCCAGTTGGCCTGTCCCCAGAGAACCTGAGGGAGGAAGGAGGGCTCCTCAGGGTGCAGCTGGCCAGCTTCCAGAGCTGAGTGAAGGTGGGTGGAGCTGGGTGCTGTGGGGCCCACTGTGGCCGGGCGGGTGGGGCGCTTGAACACTGAGTGTGAACCTCACCTTGACTCCTGGCACTTCCTGGGCTGCCTCCACTCAGCTCACCTGAGGACACATCCCTCACACCAAGGCCCTCACCTCTCAGTTCTTTCCCCGGTAAGAATGGTGGGGTCTCGTCAGGCTGCAGACTGCAAGAATGGCCCTGGGTTTCCACGTGCTGGGTTCTGTGGGGTTCACACTGTCCCTGGGTGGATGGTCCCGACAGTGGTCACTCAGAATCCTTTTTCTCCAGCAGGCCCTCAACTCCACCCCTCTGCTGACATCTGGTGACACCCTCAGAACAAGAGCTCACACCCCTGAGACTGATGAGGAGGTGAGGGGGGGCCCACAGCTGGGCCCACCTGCCAGGGCCTCCCAGTTTTTACAGTAAGAGCTGTCCAAACTCAGTGGGCATCCTTTTGTCCTGGGGTTGGGGCTCCCCTCTGTCCTCATCTGAGGAGATTCTTTGCTCTGCTGACCCTCCTAAGACCAGGTTTCACCTCTATGAGAAACTGGAGGAGGGAGTGAGGGAAACACATCCAGCCACGATTTCCTGGGTTTCCCCATGGCTGACAGAAGGGGCAGGGCAGGGTTGGGTTCCCCTCTAGCCTCACCTGGACACCTGGCAGGACCTGGGGTCCTCCTTCTATTTACCTGAATCCAACCCCTCAAACCAATCCCTCACCTCCCTGAAACCCTCAAGGTAGAAGTGAGGGCACAGAACATCCACACAGCCATGATCGAGGTCCCCAGGACTGATAACAGGGGTGAGAATGATTTTTGTGTGGCCCCATCTGTCTGGGGTGGAAATTACCTTCAGTCCTCCTCAGTGTATTCATTTTTACTCCTTAGAGGTTCTTGGCTGCCTCCCTTCCGCTGACCTGATAATGTGTCCTGCAGACCAATGCCACCATGTCCCCAAGACCTCTGAAGAGGAAATGGGTGGAAGGAGGACCTCTGCCTAGGATAACGCAGTCCAAGGCCTCCCAATGCTGCTAGCAGGCAGGGGTTTCTGTGGGACCCCCTGTGTCTGGGATGGGGGCCCCCATCAGTCTTCCCTCAGGGTCACCACTGAATCTTGGCAGGGCCTGATCCCTCTCCCTGTGATGACCTGAATCTGGGTCCCTCAGACCAAGGTACTAACCTTTCTACGAGCCCAGAGGCAGACTTTAGGGCATGCCACACCAGGCAGTCATGCCCCTGGGCTCTCCAGAACTGACAGCCATGAGGGAGCTGGATTCTGTGGGGACCTCCCTCATCCTCACCTTGATGTCTGGTAGGTCCAGGGCCACCTCTGCATACTTGAAGGAGTGCCCCTCAGACCAAGGCTATTGCCTCTCTCCCTCTCTTGTGGCAGAACTCATTGGATACCACATCTGGCCAACATGTCCCAAGGCCTCCCAGATTTGGCATCAGGTAGAAAGATGGATTCTGTGAGGGCTCCTCTATATGGGATGGGAGGTCCCCTCAATTCTCCCTCAGGGTCCTCACCTTGACACCTGTAAGGGCCTGGGCCTCCTCCCTCTACTAACCTAAATCTGCCCTCTACAGACCAAGGCCCTCACTCCCTGAGCCCCTAAGGCCTAAGTGTGGGGAGAGCTTAGCCTGATAGCTCTGATATCCCACCAACAATGTATAAGCGTTCCAATTTCTCCACACCTTCACCAACACTTATTTTGTGTTGTTGTTTTTTGAAATAATAGCCATCTTAGTGGATGTAACATGATATCTCTTTGTGGATTTGATTTGCATTTCCCTGATGACCAATGATTTTGAGCATCTTTTCATGTGTTTATTAACCATTTGTATATATTTTTGGAGAAAGGTATATTCAAGTCCTTTGCTCATATTTTAGTTGGGTCGCTTGTCTTTTTTTTGTTGTTTTAAGTTGCAGTTCTTTATATATTCTAGTTATTAAAGCCTTATCAGCTATATGGTTAGAAATTATTTTCTTCCATTCTGTTGGCTGTCTTTTCACTTTCTCGATAATATCCTTTTACATACAAAAGTTTATAATTTTGCTAAAGTCTATTTTGTCTATTTTTTTCTTTTGTTGCTTATGCTTTTGTTGTCATATTTGCAAAATCACTGTCAAATTCAAGGTTATGAAGATTTCCACCTATTTTTTCTTCTTAGATTTGTATTATTTTAGCCCTTATGTTTAGGTCCTTGACCTATTTAAAGTTAATTTTTGTGTATAGTATGAGGTGGAGGTCTAACTTCATTCTTTTGAATGTAAATAATATAAGAACAATTGACATATTTGCAATGCTCTGGTCCCCATCAATTAATAGGGAATCCTGCTATTTTTCTCTGTGGTCTCTTTTACTTGAATCTATTTGGAAACTTTTATTCTTTTTTTTTTTAAGATTTATTTCTCTCCCCTCCCCTCCCCCCCCCCCCCCCGTTTGACTGTTCTCTGTGTCTATTTGCTGTGTCTTCTTTGTCCACTTCTGTTGTCAGCAGCACGGGAATCTGTTTCTTTTGTTGCGTCATCTTGTTGTGTCAGCTCTCAGTGTGTGTGGCACCATTCCTGAACAGGCTGCACTTCCTTTTGCGCTGGGCAGCTCTCCTTACGGGGTGCACTCCTTGCATGTGGGGCTCCCCTAAGCGGGGGACACCCCTGCATGGCAGGGCACTCCTTGTGTGCATCAGCACTGTGCATGGGCCAGCTCCACACGGGTCAAGGAGGCCCGGGGTTTGAACCACGGATCTCCCATGTGGTAGACAGATGCCCTAACTACTGGACCAAGTCCGCCGCCCTGGAAAATTTATTTTTGCCACCAAAAAGATCAGTACATTTTTGTTATTCTTAATAATTTTTGGATATTTTTGCTGTTATGGATGGGATATTTTCTATTACATATTCTAAATAGTTATTGCTTTTCTGTGGCAAGTCTCTTGATTTTGCTCCAGTGATCTTCCATATACTATTTTTCTAAAGTTGTTTATTCATTTGAATATTCAATGTGCCTCTTCATTTGAATTTTCTAGGTAGATGACAATATTGTCACCTAATACTATCTCTTTCTTTCCAATATTCATACTTATTATCTATTTTGATATCTATAACTGTGGATTTGTGTTCCAGAGCAATTTTGAATAGTAAAAGAGGTAGCATACATCAATGCGTTGTCCCTGGCTTTAATGGGAGTGCGTCTAACATTTGACATTTATGTAGGCTGCTTTACATGTTAGGAAATGGATGTTCCCTTCTAACTTTAGTTTGCTAGGAGTGTTTACCTTGAACTTGTGTTGAATTTCTTTCAAAGACTTTTTCTTTACCCATTTATATGATCATTATATTTTTTTTCCTCTTCTATTTTGTATGTAGGGAATTACAATTGAAAGTTTTTTTCTAACGTTTAATATTTTTGCTTCTTGGGCACAGCCTGTTTATTCATTAATTCCCTACTGTTTTGTATATGCTACTAATTTATTTAGGATATTTGCTGATATTTAAGTAAGCTTGGCTCAAGTGTTCTTTTCATAAAAGGCCGGCAGTCTTTTTCTGATCTTTGAATCAAAGAGAGCTGGCTGGGGAAAATGAATTGTCTAATTCCCTATCTTTTTGTATGCTTTTGAAAGTGTTATTAAAAACTGGCATTTAGTTTTCCCTGACTAGTTGGTAGAAGTGGCCTCCCAAACTTCCTCATCCTGGAACGTTTGAGGGTGGCTTCAGCTTTGAATACAGTTTTGGTCTGTGCATGTACCACAGTTGTTTACCCATTCACCTCTTGTAGGAAGTCTTGGTTGATGATTATAAATAAAGGTGTTATAAATGTTTGTGTACAGAGTTTTTTGTGAACATAAGTTTTCAGGTCACTTAGGTAAAAACTAGGTGTAAAATTGCTGGGTCTTGTGGTAGGTTTATTGTATCAGTCAGAAACAGAACCAACAGGATGTGTGTGGGAGTGTGTGTGTTGGAGATTTATTATAAGGAATTGATTGACTCATGTAATATGTAGGAACTAGTAAGTCCAGATTCTGTAGGACAGGCAGGAGGCTGGAAATTCCAGTAAGAGTAATTTTGTGCACCTGAGTCTGAATTCCTTACCCTAGAAATTCAGGGAGGAGTGGATGTTATATTCTTGAGGAAGAATTCTTTCTTTACCTGAAACCATAAGTTCTGTCTCTTAAGGGCTCCAATTGATTGGATGAGGCCCACACACATTATTCAGGGTAATCTCCTTTACTTAAAGTCAACTCATTGTTGACTATGAAATACCTCCACAGCAACAACTAGGCCAGTGTTTGACCAAACTTCTGAACACCACAAACTACCCAAGTTGACACATAAATTAACTATCATATCTATGTTTAACTTTACTTGGCCCAGTGGATAGGGCATCCGTCTACCACATGGGAGGTCCACGGTTCAAACCCCGGGCCTCCTTGACCCGTTTGGAGCTGGCCCACACATAGCGCTGATGCACACAAGGAGTGCTGTGCCACTCAGGGGTGTCCCGCACGTGGGGGAGCCCCACGCGCAAGGAGTATGCCCCATAAGGAGAGCCGCCCAGTGCAAGAGAAGGTGCAGCCTGCCCAAGAATGGCGCTGCACACACTGAGAGCTGACACAACAAGATGACGCAACAAAAAGAAACACAGATTCCTGTGCCACTAACAACAACAGAGGCGGACAAAAAGAATAACACAGCAAATGGACACAGAGAACAGACAACTGGGGTGGTGGGGGAAGGGGAGAGAAATAAATAAAAATGAAATAAAATAAAATATATCTTTAAAGTGACTGCTTTAGTTTCCTGGTGCTAAGACAAATACCATACAATGGGCTATCTTCACAACAGGAATTTATTGGCTCACCATTTCAGAGGCTAGAAGGCTTGCTTCCTCCTGGCATCAGTATCTTATGGACAATCTTTGGAATCCCTCAGCTTTCCCATCAAATGGCAGTGCACATGGACATGTCTTCTTTCTCTTCCAGGTTCTGTTGACTTCTGGCTTCTGGCTGCTTCCCATGGCTTCTATCCTGTGTTCAATTTCTTTTGCTTATAAGGACTTCAGTCATATTGAATTAAGACCCACCTTAAATCAGTTTGCACACACATTAACTAATAACATCTTCAAAGGTCCTATTTACAAACGCATTCATAACCACAACACAGATAAGGGGTTGGGACCTGAACATGCTTTTTGTGGGGAGCATGGGTCAATCCCCAACAGTGGCTATACAATTTTTTACCACCAGCAATGAGTGATAGTTCCACATTCTTTCCAGTATTTGGTGATTTTAAGTGTTTGCACTTTAGCCATTCTTAAAAGTGTATGGTATAATCTTATTGCAGTTTATATTTGCATTTCTCTAATGAAAAATGATGCTGATAATCTTTTTAAGTTTTTTTAAAAGTCTGTTTATTAAGACTAAGAAGCTCCAAGAGTGAGCTCCTGCTACACAGCAGTCAGTAAACACCCACAGCTATCTAAAGCACCTGTTTGGGGGCTCCAAGAGACAAGAAGAGCATCCTGCAACATCCTTGAAAGAATAAGGAGGAGACTGCCTGTATTAGTCCGCTAAAGGGATACTGATGCAAAATACCAGAAGTTGGTTGGTTTTTATGAAGGATATTTATTTGGGGTAGGAGCTTACAGTACCAGACTATAAAGCGTAAGTTACTTCCTTCACCTAAGTCTATTTTCACATGTTGGAACAAGATGGCTGCCAATATCTGTGAGGGTTCAAGCTTCCTGGGTTCCTCCCTTCCAAGGTCTTGCTTCTCTCTGGGTTAAGGGTTCCTATCTTCCTGGGGCTTGCTTCTCTTTCCTTTGTGACCTTAATTCCTGGGGCTTCAGCTTAAGACTTCAGCATCAAATGCCAACATCAAAAACCCTTAAACTCCGCCCTTTGCCTTGTCTTTTATCTATGAGTCCCCATCCATCAAGGGGTGGAGACTCAATGCCCTAATCATAACTTAATCACACCCAAGTACAGACCAGATTATAAACATAATCCAATATCTATTTTTGGAATTCATAAGAATATCAAACTTCTACATTCCATCTTCTGAAATCCAAAAAGACTACAATATTTTTTAAAAAACCTTAAATCGGTAACAATGCAAGTACTAAATCATATCACAATCAATTTAAGGAAATACAGTTTGTCTTGGGGCAAAGTCCTGTCTGCTATAGACCTCTGAAACTTACAAAATAATTTATCTGTTTCCAATACACAAAGGGACAAAGGATAAATGTTTTCATTACAATAAGGAGAAATCGGAAACCTGAGTCACAGGTCCTCTACATTTCAGTAAACCTGCAGGGCATCCTCCATTCGATTTCAGTCAGAGTCATTCTTAAGATCATGCTTTCTTCTCCTTGGTGCTTTATGGGAACCCACCCTTTCCACATGCTTCCCGAACACCTATTTTCTTGGTTCCACCATCTTCAAGCACCTGAGTGTTGACCAAGCTCCAGATCTCACCCTCCAAAAGTGTTGGAGTGATTGCCACACATTACCAAATCTGTGGGTTAGTCTTAATCCCCCTAGTACAGTGACGTGAAGACAACTTTCCCCCTAACCTTTGGCAAACAGGCTTAACCCACTCAGAGCACCGAGTTGGCCACATGGCCTTCCCTAAACTCTGGCATGGAGGCTTAGCCCTCTCAGATAATAAGTTGACCACCTGGCCTTCCCTAATCCATGGTGGACAGGTCCACCCCTCTCAGACCTGTGGGGTGGTGATCTTAACTGCCTAATCCTTGGGGAATGTGCTACACCCTTCCTGTACCCTGGGGTGACAAAACTCTCCCAGAATATCACTTTGGAATATCCACCCTCTTCAACTGCTGGGGCAAACTCATCCTCTTTGTACACATGGGTGGGGTTCTTCTCTTGGAGCAAGGTAATGTCTTAAATCCAGATCTCAGCTCCCATGATTTTCCTCCTAAAGCTGTTTCTTCTTCAATCTCTCCTTTCCAAGTCCCTTTTAGTCCAAGCTAACAGTGATTTTGTTCATACAGTTCTCTCAAAAACCTTGTTGGTTTAGCATGCAAGAAGCAGGTGTCCAAGCCATCAGACAGTAAGACATTCCATAAGTCTTTCAGAGATGACTGCATATTCAATCCTGATTTACAAATTCCAAGTTTAGTTTCCTTTGTGTGCTTACTTCCTGGGGCTTCAGCATCAAATGCCAACATCAAAAACCTTCAAACTCTGCCCTTTGCCATGCCTTTTATGTGTGAGTCCCCACCCATCAAGGGCCTAATGATGTGGTCCAATCAAAGCCCTAATCATAACTTAATCACACCCAGGTACAGACAGATTACAAACATAATCCAGTATCTATTTTTGGAATTCATAACCATATCAAACTGCAACACAACCCATCTGCAGAGAAGATTCATGAGTAGAGCACTCCACACCACATGGGCTGGTGCCCATACTCCACTGGCAATGCAAGCTGGCTTGGGAGCTATTCTGTGGCTCAAGTTGGAAGCTCCATTTTGAAACAGTGGGGAAGGAAGAGATGATTGGGCACTGACTTCAGCTACTGATTAGTAAATTTGGCTAGCTAAAGTATAACCCTGAGAACAGCTAAAGTCCAAGTCAAAAAGAGGCCAGTAGCCACTATTTTATCTCCTACCCCCCACACACCCCTCACCACCTGGCATGAAGGGAACTGGGACTGATTGAAAACAACAGTTCTGGTAGGGACCAGCTTCTCTCCACCCAGATTAGACTGCAGCTCTAGCCTAAGCCCCAGCCCTACCTCTGGCAGGGAGAAAGCTGCAGGGATCTGTACCAGCCTCTCCAGGTATCTGTAGGTACTTTTAGCTGGCATAGAATGAATGGCGAGACACCTAGGGCTCCATTCCTGAACCCCAATAGGATAGGAGAGGAGCTGTGTTCCTCAGCCTCTCCAGGCAACTGCAGGCAATTTTGGCCCACACAAACTGATTTGTTGGGTGCCTTCAATTCCATCTCCACCTCTCCATCCCCCCCATAAGATAGGAGGGGACTGGTGTTTCCTCAGCCTCTCTGGGTAATGGCAGGCACTTGCCTACACAGACTGAACTGTTAGACACCTCTGGACGCACCAACAACCTCTAATGGGATCAGAGGGGGCTGGTGTTTCCTCAGCAAATCTGGGCAACAGCAGGTACATTTGGCCTGCAGTAACTGAACTGGTGGGTACCTATGAATCCACTCCCACCCCATAATAGAATAGGAGGGGGCTGGTCTTTCCTCAGCCTCTCTGGGAAACAACAAGCACTTTGGGTCAGCATGGAACAGACTGTTGGGAAGCAGTGATTCTATTCCCACTCTCAAAAGGGCCGAAGGGGCAGTATTCACTCAGCCTCTCAGGGCAACTATAGGCATGTTCAGCCCACCCATATTAGATTGTAGGGCACCCCAGAGGGTCCATCTCCACCCCTGGTGGGGTGTTGGTGGTGCTACATCAGTCTACCCAGGCAACTGCAGTCATTTTGGACCCATACAGCATAGATTTCTGCCCAGGCCTGAAGTTCCATCCCTGCCCCAGGCAGAGAGGAAGGGGCATGGAGCTTCATTAGTCTCTCCAAGCAAACTACAGATGGTCTTGGCCTACTGAACTTGGATTATTGCTCGCAGCTGTGGCTCCGTCCCTACCCCTGGCAGAAGAGAAAAGTGGGAGAAGCTTCATCGATTCCTGGAGCAACACAGGCAGCTTCAGCCTCCACAGCTCACAGCATCAACTACATCCTTAGCTCTGACTGCATAACCGGCAAGGAAGAAAGTGCAAGAAAGCCCTAAACTAAAGAGAAAAACTGTACCCAGAATAAATGCATCTACTAAGCCAGATGCCAAGACACCAAAAAAAAAAATTACAATCCATACAGAGAAACAGGAAGATATAACCCAGTCAGAGGAACAAGGTAAGCCTCCAGATGATATAAAGGAATTGAGACAACTAATCATAGATGATCAAACAAATTTCCTTAATAAATTCAATGACATAGCTAAGGAGAGTAAGGATATTAAGAAGACACTGGGTGAGCACAAAGAATTTGAAAACATACATAGAAAAACAGCAGATCTTATGGGAATGAAAGGTACAATAAATGGAATAAAAAATAAATTAGAGGCATATGACAGTATATTTGAGGAGGCAAATCTGCTTGAAGATGTGGTCTCCAAAGTGAACATACAAAGAACAAATGTAGAAAGGAATGGAAAAAATTGGACATGGACCCTGGGAACTAAATGATGGAAAGAGACATGCAAACATAAGTGTCATGGGAGTCCTAGAAGGAGAAAAGAAGGGAAAATGGAAGAAGGAATATTTGAAGAAATAATAGAAAAAATTTCTTGACCCTATTGAAGGATATAGATAACCATGTCCAAGAAGCACAACAGACACCCATCTTAATAAATCCAAATAGACCAATTCCAGGACACATGCTAATCAGAATGTCAAATACCAAAGACAAAGAATTTTGAGAGCAGGAAGAAAAAAAGTGATATATAATATGTAAAGAATACCCAATAAGATTAAGTGCTGATTTCTCATCAGAAACCATGGAGGCAAGAAAGAGTGGTATAATATATTTATTATATGGTATAATATACTGCAATAGAAAATTTTGCCAGCCAAGAATATTATATCTGGCAAGATTGTCCTTCAAAAATGATAGCAAGTTTAAAATATTTGCAGATAAACAGAAACTGAGAGAGTTTATAATGAAGAGACTAGCTTTGCAGGAAATATAAAGGGAGTGCTGCAGCATGAAAAGAAAGGAGAGAGAAGCTTTGAAGACAGTCTAGAAATGAATATCGTATCAGTAAAAGTAACTAAAAATGTAAAAAGAGTAGTGAAAATAAAATAAGACAGATAAAATACAAAGGTCAAAATGAGTGAAATAAGAACTACCTTTATAGTAATAACATTGAATGTTAATGGATTAAACTCCCCAGTCAAAATACACAAACTGGTAGAAAGAATAGGAAAATGTGAACCCTCTATGTTTTGTCTACTAGAGACTCACTTTAGATCCAAGGATACTAATAGATTGAAAGTGAACGTTTGGAAAAAGATATTCTATGCATGCAGTATCCAAAAAAAAAAAAAAAAAAAGCTGGAGTAACTACACTTAGATGAAATAGACGTTAAAAGCAAATCTGTTATTAGGGACAAGAAAGGACATTATATATTAATAAAAATGGCAATTCATCAGAAAGAAATAACAATTATAAATGTATATGCATCTAACCAGGATGCCTCAAAATTCATGAAGCAAACACTTGCAAAACTGAAGCGAGAAATAGATGTCTCCACAATAGTAGTTGGAGATTTCAAGACACAATCTCTGTATTTCATAGAACATCTGGGCAGAGGATCAACAAAGAAACAGCTTGAATAATATGATAAATGGGCTAAACCTAATAGACATATACAGAACATTGCACCCCAAAACAGCAAGATATACATTATTTCAAGTGTTCATGGATCTTTCTCCAGGATAGACCATATGTTGGGTCACAAAGCAGATCTCAATAAATTTAAGAAGATCAAAATTATACAAAGGACTTTCTCTGATCATAATGGAATAAATTTGGAAATCAACAAGAGGCAGAAAAAGAGACCTAACTCCACAGTTGGAGGAGCTAGAAAAAGAACAGCAAACTAAACCCAAAGCAAGTAGAAGGAATAAAATAACAAAAATCAGAACAGAAATAAATGAAATGAGAACCAAAATTTAAAAAAGGAGAATTAAAAAAATTAAAGTCGGTTCTTCAAGAAGATTAATGAAATCAACAAATCCTTAGCTAGACTGACAAAAATAGAAGATGCAAATGAAAGAAATCATAGAGGGTACTATGAACAACTGTGCACCAAAAAACTAGACAGTGTAGATGAAATGGAAAAATTCCTAGGATGTCTGAAAAACTTACATGGATCCTAGAAGAAATAGGAGACTTTAACAAACCAATCACAAGTAAAGAGGTTGAAACAGTTATCAACCAACTATCCAAAATGCAAAGCCCAGGACCAGATGGTTTCACAGGTGAGTCTTACCAAGCACTCCAAGAAGATTTAATACCAGTCTTATTCAACCTCTTCCAAAAAATTGAACAAGAAGGAACACTACCAAACTCATTCCATGAAGCCAATTTCACCTTAATACCAAAACCAGGTAAAGATATAACAAATAAAGAAAATTACAGACTCATTTACCTAAAATCCTCAACAAAATACTTACTAATTGAATCCAACAACACCTTAGAAGAATTATTCATCATGACCAAGTGGGTTTTATACTAGGCCTGCAAGTGTGGTTGAACACAAGAAAAACAATCAATGTAATACACCACTTAATAAATCAAAGTAGAAAAATCACATGATCCTATTGATTGACACAGAAAAGGCATTTGACAAAATACAACATCCTTGGTAATACTGAAAAAGATAGGATTTTTAGGAAACTGTCTCAACATGATAAAGGGCATATATGAAAAATCCACAGCTAACGTTGTACTCAGTGATGAAAGATTGAAAGCTTTCCCATTGAGATCAGGAACAAGACAAGTATGCTCACTTCACTACTGTTGTTCAATATAATGCTAGAAGTTCTAGCTAGAGCAATCAGGGAAAAAAGGCATCCAAATTGGAAAGGAAGAAGTAAAACTTTGCTATTCACAGATGATGTGATCCTATATTTAGAAAGTCCCCAAAATCTACAACAATGCTGCTAGAGCTAATAAACCATTTGATTTTTTAAAACCATTTGAATAGAGTGTCAGGCTACAAGATCAATATGCAAAAATCAGTTGTGCTTCTATACACTAGTAAAATGCAATCTTAGGAGGAAGTCAGGAAAATAATTCCACTTAAAATAGCTACTAAAAGAATCAAATATATAGGAATAAACTTAACGAAGGATGTAAGACACTTCTATTCAGAAAACTACAATAAATTGCTAAATGAAATTTTTAAAAAGACCTAAGTAATTGGAAGAATTATTCCATGCTCATGGATTGGAAGGCTAAATATCATTAAGATGTCAACTCTACCCAAATTGATATATAGATTCAATGCAATCACAATAAAAATTCCAAGAGCATTTTTTGTGTGTGTTTCTTATTTTTTTTGCCTTTATTTAGTTTTTAATGTTACATTAAAAAAATATGAGGTCCCCATATACTCCCCACCCCCCTCACCCCGCTCCTCCCCCCATAACAACAAGCTCCTCAATCATTATGAGACATTCATCGCATTTGGTAATACATCTCTGAGCACCGCTGCACCTCATGGTCAATGGTCCACATCATAGCCCACACTCTCCCACAGTCCATCCAGTGACAAATGGAAAACACCATTATCAAATTTATTTGGAAACATAAGTGGCCCCAAATAGCCAGAAACATCTTAAAGTAAAAGTGAGGTTGGAGGATTTTCACTTCTGGACTTTAAATTGTATTACCTAGCTACAGTGGTAAAAACAGCATGGCATTCACATAAAGGTAGATACATGGACCAATGGAACTGAATTGATGGTCCAGAAATAGATACATCTATAGTCAGGCGATTTTTGACAAGCCTGTCAAACCCACCCAGCTGGGGCAGAACAGTCTATTCAACAAATGGTGCTGGGAGAACTGGATATCCATATCAGAAAGAAAGAGGACACCTTATACAAAAAAATTAACTCAAAATGTATCAAAGACCTAAATATAAAAGCAACAACCATAAAGCTCCTAGATGGAAATGTAGGAAAAGATCTTCCAGGTAGGTAAGTAGTACATTCTTAAACTTTACACCAGAAGCATGAGCAACAAAAGAAAACATGGATAAATGGGACCTCCTCAAACTTTTGTGATTCAAAGGACTTCATTAAGAAGGTGAAAAGGCAACACACTCAATGGGAGAAAATATTTGGAAACCACATATCCAATAAGGGTTTGGTTTCTATTCTATATAAAAAAATCATACATCTCAACAGTAAAAGAGCAAGCAACTTAATTTAAAAATGGGCAAAAGATTTAAATAGTACAGAACATATGTCCAGGGTGCATGGCAATCTTTGGATATACTCATAGTGGCAACAATTAAAAACCACAGCAGGGGGGGTACTGGGTTCCTGGCCAGTGGTGCTCTGTCGTGGTCCCTAGGGGAGCAGCGACAGTCTCCCAGGTGCAGCGGCGGGGACCGGGAGGGAGTGAGGGTTCAACAGTGAGCCCATAATGCTAATGACTATGCTTGGGAGCTGATAAGCCTAAAATAAGAACAAGGCCTAGAGCAGCATTGTGCCTGGGAATTTCCTCCTGTCAGCCTTCATGTTACTCAAATGTGGCCAGTCTTGAAGCCAAACTCAGCATGTAAATGCAATGCCTTCCCCCCAGCGTGGGACATGACACCCGGGGATGAGTCTCCCTGGCACCGAGGGACCACTATCAACTACCAACTGATGACGCAACTGGAAAATGACCTCATACGGAAGGTTCAACGCAGATCAGCGGAATATCCCTGTCTACATAAAATAACATGACTTTAAAATGCTGTTTGACCTAATGTAAGGGGGAAATGGAAAGGAGAAATGAGTTTATATGGCTACGAGTCTCTAAAAAAGAGTCTGGAGGCTGTCAGAAGGATTGCCCTTATGCACAACTGAGCAGAGTCAGAGAGACAGATAAAGCAGATACAACCCCCAGATATCGGTTCCTTCGAGGGCTAAAGAGACCCATGGGAGTTATGGTCATGGCCGATGGGGTTAACTACCAGGTCAGATGGCCCCTCTTTGGAACTGGTGTTTATGTGTGACGAATCTGGACTCAGATGGGATCTCTCTTCATAAGACTTTCATGCTAATGTGCTGGAGGTGCAGTTAGTGTCGGGGTTTAAGATATATTTAGGGGATTTGAATCTCTGGACTGACAATGTGATAGCCAGGTCCTGAGCCTCAACAGACTCCAGCACCTACAATATGACTTATTGGGCTCACCACACTCAGCTAAGATGCAGTTGAAGAAGGACAACCATCACACCATGGAGCCTAGAGTGATTACAACTGAAAGTGGGAGGATTGCATCCAGCATCCAGGTGGAATCTGAGCCTCCTCTTGACATAGAGGTGCAATGGACACAACCAATCCAATGTCCACATAGAAAAGGTGGCATTGGATTGAGAAAAGTGGACATGATGGCTGATGGGTATGGAGAAAGACAGGAAGAGATGAGAGGTGGAGGTGTCTTTGGGACATGGAGCTGCCCTGGATGGTGCTTCAGGGGCAATCACTGGACATTGTAAATCCTCACAGGGCCCACTGGATGGAATGGGGGAGAGTGTGGGCCATGGTGTGGACCGTTGACCATGGGGTGAGGGGGTGCCCAGAGATGTACTTGCCAAATGCAATGGCTGTGTCATGATGATGGGAGGGAGTGTTGCTGAGGGGGGGGAGAGGTGGGGTGGGGGAGGTAGGGTTCAATGGGACCTCATATATATATATATTTTTAATGTAATATTATTACAAAGTAAATAAAATAAAATAAAATAAAATAAAATAAATAAATAGACATTTCTCCAAAGAGGAAATACAAATGGCCAAAGAAAGCATACGAAAAAATGTTCCATATCATTTTGGGGAAATACAAATCAAAATGACAATGAAATATCTCACATCACATAGAATGACCATTATTAAAAAAAACAGAAAACAGTAAGTGCTGGAAAGGATGTGAAGAAATAGAAATACTCCGTCACTGTTGGTGGAATTGTAAAATGGTGCAGCCTCTGTGGAAGACAGCTTGGCAGTTCTTCTGGAAGCTAAATATAGAACTCCCATAAAATCCAGCAATTCCTCTACTAGGGATATATCCAGAAGAACTGAAAACTGTGACATGAACAGACATCTGCACACTGATGTTCATAGCAGCATTATTCACAATTGCCAAAAGATGGAAACAAGCCAAGTGTCCATCAACTAATGCATGGATAAACAAAATTTGGTATATGCATATGATGGAAGACTAAGCTGCAGTAAGAAATGAAATTGGGGCACAAAACATGGATGAATCTTGAAGACATTATGCTAAGTGAAGTAAGCCAAACATAAAAGGACAGATATTGCCTTGTCTCATTAATATGAACTAAATATGAAAAATAAATGCATGGAGTTAAAACCCAGAGTATAGGTTATTAGGAGCTAAGAGGAGGGCTGAGAAGGACTACTGATGCTTAATGTATGTAGAAGTTTTAATTAACTTGACTGTAAAGTGTGGAAATGGATAGAGTTGATGGTAATACATTATAGTGAGCAGCAGTTGGTTTATAAATGTGATTGTAGCTGAAAAGGGTAGTCAAGGGATGTAAATGTCAATTGAAAGAAAGCTAGAGAATAGGGACTGTGTTAACACAGTTAACTCAGAGGCGGATGAAAATTGTGGTTGATGGTACAGATGCAAGAGTGTTCTTCTGTGAGCTAGAGCAGATGTATGTCACTATTGCAGGGTGGTAAGAATGTAGAGAAGTATGGGAAAAATACAATTGATGTGACATATGGACTGTGGTTAACAGCAATTCTGTAATATTCCTGCATCAATGCCAAAGATGTGCTGTAATGGTAAGGGGTGTGTGTGTATTATTCAGCCAAAGGGGTGCTGATGCAAAATACCAGAAATTGGTTGGTTTTTATAAAGGGTATTTATTTGGGGTAGGAGCTTACAGATACCAGACTATAAAGCATAAGTTACTTCCCTCACCTAAGTCTATTTTCATGTGTTGGAGAAAGATGGTTGCTGACCTCTGTGAGGGTTCAGGCTCCCTGGGTTCCTCCCTTCCAGGGTCTTGCTTTTTTCTGTGTTCAAGGTTCCTCTCTTCCCAGGGATTGCTTCTTCCTGGGCTCAGGGTCCCTCTTTTCCTGGGGCTTGCTTCTCTTTCCTCTGTGAGATTACTTCCTGAGGCCCCAGCTTAAGGCTTCAGCATCAAACTCCAACATGAAAAAGCCCTGAACTCTGTCCTTTGCCATGCCTTTTATCTGTGGGTCCCCACCCACCAAGGGATGGGGACTCAATGCCCTAATGACATGGCCCAATCAAAGCCCTAATCATAACTTAATCACAGCCAGATACAGACCAGATTACAAACATAATCTGGTATCTATATTTGGAATTCATAACCATATCAAACTGATACAGGGGTATGGAAAAAGTGTGCCAAATGTATGCTATTGACCATGGTTGGTGATAATAGTCTGATGATATTATCTCATAATATGTAACAAATGTTCCACCATGGTGTGATGTGTTGGTGAAGGGGTATTGTATGGGAATTCTACAAATATGCATGATTTTTGTAAGTTCACAACTTCTGTAATAAAAACATATTTAAAAATAATAATAGGGTGTGATGGGGGAAAAATACACCAAATGTAAGATATGGACCAAAGTTAGTGATTTTAATGATATCCTTTCATAATTTGTAACAAGTGTTTCATAACAATGCAAGGTGCTGATAGGGTGGTGTATGGGAGCCCTGTATGATGTTATGCATTTTGTTTTATAAGTTCACAAATTTTAATGTATACTTATTGTTTATATATTTTCATGTATGAATAATATATTTTGTAGCAGTTTGATATAGTCATGAATTCAAAAAATAGACATTGGACCATGTTTGTAAACTGGTCTGTACTTGGGCATGATTAAATATGATTAAGGCTTTGATTGGGTCATGTCAGTAGGGTGTTGAGTCCCCACCCCTTGGTGGGTGTGGATTCACAGATAAAAGGCATGGCAAAGGACAGAGTTGGAGGGTTTTAAATGTTGGAGTTTTGATGTTGAAGTTTGATGCTGAAGTCTTAAACTGGAGTACCAGGATGTAAGTGCACAGAGGAAAGAGAAGCAAGCCCTGGGAAGATAGGAACCCTGAGCCCAAAAAGGAGCAATCCCTGGGAAGAGAGGACCCTGATCCTGGAAAGAAGCAAGACCTGAGAAGAGAGGAACCCAGGAAGCCTGAACCCTGGCAGACATCAGCAGCCATCTTGCTCCAACATGTGAAAATAGACTTTGGTGAGGAAGTAACATATACTTTATGGCTTTGGTATCTGTAGGCTCTTACCCCAAATAAATACCTTTTATAAAAGCCAACAGGCTTCTGGTATTTTGTGTCAGCACCCCTTTGGCTGACTAATACATACTTCAATGAAGTTTTTAAAACGTCTATATCATTTTTGATGTCATGTCTTAAAATTGTTTACATATTTTTCATTGTTTTTTTTCATATTGTTGAGTTTTAAGATTTTTTAAAAATTTATTTGTCTGGGAAGTGGATTGGGCCCAATGGATAGGGCATCTGCCTACCACATTGGAGGTCCAAGGTTCAAACCCAGGGCCTCCTGACCCGTGTGATGAGCTGGCCCTCGTGCAGTGCTTATACATGCAAGGAGTGCTGTGCCATGCAGGGGTGTCCCCCATGTAGGGGACCCACATGCACAAGGAGTACTCCCTGTAAGGAAAGCCACCCAGCATGAAAAAAGTGCAGCCTGCCCAGGAATGGCACTGCACACATGGAGAGCTGATGTGGGTGCTGCTGACAGGAATACAAGCAGACACAAGAAGAACACACGTGAATGGACATGGAGAGCAGACAACTGGGGGTGGGGTGGGGAAGGGGAGAGAAATAAATAAAAAATAAATCTTAAAAAAAATTATTTGGGATATGTGTCCTTTAATACAATGGAATTTAGAATTATTTTCTCCCAATATGTGGCCTTTTCCCCATTCTCCTACAATGTTTTTTTACAAAGGTAAACTTCTTATTTTAGAATAGTTTTAGATTTACAGAAAAATTGGAAAGCCACATATTGGCTTTGCAAATAGTAACCAACACTCCTGGTACCAAATTCTATATTAGTCAGTCAGGAGGTGCTGATATGAAGTATCAGAAATTTGTTGGTTTTTATAAAGTGTATTTATTTGGGGGTAAAAGCTGACAGTTACAAGGCCGTAAGGAGTCCAACTCAAGATATCATGAGAGGTACTTTCTCACCCAAGTCAGTTGCCACGTGTTGAAGTAAGATGGTGGGCCCAGCCTCTCCTTCTTCCTCTTAAGGCTCCATGGGCCCAGCTTCTTCCAACCTAAGCTGTAGGCTGACATTGAACTTAGCATTTGTTGTTGATTTAAGGATTTTTTTGAATATTGTAATGTCTTATTGGGATTCAGAAGGTGGAGTGTGGCCATTTGAGACTATTTATGAATTCTAAAAAGATTGATTATGTTTGTAAACTGTTCTGTTCCTCTGGGTCTGATCTCCTTTGATTGTATTAGATTCAGCTGAGATATCTTTGCTTAAATTATGTTAAGATTAAGGCTTTGATTCACTATTACATCAGTAGGATGTAATTCAGGCTAAGTCCCTGCCCCTTGGTGGGCTATATAAATGGACACTCACACAGAAACCTAGAAGATACACAAAGGAAGAGAAAGAGAGAGTGTTCCTTTATCCATTCATTGGCTGATGGGCTCCTGGGTTGTTTTCCAAAGTTTGGCAATCATGAATAACACCACTATGAAAATTGCAGATGTCTGTTCATGTTACTGCTCTCAGTTCTTCTGGGTATATAGCCAGTAGTGGAATTGCAGGGTCATGTGGCAAATCTATATTCAACTTCTTTAGGAACTGCCAAACAGTCCTCCACAATAGCTGTACCATTCTACATTCCCACCAACAGAGAATAAGTGTTCCTATCTCTCCAAATCATCTCCAACACTTGTAGTTCTCTGTCTTTTAATAGCAGCCATTCTGATAGGTGTGGAAAGATATCTCACTATAATTTTGATTTACATTTCCCTAATCATCAGTGATGTTGAAAGTTTTTTGCATTTTTTTGCCATTTGTATTTCTTATTTGGACAAATGTCTATTCAAATCTTTTGCCCATTTTTTAATTGGATAGTTTGTCTTTTCATTGTTGAGTTATAACATTTCTTTATATATCATGGATGTTAAACCCTTATTGGGCATGTAATTTCCAAATAGTCTCCCATTGAGTCTGTTGACTTTTTACCCTTTTGAAAGTACTTTAAGGTGCAAAAGTGTTTAATTTTGAGGAGGTCCCATTTATCTATTTTTTTCTGTTGTGTGTGCTTTGGGTGTAAGGTCCAAGAAACCACCACCTACCACTAGGTCTTTAAAATGTCCCCCCGCATTTTCTTTTAGTAGTTTTATGATCCTGGCTTTTATATTTAGGCCTTTGATCCATTTTGTGTTGATTCTTCTGTAGAGAGTGAGACAGGCATTTTATTAGTCAGCCAAAGGGGTTCTGATGCAAAATATCAGAAACTGGTTGGTTTTTATATATGATATTTATTTGGGGTAGGAGCTTAGAGATATCAGGCCATAAAGCATAAGTTACTTCCCTCACCAAAGTCTATTTGGAGCAGGATGGCTGCCAACATCTGTGAAGCTTCAGGCTTCCTGGGTTCCTACCTTCTTGGGGTTTGCTTTCCTCTGGGTTCAAGGTTTCTTTCTTCCTTGGGCTGGATTCTCTTTCCTCTGTGAGCTTACTTCTCAGGACTTCAGCATCAAACTCCAACATCAAATCTCCAACATCAGAAATCCTTGCATCAAAAACTCCAACTCTGTCCTTTGCTATGCCCTTTTTCTGTGAGTCCCCATCCATCAAGGGGCGGGGAATCGATGCTCTAATCATAAGTCAATCATGCCCAGGTACAGATCAGATTACAAGCATAATCCAATATTTCTTTTTGGAATTCATCAATAATATTAAACTGCTACAGGTGTTCTCTTACATTCCTTTGGTTATAGAGCTCCAGTTCTCCCAGCGCCATTTGTTGAAGACTGTTTTGTCTCATTAACATGGACTTGGAAGGTTTGTAAACACAAAAAACAAAAAACAAAACAACAGTTGGTCATATAGGTGAGGGTTTCTTTCCATATGCTCAATTCAATTCCACTGATTGATGTGTCTATCCTTTTAACCATACCATGTTGCTTTGACCACTGTAGATTTGTAATATGTTACAAGGTCAGGCATTTCCCTCCCATGTCACTCTTCTTTTTAGAATGCTTTTGACTATTTAGGTGCACTTTCCATTCCAAATGAATTTGGTAATTGTCTTTTCTATTTCTGCAAAGTCAGCTGTTGGAATTTTGATTGGAATTGCATTGAATCTATAAATCAGTTTGGGTAGGATTTACATCTTCACAATACTTAGTCTTCCAATCCATGAACATGGAATGTCTTTCCATTTGTTTAATTCTTCATTAATTTCTTTTAGTTTTGTTTCATAGTTTTCTGTATATAGAAATTGATTCCTAAGTATTTGAGGTTTTTTTGTTGCTATTGTAAAAGGATTTCCCCCTAATTTCCTCCTAGAATTGTTCAATGTTAATGTACAAAAACATTACTGATTTTTGTGTTGTGATCTTGCATCCTGCCTCTTTGCTGAACACATTTATTAGCTCAAATAGCTTTCAGAACTTTCTAAACATAGGATCATGTCATCTGCAAATAGTGAAATTTTTACTTTCTCTTTTCCTATTTTCATGCCTTTTTTTCTTGTCTAATTGCTCTACTTGAACATCTAGTCCAATGTTGAATAACAATGGAGACAGTGGGTGTAGCAGTTAGATATAATTGATAAATTCTAAAAAGAAATATTGGATTATGCTTGTAATCTGATCTGTACCTGGCCATGACTGAGTTATGATTAGGGCCCCACCAAGGGGTGGGGACTCACAGATAAAAGATATGGCAAAGAACAGAGTTGAGGGCTTTTTTTTTTTTAATGTTGGAGTTTTGATGTTGGAGTTTGATGCTGAAGTTGGAGCCCCAGAGAGAGAAACATAGTCATTTGCCTGATAGTCTACAGCTGACCTTGTGGAGTAAACAGAGGAGCTGAGCCCACAGGAACCCAGAAAGCCTGAACCCTCACAGACGTTGGCAGCCATCTTGTTCCAAATAGACTTTGGTGAGGGAAATAACTTGTGCTTTAAGGCCTGGTATCTGTGAGCTCCTGCCCCAAATAAATACTCTTTATAAAAACTCACCAATTTCTGGTATTTTGCATCAGCATCCCTTTGGCTGACTAACACAGTGGGCATCCTTGTCTTGTTCCCGATCTCAGAGGGAAAGTTTCAACCTTTCTCCATCGAATACAAAGTTGACTATGGGTATTTCATATATGCCTTTTGTCACATTGAGGAATTTTCCTTCTATTCCTATCTTTGAAGTGCTTTTATCAAGAAAGAATGCTGGATTTTGTCGAATGCCTTTTCTGCTTTGACTGAGATGATCATTTTTTCCTTTAATTTGTTAATGTTGTGTTATGTTGATTGATTTTATTATGTCGAACCAGCCTTGCATACCAGGAGGAAATCCCACTTAATGGTGGTGTATAAGTCTTTTAATATGCTGTTGGATTCACTTTGCAAGTTTTTTTTTTTTTGAGAATTTTTTGTACCTAATATGTTGATTAGAAAGATTGGTATGTAATTTTCTTTTCTTGTAGTGTCTTTATCTGGCTTTGGTGTTAGGGTGATGCTGGTTTCATAAAATGTGTTGGGCAGTTTTCCCTCTTCTTTAAATTCTTTGGAAGAATTTAAACAGGATTTCTGTTAATTCTTTTCAAAATGCTTAATAGAATTCACCTGTGAAGTCATCCACTCATAGACTCTTTTTTTTTGGGGGGGGGAGATTTTTGATGACAGATTCAATCACTTTTAAAGTGATTGGTTTGTTAAATTCATGTATTCCTTGTAGCATCAGTGCAGGTTCATTTCTAGGAATGTGTTCATTTCATCTACATTGTCTAGTTTGTTGGCATACAGTTTCTCATAATATCCTCTTATTATCCCTTTTATTTCTGTGGGGTCAGTCATAACTTCTCCCCTTTCATTTCTGATTGTATTTATTTGCATCTTCTCTCTTTTTTTTCTTTGTTAGTCTAGCTAGGGTTTTGCCAATTAACCAGCTTTCAGATTTATTATTTTTCTCTATTGATTTTTTTGTTCTCAATTTCATTTGTTGCTGCTCTAGTCTTTATTTTTTCTTTCCTTCTGCATGCTTTGGGATTATTTTGTTGTTCTGTTTCTAGTTCCTCAAGGTATATAGTTAGGTCTTTGATTTTAGTTCTTTCTTATTTTTAAATATCAGCACATATAGCTATAAATTTCCCTCTCAGCACTCGGCACTGCTTTTGCTGCATCCCACAGTTTGTTTGTTTGTTTTTTTCAGGAGGAACTGGGAATTTAACCTGGGACCTCATACATGGGAAGCAGGTGTTCAATCCACTGAGATACACCCACTCCCCAAATTTTTTAGGAGGTTTCAGGAATTGAACCCAGGACCTCATATGCAAAGCAGGCATTCAACCACTGAGCTACATTCACTTTGCTCATACATTGTTTTTTAAAATATATTTTTAATTTTTTTAAATAGACATTTAGATTACACAAAATGTTCTGCAAAAAAAAGTAAGGGATTCCCATATGCCCCACTCTCCACACCTCCCACCTTTCCCCATACTAATAACTTCTTTCCTTAGTGTAGTACATTTGTTGCAATTGATCAACACTTTTGGAGCATTGCCACTAAGCATGGATATATTGTAGTTTATACTCTCTCCCACTCAATTCTGAAGGTAATGGCAGGATATATAGTGGCCTGTATCTGTTGTTCAATGTCATTCAAGACAATTCCCAAGTCCCCAAAATGCCCTTATATTACCCCTGTTTTTCCCTCTCTCTGCCCACAGTACCTCCAGTGGCCACTGTCTCCACATCAATGATATAATTTCTTCCATTTCTAGAATCACAATAATTCTATAGAAGCATACCAGTAAGTTCACTCTAGCCCATATTTTATTCTCCAATCCTGAGGATTCTGGGATGGTGATTCCCTCTCTACCTCTAACTGATAGGGGACCTCACCCATATGTGTGGTATATTATATTCTCATTTTCATTCATTTCAAGATTGTTACTGATTTTTTTTTTTTTGCAATTTCCTCCTTCACCCACTGATTGTGGGTTGTTTAACTTCCATATCTTTACGCCTATTCTGGTTTTCTGCCTCTTATTAATTTCCAGCTCATTCCATTATGATCAGTGAAATGACTTTGCATAATTTCAATCTTTCTCAATTTGTTGAGACTTGTTCTGTCACCTAGCCTGTAGACTATACTGGAGAATGACCCATATGTACTCGTGATGATTGTATATCCTGATGTATTTGGATTAATATTCTGTATATGTCTATTAGGTCTAGTTACCCTAATATATTATTCAAAGTCTCCATTTCTTTATTGACCTTCTGTTGACATGTTCTGTCTAATAGCAATAATGGTGTATTAAAATTTCCCACTACAATTGTATAGGCAACTATTTCTCCACTTAGTTTTTCCAGTGTTTGTGTCATGCATTTTCAGGCACTTTGGTTAGGTGCATAAACGTTTATGATTGTTCTTTCTTCTTGACAGGTTACCCCTTTTATTACTATGTAGTGTCCCTCTTTGTCCCTGATAGTAATTTTGCATTTAAAGTCTATTTTGTCCAATATCAGTATAGCTGCATCCACCCTTTTTTGGTTATTGTTTGCAAGTAAAATCATTTTCCAGCCATTCACTTTCAGCCTCCTTTTGTCCTGGGTCTAAGGTGAGTATCTTGTAGACAGCATATAGATACATCATATTTCCTCATCCATACTTCCAATCTGTGTATTTTGATGTTGAGTTTAATCCATTGACATTCAATGTCATTACTCTCAAGGTAGTACTTACATTAGCAATTTTTTCTTTAGATTTCTATATATCATATTGTTATCTTTTTAGTTATTCTTACTAATAATCTTTCTTTTTACGTTCTCCTCCAACCCTCTCCTGTTTTTTCTTTCAACCTGCAGAACTCCCTTTAGTATTTCTTGAAGGGCAGTTTCTTATTGGCAAACTCTCATAATTTCTGTTTATCTGTGAATATTTTGAATTCTCCCTCATTTCTGAATGCCAGCTTTACTGGATACAGAATTCTTGGCTGGTAGTTTTTTTTTTTTTTTTTTTTTTTAGGTCTTAACTATGTCATACCACTGCCGTCTTGTATCCATGGTTTCAGAAAAATCAGTTTAATCTTTGAGGTTCTCTTGTATCTAATGGATCTCTTTTTTCTTGCTCCTTTCAGTATTCTGTCTGAATACTGAATATGAGTTTATATCTCAGAGTAGGCCTGTAAGGATTTTTACTGTTTGGAGTATGCTGCACTTTCTGGACATGTACATTCATGTTCCTTGAAAGAGTTGGGAAATTTTCAGTGATTATTTGCTTCATCACTCCTTCTGCTCTTTTCGCCTTCTTTTCTCCCTCTGGGATGTCTATAATATGTGTATTTGTGCTTTTCGTGCTATTATTCAATTCCCTGAGTCCGTGTTGAAATTTTTCTATCTTTTTATCTGTCTGTTCTTCTGATTTGTGATGTACTCTCTTTGATGTCATTAACTCTTTCCTCAGCCTCTTCAAATCTGCTGTTATATGCTTCCAGCATATTTTTTATTTCTTGCACTGTGCCAGTCATCACCATTGGATCTGGTATCTTTTTATGTATGTTTACAATTTCTTCTGTATGTTCCCCCAGTGTATTTTTAATATCCTTTATATCTTCCCTCTCTTCAATAAGTTGATTCGCGATATTTGGTTGGACATCCTTGATTAGTAGTTCCACATTCTGCATCTCTTCCTTTTTTTTTAGTTTGTTCATTAGACTGGGCCATGTCTTCCTGTTTCTTAGTATGTCTTGTAAGTTTTTGTTGTTGTCTAGGCATCTGTTTATCTTGATGGGCTTATTCAGATGGTTAGCTTCCCTTTCTACTGTAGGGCTTTATTTTGTTTGTGTGTATGTGTGTTAAGGTTCCTCTGTGACACTTGTTTCCACTTATTCTATATCCTTGTAGTTGTCTGTGTTCCCCTGAAAAAAAACTTAAGACCCCAGAGGAGGAAAGATAGATGGAAAAAAAAGAATACTAGTTATAGTTTTTTAAAAGATAGAAAAGGAACCATAAACAGCCAGGAAAAAAGTAATAAGAGTGAAAAGTCATAAAAAATACAAAGTTGTAAGAATAAAAAGTGGAATAAACAAGGAAAAAGAAAAAATAGAATAAGATAAAAGACTGGATGGATGAGAAGAGAAGAAAAAAATAAAGAACAAACAAGAGAAGGTGAAATGAAAGAAAAGCAATGGAAGAAAGAAAATAAAGGAGAAAAAGGAAGGAAAAGAAAAGAAGGAAACTCAACTGATAGAGCATCCACCTACCAGTGTTCAAACCCAGGGCCTCCTGGCCCATGCGGTGAGCTGGCCCATGTGCAGTGCTGCCATGTGCAAGGAGTGCCGTACCATGCAGAGGTGTCCCCTGCATAGGGATGCCCCATGCACAAGGATTGTGTCCCACAAGGAAAGCTGCCCCATGTGAAAAAAGTGCAGCCCGCCCAAGAGTGCAGTTACACACATGATGCAGCAAGATGACACAACAAAAAGAGACACAAATTCCCAGTGCCACCAAGAATTCAAGCAGACACAGAAGAACACACAGTGAATGGACACAGAAAGCAGACAATAGGTGGGGTGGGGGAGGGGAAATTAAAAAATAAAAATAAGTATGTTAAAAAAAAGAAAGAAAAGAAGGAAACAAAGACAGAGAAAGTCCAAAAATAAACAACAGCAAAACACAGGAAAAACAGGCTTCCCTCTTAGGTCACTAGGAACCATCTTAGGCTGCCAATGATCACTGATCAATCACCCTTCAGTCTTCTCTCCACAGGTAAGGTACCTGGTTTTAGAGAATAAAATAAAAATAATAAATAATATAAAATATAATGGATTAAAAAACCTGGAAACAAAACTTTCTATAAGTTCCTTGTCACAAAATGCTGCCTGGATGCCTGACAACCTGCTGTATCATTCTATGGATCCTGTCTCTTAGGAGGTAACAGAGATTCAATCAGGGACCTAGTGTATGTGAGGCAGGCATTTATCCACTGAGTGACACCCACTCCACAGGTTAAGAAGGCTTCTGAAAGGTTATCTGCCTCTCCCTGCCCTCTTACCCCAACTTACCCCAGGCAAGTTGGACTTCTAATAGTTTGCTGGCTATTTCTCCTGACTTCCTTCGCTCTTGGGATCTTAGTTGCCTGTCAGCCCACCCCCTCACTGATCTAGTTCCTCTCTTTTCCAGGGCAGGTGTGTGTGACAGCCTGCCTGATCAGATCCCCCCTCCCCTCTTCCTGAGGTGACTTCAGTGCTGGCTGGCATCTTTTTTTCCCCTCTGTTCCACTTGCCCTATCTCCTGCTCCCCTTTAAACTCTTTCTCTCTGAGTATGCTGGTTGCGAGTCCCACACATATTTGCCCTTCCACTCCCCCATGGATGGGCCTCTTTCAGCCTACACTTTGTTGGGCTGGCTACAGTCAAGATTCAAAGTGGGCTCAGCTGGTCATTATCATTAAAGAGAAACCACTCTCCATCCTCCACCAGACATCTCTTCCTCCCAGGGAGGAAGACCTTCTTTCCCCTCTCAGTTGGCTGCAGTGAGTCAGAAGTTTTATTGAGGCTATTCACCTTGGTGGTAGGGGATATGTGTGGTAACCAGTCACAGGGGCATGTAACTCACCTGCTTTCATTTGGCCTCTTTGTCTCTCTGTCCTTTTCCCTCCTGGATGATATGCAGCACTCTCCTGCTATGTAGAACCCCAAGGCAGCTCCTTTGGATAGCTTTTTGGCTCTCCTCCATTGTTTTTGTGAGAGAGTTGAGCCCTGCCTACCAACTCTGATGCCATCTTCCCAGAAATCCTCTAATGTGATTTTAATCTCATCCATTGTGTCTTTCATTCCCATCAGCTCTGATACTTTTCTCTGCAGACTTTAAAATTATTCTTTATACTCACTCAGTGTCATCATCTTCTTTTTTAGGAGTTACTGGGGAATGAACCCAGGACCTTGTACATGGGAAGCAGGTCCTCAACCACTGAGCTACATTTGCTCCCCAATGAGAGTTCATTTTTTAATTTGTTTGTTTGTTTTTTTGCTTTTAGTAGGTACTGAGGATTGAACCCAGGAATTCATATATGGGAAGCAGGTGCTCAATCAGTTGAGCTACATCTGCTCCCCAGTGTCTTCTTAATATCATTAACCTCTTTAGTCATGTTTTCCTTCAACTCCTTGAATTGATTTAGGATATTTGTGTGATTATCATTGATTAGATGTCTTAAATACTGCATCTTGTCAGGATATTTGGTTTGTCCCTTTGGCTGGGCCATCTCTTCCTGTTTTCTAGTATGGCTTGTAATCTTTTGCTGATGTCTAGGCATCTGAATATGGTGGGAAATTTACTCTAACAGTCAATTTCTCTCTCTTGCCTGGTAGTTTGTATTATAGCTCTTCTTTGATTTTGGGTTCAAATTATCCTAAATCTTTAAAATTGCCCAGCTTAAGTTATCAAAATAGGTTGAGAAACTCACTAATGGGGCACAGATTTGATCCAAGGAGTCTAGGACTAGAGGCTCCAAATGTGTTTTTCCTCCTTGCAGTTTTCCAATGGGCAGAAGATGGTGCTCATTTGGGAATCTTTCCACGGATGTGTCTCTTTCAACCTCCACTTGACCATGATTCTGGTCTGGCCAGAGCTGAGATTCAAAGTGGGCTCTGCTGGCCAAACTTACTGAAGAGCAGCTACTCTCCACCCACTGCCATACCCTCCCTCTTCCCAGGGAGGAAGACACCTGTTTCCCTCTCAGTTGGCTGCAGTGCATCATGGGTTTTATCCTGGATGTTCACCTTGGGGAGGATGGGTGCTGTTCCCAGCAGCAGGGGCTAGTAACTCACAGTTTTCATTTTGGCTTCTTCATCTCTCTGTTCCTCAGTCTCATGGAGGATGCACAGCATTCTCCTGGTCTACAGATCCCAAAGTAGCTCCCTTGGACAGCTTATGCTCTTCCTTTGTGGTTTTTGTGAAAGAGTTGAGCCCTGCCTACCTAGTCCAACCCCCATCTTCTCAGAAGTCCCCTAAAAATGGCTTATTGATTGCATATGTGGGAAGAATTGTGAGATGCTTGATAGAAAAGGCCTAACTTGCTTTGAAGAGACAGTTGGTAGGAATATGGATACTAAAGTTATTTCTGATGACAAAAATGTTGAATGTGTCATTGCAAACTGGATAGAAGGTGATCCTTACTTTAAAGAGGCAGAGATCTTGTCAGAATTGACTCCTGATATTAGATGGAAGGAAAAATTTGAAAATGATGAGATTTGATATTTAGCTGAGGATATTTCCAAAATAATGTGGCAAGCATGGCCTTGATTCTCCTTGCAGCTTATAGTAAATGGGAGAGGAAAGAAACAAGCTGAGAATTGAACTCATGGGCACAGTGAAACCAGAAATTGATGGTTTGGGATATCCCAAACTTTTGGAAAGTGAGTCCCCAGAGAATAGTGTCCCATATGAGGACTTAACTGAACTTGGAACCAGCCAGTCATTTTACTGCAAGTGAAGATTGGAAATGCAACTATCTAGGAAAGATTTGTGGAAACTCTTACTGTCTGGCAGGTTGGACCCCCACTTCCTGCATACAAAACCAACAATTTTTTTGCAAGATCTATATGAACAGAACCATTGCCATCCTAGACTAACGGGGAGAGAAAAGGGAGAGATTGAAGGAAAAACAACATCAAGGGCAGATCCATGGAAGATGAGGTCTTCACTTAAGACATCTCAGACCAAGAGAGGAATCCCACCAATGTGCGCAGAAAGGGTGAGTTTACCCTAAAGCTTGGAGAAGGTGGGTCTTCTGCCCGTTGTCCAGGAAGAGTGCAGCTGCCACAGACTTCAGAGAAGGTGGAGCACATTCTCCAGGAATTGTGGAGAGTTTGTCCTCCTCTCCACTATGATAAGGGGGTTGAGCTTGTGCCCCAGTGTTCTTGGAGTGTGAGGCCAAGAGATTGGCCACTACCCAATTGCTTGATGAGGGTGGAGCCGAGAATATGACCACTGGGCAATCCCTTGGAAGGATTGGGACTGCTGCTCTTGAGGACTCAAGGAGAGGAGTTAATTCTATAGATGGCTCTCAGATTTTGAAATCTAATTGAGTATGCCCTGCAGGTTTTTGGAACTATTTGGAGCTCATGACCCCGGTTTTCTTTCCAATTTCTTCCTAAGTTAATGGGAACATTTATTCTATGACTCTCTCTCCTTTGAATATTTGAAACAGATAACTTTTTTGGTAAGTGCCACAGATCCACAGCTGGAGGGAAATTTTGCCCCAAGACAGACTACATACCTATAAGTGATTTTGATGAGATTTTGTACTTAGCATTGTTACTTAAATGATATAAGGTTTTTAAAATACTGTGATGGAGTGAATGTATTTTACACATGGAAAGAATATGTATTTTGGGGGCTGAAAGGGTAGAATGTGCTGGTTTGAGTCCTTTTTGGGCCCCCAAAAATCCTGTTCTTAAAGCAAATCCATTGCTTTGCCTTTAAGCCCATTGCAGGTGGGACCTTTTAATTAGATTCAGGTAAGATACCTTTCAATTAGATCACTTCCATTATGAGCCTTTGATTAGATTGTGGGAACCAGGGTGGGTCTTAATCCTCTTACTGGAGTCCTTTATAAATGGAGGACTAAAAAGTTACAGACACAGAGAAAAGGCTGCAGTGACATAGAGAACCCTCCAGATGTTGACAAACACAGGAGAGAGAAACACCACAGGCACAGCAGCCAGAAGCTGAAGCAACAGGACTCAGAGGAGAGAGAAGACAAAAGCAAATCCTTCCATGTGCCTGATTGCTACAGTTGAGCTCAGGGAGAAAGAGACTGGAGAAGGCAGAAACTGGCAGAGCCACCATTGTGCCTGGCCACATGGCAAGAGTCCACCATCACCAGCAGCCAACCTTCAGTGAGACAGCATCTCTGATACTGCCTTGATTTGGACATTTTCACAGTCTCAGAACTGTAAGCTGTTAACCTAATCAATTCCCATTGTAAAAGCCAGCACATTTCTGGTATATTGCACCCAGCAGGCTTTAGCAAACAATACAAGTGGAGTCTGTCATTAATTGTGGAAGGTTCTCAACCATTATTATTTATAATATCTCTTTTGTTCTTTTTATTTCTTCTCCTTTTGGTATTCAAGTAACTCATGTTACATCTTCTGAAATTGCCCCACTGTTGCATTTTTCATAACTATGTATTTTTTCATCCTTTTTCTCCTCTTTGAATTTCAGTTTGGGAAGTTTCTATTGATTCATCTTCAGATTTACAGTTTTTTTTTCCTTTTCTGTGTCAAATCTACTAATGAGCTCATCAAAGGTACCCATAAATCATGGGTCTCCTGTTAGGATGTATTAGGAAGTATACAGCAACATCTATGAAGTACTTTTCTACAAAAAGAGTTGTACTTGGTTTTAACTTAGCCCTTGAGGCTAACTTCCAATTATCAGAAATGCTGGGATAGAGGAACAAGATAAATGAAACAAGGAAGCAACAAACAAACAAATTTGTAGTGGTGAGATATACTAAAGGACTACTGACCAGTTCTATAACAAATAAGTGGAAGAAAAAGGATGGCAAAGCATGGGGTTGAGACTGTGAATGATGGCTCCATCATAGACTAAAAGAGACTTAAGAGTATTATTAACACTGAAAATATGTACACCCTAAGTTCAATAATTTTCTGAGATATACACCAATGGAAATGCATGCATATATTCATTAAAATGTGTGTACAAGAAGTCTCTAGACATATGTGTGACATCAACATGATAGCAGAGTAGGTAGATCAAAATACATGTTCCCCCACAGAAACATTAAAAAAAAAAAAACAAGCAGAAACTGTAAAAAATAACACTTTAAGTATTCTGGAAAACAGTAAAAAACTTATAATAAGCAAGTGAACACTGAATCAAGAAAAAGGCATCTTAAAAATGGTAGGAGAGAGAATTGTGGGAAGAAGGTGCCAGAATAGGCAGGCATGACACAACTCTCTCACAAAAACAACAGAGAAAGAGCCAAAAGCCATCTAAGGGAAACTGCTTTGGGGGTCAGCAGATCAGGAGAGTGCTATACAACTCCCAAGAGTGTGAGGGATGAGAGATGAAACAACAAGTGTAAGTTGCCAAACACCCATGGTAGTAGTGAAGGGTTCCCCTCCCCTATCCCCAAGATATTAAGCTATGGTAAAACCCATGGCTCACCACAGCTGACTGGAAGGGGAATAGACATCTTCCTCCTGATAAGCTGTTATAACGGAAAAGGGAGGGGGAACCCAGGGGATTTTCTTCAGTGAATTCAGCCAGCAGAACCCACTTTGAATCTCAGTTATAGCCAGACCGAAATACAGGAAAAGAGAGATGGAAACACCTCCATGAAAAGGTGCACTGAGGAGGGCCATCTGCTGGCTGGTCTGGAAATTGCATGGACAAAAACTGCTTCTGGTTCTCTCTGTACCCTAACGTCTGCACCCCTTTACTGAGTCCCTGGCCTGATTTTGATAACTTAATCTGGCCAATTTTAAAGATTTAGAATAATTTGAACCAAATATCAAAGAAGAGCTGTGAAAAAAATACAATAAGCAAGAGAGAAAAATTGACCATCAGAGTAAGTAAATTCACCAACCTATTCTGATGCCTAGACATTAGCAAAAAAATTTACAAGCCATAATAGGAAACAGGTAGAGGTGGCCCATTCAGAACAAGCCAAATAACCTGAAGAGATACAGAATTTAAGACAATCAACAATAATCACACAAGATTCCTAAATCAATTCAAAGAACAGAAGAAAATATGACTAAAGAAATAAAGAATATTAATAAGAAATGGGATACACAGAGAACTGACGCAACAAGATGATGCAACAAAAATGAGACACAGATTCTTGTGCTGCTGACAACAGAAACAGAGAAAAGAAGAACATGCTGCAAATAGACACAGAGAACGGACAACTGGGGTGGGGGGGAATGGGAGATAAATAAATAAATCTTAAAAAAAGAAGAAGAAATGGGATGACCATAAAGAACAATTTGAAAGCCTACAAAGTGAAGTCCTAACAGACCTTATGGGAATGAAAGACATGAAGGAATATGTTAAAAATACATTAGAGACACACAAGAGCATATTTGAATTGCTTAGAGATAGAATTAGTGCTTACAAAGACAGAACATTGGAATTGGAAAAGACAGGAGAACAGAAAAAGAAGAGAATGGAAAAAATGGAAAAGGGTCTCAGGGAATTGAATGACAATGCAAAATGTACAAACATATGTATTATCATTGTACCAGAAGGAGAAGAGAATGTAAAAGGGGCAGAAAGAATATTTGAGGAAATCATGACCCAAAACTTCCTAATGCTTATGAAGAACATAAATATCAATATCCAAGAAGGACAATGCACCCCAAACAGAATAAATCCGAGTAGACCTACCCCAAGACACATTATTCAGAATGACAAATATCATTCTGATAAAGAGAGGATCCTGAAAGCAGCAAGAGAAAAGCAAAGCTTCACATGTAAGGGAACCTTGAAAAGATTAAGTGCTGATATTTCATGGGAAATCAAGTAGGTGAGAAGAAAATGATATGTATTTAAGGTACTGAAAGAGAAAAATTGCCAGCCAAGAATTCTGTATCTGACAAAACTGTCATTCAAAAATGAGGCTGAGTTCAAAGTCTTCACAGACAAACAAAAACTGAAAGAATATGTTACCAAAAGACAAGAATTACAAGAGATATTAAAGGGAGTGCAAAAGCTGAAAAGAAGAGATAAAGGTGATTGGAGAAGAGTGTAGAAATGAAGATTATTAGGAAGGGCAACTTAAAGTGTAAAAGGACAGATAATAAGTTATGACAATGGATAAAAGATAAGAGTAAATTATGACAAATCATAAAATGGATGAAGTAATTAATACCTTACAGTAATAACATTGAATATTAAGGGATTGAACTCATCAATCAAAAGACATAGGCTGGTAGAATGGATAAAAAAAATATGAGAGGGAGGAGGCAAGATGGCGGCTGAGTGAACTTCCCGGTTACTAGCTCCTGGAGGGAATCGGCTGGGAGGCGTCGGAGACTCCTTGGGACCAGGCTGTTTCAGGATTTTTCCTGGTCCCAAGGTGTTTAGACATCGATTTGGAGGGAAGGTAACAGAGAGGATCCATCCGTGAAATATACACGGAGATCCCAGCTACGTGTGGAGGATTCCCTCCTTGGGTAGGCAGAGCCGAGGCAGCTAGCACCGCGCCGAGCCCCGGCGGGCGGCGGCCAGGGTAGCCTAGCTGGGCCGCGGTGGGCAGCGGGCGGGGGATCCGAGCCACGCCGCGGTGGGCGGCGGGCGAGAGAGCCGAGCCGTGCTGCGCCGCGGCGGGTGGCGGGCAAGGGAGCCGAGCCCAGCCTAGCTGGGCCACGGTGGGCAGCGGGCGGGAGCGCCGAGCCGCGCTGTGCCGCGGCGGGCAGCGGGCAAGGGAGCCGAGCCCAGCCGAGCTGCGACGGGCGCCAGGCGGCGGGCGGGAGAGCCGAGCCGCGCTGTGCCGCGGCGGGCGGCGGACAAGGGAGCCGAGCCCAGCCGAGCCTAGCCGCGCCGCGGCGGGCGGGGGCGGGGAAGCCGAGCCGGGCCGAGCCCAGCTGAGCCGCGGAGGGCGAGGGGGCCGAGCCCAGCCGAGCTCAGTCGAGCCCAGCCACGCCGCGGAGGGCGGCGAGCGGGAGAGCCGAGTCGCGCTGCGCCATGGAGGGTGGCGGGCAGGGAAGCCGAGCCCAGCCGGGCCCAGTTGAACCCAGCCGACCCGCAGTGGGCGAGGGAGCCGAGCCCAGACGAGCTCGTCCGAGCCCAGCCACGCCGCGCCGGGTGGAAGAGCCGAGCCGCGCTGCGCTGCGGCGGGCGGCGGGCGGGAAAGCTGAGCCCAGCTGAGCCCAGCCGAGCCGCGACGGGCGGGGGACCCGAGCCCAGCCGAGCCTAGCCAAGCCCAGGCAAGCCCAGCCGAGCCGCGGAGGGCAGGGGACCGGAGCCAAGCCGAGCCCAGTTGAGCCCAGCCGAGCCTGGCGGTGGGGTTTCTGTTCTTTGTTCTTTGTTTTTTTTTTTGTTTTTTTTTGTTTTTTTTTTTATTTTTTATTTTATTTTATTTTTTTTGTTGTTGTTTTTTTTTAATCCTCTCTTTCCTGTCCCCAATATTCTTCTTATACTATTTTATCTTAACAATACAATAGGTCCTACAGGAAATACCTCACATTTGCTGGGTTTCCTCACCCTCCACTGCCTCATTTTTCTGTGAATAGATTTAGCCTATCTACACTATCCCCTTTCCCCTACAACTTGATATCCTCCACCATCTGCTATCTCTCCTATATTCCATCTCCCTTTCTTTGATCCGCAAAGTGTCTAACTCTTAATTTCTAATACCTTTTTTTAGTTTTCCATCTGGTATTCGTCCCTGAAACTATTACCTTTCTTTTCTCTTTCCCTCTCTCACGGAAACAATAGCCTCTTAGTACGTACCACATTCCTCCCATATTCAGTCATCTACCTCATTATAGGTACTTTCCTACTACTATAACTCTACACAATTTACATGATCTAACCTCCATCCTCCCAGAACTCATATTGTTGCTTTGTTAACATATATCACCAATACTACTTCACACTTTTTCCTCCCTTACACAATTGCCTTTCCCCAGCACTAATACTTTCCTTTAAAGTGAGCTTAACTAGCAATAAGAAATTGGAATAAGAAGAACAAAGTGACAAAGAGAAGATATTACACTTACACAAAAACAACAGCTAATTAATCTCCAAGACTAGACAAAGAAGCTAAGGAACTGATTAAACCCGTCAAGAAAAAATGTTGACAACAGCAACAAAAATCTACAAACCAAACCAGTAATCAGGAAAACATGGCTGAATCCAATCAGGAAGGGGGGCAGGACTTCGCACAAGCAATGAAAGATCTCAGATCATTTATCACCGACAAATTTGATGAAGTAATGAAAGAGGTTAAGAGCATGAAGACAACACTTGGAGGGGAAATTGCAGACATGCGCAAAAAAATAACAGATATGATGGAAATGAACACCACAATTCAAGAAATCAAAAATACACTTGCAGCAAATATCAGCAGACTAGAAGAGGCAGAGCAGAGAATTAGTGATGTGGAAGACACTACATCAGAAATCAAACAGATAGGAGAAGTGGTCAATAAAAAGGTAGAAAAAATCCAGATAGGACTTAGGGACCTGAATGATAACGCAAAACGCTCAAACATATGTATTATAGGCATTCCAGAAGGAGAAGAGAAGGGAAAGGGGTCAGAAGGACTGTTGCAGGAAATAATGAATGAAAACTTCCCAAATCTACTGAAAGAGACAGATGTACATATCCAGGAAGCACAGCGCACTCCACTGGTCATAAACCCCAACAGGCCCACCCCAAGACATATACTTGTCAAATTATCCAATGCTCAAGACAAAGAGAAAATTCTAAAAGCAGCAAGAGAAAAGCAAACCATCACATACAAGGGAAGCTCCATAAGATTAAGTGCTGATTTCTCATCTGAAACCATGGAGGCAAGAAGGCAGTGGTAAGATATAGTCAAGGTACTAAAGGAAAAAAATTTCCAACCAAGAATACTCTATCCAGCTAAACTAGCATTCAAAAATGATGGAGAGTTCAAAATATTCACAGATAAACAGAAACTGAAAGAGTATATCAACAAGAAACCTCCCCTTCAAGAAATTCTTAAGGGAGTTCTGCAGGAAGAAAGGAAAAAACAGGACAGTCAGAGATGGAGGAGAGTGTAAAAGCAACAAGAAAGACAAAAATAGAAGGGGAAAATAAAATAATACAAACAAAATATAACAAACACAAATCCAACCAAAATATGGCTACCATAAATAACTCTCTAAACGTAATAACACTGAATGTCAACGGACTAAACTCACCTATCAAAAGATTCAGACTGGGACACTGGATAAGGAAATACGACCCATCTATATGCTGTCTACAAGAGACACATCTTAGACCCAGAGACTCATGGAGGTTGAAAGTGAATGGCTGGAAAACAATCATACAAGCAAACAACAACCAAAAAAAGGCAGGAGTAGCTATATTAATATCAGACAAAATAGACTTTAAATGTGAAACAATTGTGAGAGACAAAGAAGGATACTATATTTTAGTGAAAGGGACAATCTGTCAAGAAGATCGAACAATCATAAATATTTATGCTCCTAACAAGGGCGCCTCTAAATATGTGAGGCAAACGCTGGAAAAACTAAGTGAAAGAATAGATGCATCTACAATTATAGTGGGGGATTTTAATACACCACTATCAACTCTGGACAGAACATCTCAAAAGAGAATCACTAAAGAAACAAAACATTTGAACAGTATATTAGAAGAGCTGGATCTAATAGACATATATAGATCATTACACCCAAACACAGCAGGATATACATTTTTCTCAAGCGCACATGGAACATTCTCCAAGATTGACCATATGCTAGGCCACAAAGAAAGGCTTAATGAATTCAGAAAGATCGAAATCATACAAAACAATATCTCTGACCACAGTGGAGTGAAGCTGGAAATTTGCAAGGGACAGAGACCCAGACTCCACACGACAATTTGGAAATTAAACAGCACACTCTTAGAAAAACAGTGGGTCAAAGAGGAAATCTCAAAAGAAATCAATGACTACCTTGAAACAAATGATAATGATAACACAACAAAGCAAAATTTATGGGATGCAGCAAAAGCGGTACTGAGAGGGAAATTTATAGCCATAAATTCATATATCAAAAAAGAAGAAAGAGCAAAAATTGGAGAACTAACTGCACTTTTGATGAATTAGAAAAACAACAACAAAGTAACCCAACAGGAAGAAGAAGGAAGGAAATAACAAAGATAAGAGCAGAACTAAATGAAATAGAAAATAAGAAAGCACTTGAAAAAATAAACAAGACCAAGAGCTGGTTTTTTGAGAAGATCAACAAAATTGACAAACCTTTAGTGAGACTAACAAAGAAAAAAACAGAAAAGATGCAAATACACAAAATAAGAAATGAGAAAGGTGATATCACCACTGACCCCACAGAAATAAAGACTATCATAAGAGGATACTTTGAAAAACTATATTCCAACAAAAATGACAATTTAGAGGAAATGGACAAATTCCTAGAAACACATAAGCAGCCCATACTGACGAAAGAAGAAATTGATGATCTTAACAAACCAATCACAAGCAAAGAGATAGAATCAGTCATTAAAAATCTCCCAACTAAGAAGAGCCCAGGGCCAGATAGCTTCACAGGTGAATTCTACAAAACATTCCGGAAAGAACTAACACCAATCCTGTTGAAACTATTCCAAAAAATCGAAACAGAAGGAACACTGCCTAATTCCTTCTATGGTGCCAACATTACCCTAGTACCAAAGCCAAACAAAGACACCACAAGAAAGGAAAATTACAGACCAATTTCTCTAATGAACCTAGACGCAAAAACACTTAACAAAATACTTGCTAATCGTATTCAACAACACATTAAACAAATTATACACCATGACCAAGTGGGATTTATTCCAGGTATGCAAGGATGGTTCAACATAAGAAAATCAATCAATGTAATACACCATATAAACAGATTGAGAGAAAAAAACCACATGATTATATCTATAGATGCAGAAAAGGCATTTGACAAAATACAGCACCCCTTCCTGATAAAAACACTCCAAAAGATCGGAATACAAGGAAACTTTTTGAACATGATAAAGAGTATATATGAAAAACTGAAAGCCAACATTGTTTATAATGGTGAAATCCTGAAATCCTTCCCTCTAAACTCAGGAAAAAGACAAGGATGCCCATTGTCTCCGCTCCTATTTAATATTGTCTTGGAAGTACTTGCTCGAGCACTGAGACACGAACCAGATATAAAAGGCATTCAAATTGGAAGGGAAGAAGTCAAAATTTCATTATTTGCAGATGACATGATCCTATATATAGAAAACCCTGAGAGATCTACAACAAAGCTCCTAGAACTCATAAATGAGTTTAGTAAAGTCACAGGTTATAAGATCAATGCGCAAAAATCAGTAGCATTTCTATACACCAATAATGAGCAAGATCAGGAGGAAATCAAGAAACAAATACCATTCACAATAGTAAATAAAAAAATCAAATACTTAGGAATAAATTTAACTAAAGAGGTAAAAAACTTATACATCGAGAACTATACAAGATTGTTCAAGGAAATCAAAGAAGACCTAAATAAATGGAAGAATATTCCCTGTTCATGGATAGGAAGACTGAATATTATTAAGATGTCTATCCTACCAAAACTGATCTACACATTCAATGCAATCCCAATAAAAATCAACACAGCCTTCTTTAAGGAACTAGAAAAACTAACTATGAAATTTATTTGGAATAGAAAGAGGCCCCGAATAGCCAAAGACATATTGAAAAAGAAAAATGAAATAGGAGGAATCACACTTCCTGACTTCAAAACATACTACAAAGCTACAGTAGTGAAAACAGCATGGTACTGGCATAAGGAGAGACACACAGACCAGTGGAATTGAATTGAAAGTTCAGATATAGAACCTCATGTATATAGCCATATAATATTCGATAAAGCCACCAAACCCTCTCAACTGGGAGAGAATGGCCTATTCAACAAATGGTGCCTGGAGAACTGGATAGCCATATGTAGAAGAATGAAAGAGGATTACCATCTCACACCTTATACAAAGATCAACTCAAGATGGATCAAAGACCTAAATATAAGAGCCAAGACCATAAAGACCTTAGATAGCAGTGTAGGGAAACATCTACAGGACCTTGTAATAGGAAATGGCTTCATGAATATCACACCAAAAGCACGAGCAGCAAAAGAACAAATAGATAAATGGGACTACCTCAAAATTAAAGCCTTCTGCACCTCAAAGGAGTGTGTCAAGAAAGTAAAAAGGGAACCCACACAATGGGAGAAAATATTTGGCAACCATATATCTGATAAGAGACTTATAACTTGCATATATAAAGAACTCATATATCTTGAAAACAAAAAGATAAACAACCCATTTAAAAAATGGGAAAAAGACTTAAACAGACACTTCTCCAAAGAAGAAATACAAATGGCTAGAAAGCACATGAAAAAATGCTCCAAATCTCTAGCAATCAGGGAAATGCAAATCAAAACTACAATGAGATACCATCTTACTCCCATAAGATTGGCAGCCATGAAAAAAACAGTAGAATACAAATGCTGGAGAGGATGTGAAGAAAGGGGAACACTCATCCATTGCTGGTGGGAATGCAGAAGGATCCAACCATTCTGGAGGACAGTTTGGCGGTTTCTCAAAAAATTATCCATAGATTTGCCATATGACCCAGCAATACCACTGCTGGGTATATACCCATCAGATCTGAAAACAAGGACACAAACCGATATATGTACACCAATGTTCATAGCAGCATTGTTCACTATCGCCAAAAGCTGGAATCAATCCAAATGTCCATCAACAGATGAGTGGATCAATAAAATGTGGTATATACACACAATGGAATACTACTCAGCTGTAAGAACCAATACACTACAATCTCACGTGATAACATGGATGAACCTTGAGAATCTTATGTTGAGTGAAGCAACTCAGGCATTGAAGGACAAATACTATATGACCTCAATGATATGAAATAAGTTAACTGCGTCAGAGAGCTAGAGTCTGGAAAAGTGGCTTACAGGAAATCGGGGGGTGGAGGAAGGATGTGAGTTAATGTCTGCAGGGGTGGAATCTGTGATGAGCTGGCGGTAAGTATGAGCACAAAGAAGGGACAAAATGGGGGCAAGGGGTTACCTTCGGGTGGGGTTTTCTGGGTTTGAGGGGGGCTGGGGATGGGAAGAGGGGTAATATTGTCCAAGAAATAGGTGGGAGGGAGGGGCAACATACGAATATGGGAGAGTGTCAGAAGTTTGTTGAGAACTAAATGTTGAGTAAAACGTATCAAAGTATAAGTAGGAGGGTTACCTGGTTAGGACGCTCAGGGGGTATGGTCTGATGCGGGACGGACTCCGGAGGGAATAGCTGAAGGCTCATTTTGCCAGGGTGGGTTCTACCATTGGGTGGGGTGGACCTATATCCTGGGGAAGACTAATGCCGTTGAATAGAGAGAACTGTATCTCTCGTGAGAAAGGACGGCTCCCAGGGTATTAGATTGGCAGGCGTTGTGGGCCCTAAGGGGAGGGGAAAATGGATGTGGAATGGATGGAACAAAGGTAAATAAGGGGGAAAAAGAGGAGTTATGTGAGAGTACACGAGGATGAATATAAAACAGCTAATATTACACCAAAAACATATAGGGGACGACAGACTAATAATGAAAACCATAAGACAAATCATAGGATAACTAAAAAATTTAGAAAACTGTACAGCCTAAAATATGGACCACATAGTAAGCACAAATGTCACCTTGTTTGAAAACTATAGTGTTGGAATCTGTACATCAGTTTCAGAAAATATGATATGAATAAGTTAAAAGATTATTGCTGTGGAAGGGAAAAGGTTTTATGGTGGATCTGGGGAAATACTGTATATTGTATATATGAATTTTGGTGATCTAAGACTCTTCTGAAGCTGACATTATGTTGGGATTCACTTTACCGGAAGTTTTGGATCACAGAGTGGTTCAACAGTGGCAGCGGAGGAATACTGATATGGGATGTTATTGACAGGATATATATGGTTGACAGGGAGTTATACAGGGCATATGCCCAGGGTATATGGTAATGTATATATATACTCATAGTGGAAACAATTAAAAACAACAGCTGGGGGGGTACTGGGCTCCTGGCCGGGGGGTCACTGTTGTGGGCCCTGGGAGAGCAGCAGCAATCCTCCAGGTGCAATGGCAAGAACCAGGAAGGAAGGAGGGCCCAACAGTGGGCTCGTGATACTAATGGTTACACTTTTGAGCCTATACACCTGCAATAAGAACAAGGCCTAGAGTAGCATTGTGCCTGGGGGTTTCCTCCTGACAGCCTGCATGTTACTCAAATGTGGCCACTCTCACAGCCAAACTCAGCGTGTAGATGCGATGCATTCCCCCCAGCATGGGACATGACACCCGGGGATGAGCCTCCCTGGCACCGAGGGATCACTACCACAAACCAGCTGAAGAAGCAACTAGAAAATGACCTTGAATTAAAGATTCAATGCGGAACAGCAGAATATACCTGTCAACATATAATGACATGACTTCAGGAAGCTGTTTGACCTAATGTAAGGGGGAAATGGAAAGGAGAAATGAGATTATAAGGCTGTGAGTCTCTAAAAAAGAGTCTGGAGGTTGTCAGAAGGAATACCCCTATGTACAACTGAACAGAGTCTAAGAGACAGATAAGGTAGATACAACCCCAGGTATTGGTTCTTTTGAGGGATAAAGAGACCCACGGGTTCTATGGTCATGGCAGAAGGGGTTCACTGCCATGACAGATAGCCCTTCTTTGGAGCTGGTGTTTCTGCGTGATGGAATTGGACTCAGAGGGGATCTCTTTTCACAAGACTTGCATGCTACTTTATTGGAATTGTAGTCGGTGCTGGGTTTAAGATATATGTAGGTGATTTGAATCTCTGGACTGATAATATGACACCCAGGCAAGAGCCTCAACAGACTTCAGCTCCTACACTTTGATTTATTGGACTTACTCCACTCAGCTAACATGGAGTTGAAGAAGGTCAACCACCACAACATGGAGCCTAGAGTGTCTACAACTGGAAGCGGGAGGAGTGCATCCAGTACCCATGTGGAATCTAAGCCCTCACTTGACATAGTTGTGCAATGGACACAACCAATCCAATGTCCACAGAGAAAATGTGGAATGGGTGTGGGAACGGTAGCCATGGTGGCTGCTGGGTGTGGGGAACGGGAGGAAGAGATGAGATGTGGAGGCGTTTTCGGGACATGGAGTTGTCCTAGATAGTGCTTCACGGACAATTACGGGACATTATAGATCCCCCCAGGGCCCACTGGATGGAACGTGAGAGAGTCTGGGCTATGATGTGGACCATTGACTATGGGGTGCAGCGATGCTCAGAGATGAACTTACCAGGTGCAATGGATGTGTCATGATGATGGGAGAGAGTGTTGCTGTGGGGGAAGTGGGGGGCGGGGGCGGTGGGGTTGAATGGGACCTCATATTTTTCATAATGTAATTAAAAAAATAAATAATAATAAAAAAATATGAGCCATCTATATCCTATCTACAAAAGACTCACCTCAGATGTAAGTACACAAACGGGTTAAAAGTGAAAAGTTGGAAAAAGATATTCCACGCAAATAGCAATTAAAAATAGCTGGAGTAGTGATACTAATATTGGACAAAAAAGATTTTAAATGCAAAACTGTTATAAGGGATGAAGAAGACCATTACATATTAATAAAAGGGGCAGTTCACTAAGAAGAAATAACTATACTAAAAAGTTATGCACCTAACCTGAGTGCCCCAAGATACATGAGGCACACACTGGCAAAGATGAAGGGAGAAATAGATGTCTTTACAATAATAGCTGGAAACTTCAATACACCCTCTCAGTATTGAATAGAACATCTCAAGAGAGGATAAATAGCAAAATGGAGATCATGAATAATAGAATAAATGAAGTAGACCTAACAGACAGCTGCAGAGCAATGCACCCCAAAACATCAGAGTACAATTCTTGTCAAGTGCTCATGGATCATTCTCCAAGATAGACCAAATATTGCAGCACAAAACAAATCTCAATAAATTTAAAATGACTTAAATGATACAAAACAATCTGATCATAACAAAATGAAGCTGGAAATCAATAATGAATGGAAAAAGTTAAATTCATAAATATATACAAATGAAACAACACACTCTTTAATAATCAGTGAGTCAAAGAAGAAATTACATGAGAATTCAGCAAATATCTTGAGATGAATGAAAATGAGAACATAACATATTAGAACATTTGGGACACTGTAAAGGCAGTGTTAAGAGGGAAATTTATAGCACCAATGCTTGCATTAAAAAGGAAGAGCTAAAATTGAAGATCTAATTGCACACCTGGAGAAAATAGAAAAAAAAAAAAAAACAGAAAATTAATCCCGAATCAATCTGAGGGAAAGTAATAGTAAAGATCAGAGCAGAAATAAATGAAATTGAGAACAACAACAACAACAACAAAACAATAGAGAGAATCAACAAAACCAAAAGTTGGTTCTTTCAGAAGATCAACAAAATCAACACAAACTTAGTGTGATGGTTAGGCTATTGTGTCATCTCGGCCAGGTAATTGTGCCCAGTTGTTTGGTCAAGGAAGCACTGGGCTAACTGTAATGCAAGGGCATTTATGGACTCTAGTCACAATTGACTTTACTGCATTGGTAAATCATATATAGCTGGTTATAATTACATCAGTCAGGGAGATTACCATCAGCAGTGAGTGACACTTAACCCTATCAGTTGAATCCCTTAAAAGGGAGAGAGAATTTCCCAGTTCGTCTTTGGACAGCCAGCATCTCCCAGAACTCATCAAGTATCTTCATTGGACTATCATTGGAGCTCCTGTTTGTGGCCTGCCTGTGGAACCTGGACTTGTGCATCCCATGGCTGCGTGAGAGACTCTGATAAATCTCTTACTATTGACGGATATCCCTTGTTGATCCTGTTTCCCTAGGGAACCCTGACTAATAAAGCTTGGTACGGGGAGTATTTCTTGAGGAACGGCGTGTTAAACATGGGATATCTGAGGTGGTTCTGGGAGTTTTGCAATTGTCTTTCTACTCTAATTGGACTCAAGGGTACTGATGACTCCCTTTTCAATAATAAAGAGGCTGTTGACAGTCCATGGCATGAGTTGGCCATCAAGATCTGCAAAATAGCATCACTGGATTTCCCTACTTCCACGCTTATAAGAAGCAAGAATCTGGGTGAGAGTGTTTTCAACACCTTAACAGTTTTGTGGAGTCAAATGGTATAATGATATTGGATGACTCCTCCTAGATACCAAAGAAAGAGGTGCGTTGAAGGTTTTGATTTTGAAACTTAAACCCTGAATGGATGACACAAGAGTTTCTAGTTGCGCTCTGAAAGAAAACCTTGTTTCCTGTAGCCACAGGCTCGAAATAGCTGAGAACCAAATTCAGACTCTCATTGTTTGAGTAGCGGAGTTACAAAGGAAAGTAAACTCTCAATTCTGCAGGGTTTCTGTAGTTAAAGTGAAGGCATTGATTGGAAAAGAGTGGAATCCAGAGAACTGGGATGGTGACATATGGGATGATGTTGATGTTGATGGAGACATTGGAACCCTGAATTCTGCTGAGACTTTGCCAGATAAGCTGCCATGGCCTGCCCTGTCCAGGCCACACCTTGTCAACCTTGTATCATCCAGCCTTCAGCCTGCCTCAGGGAGTCTGAAACAACTTCCATCCCTGAGGTGGGTACCAGCCAAACTGAAGCCTACCCTGCCCAGCCTCCAGCCTGTCCCAGGGTGTCTGGACTTCTTCCCAGCCCTGAGGCACATACCAGACAAACTCCAGCATGCACTGCCAAGTCTCCATTCTGCCCTGAGGAAACTGCCTTCCAACCCCTGCCTGAAGAGATGACTCCAGTCTCACCAGAAGAAATTCAAGGGAATTCTCTGAGGTCAGTAGCTTGCAAGGAATTTCTAATCCTTCTCCTTACTCACCCCCACCACCTCTCTTGTCTTAAAAACCTGTTTCTAGACTAAAATCACAACATGCCCCCAAAGGTGAAATATGAAGTGTGACCCATGAAAAAATGAGGTATACTCAGAAAGAACTGCATGAATTTTCTAACTTATATAGACAGAAATCAGGGGAATATGTGTGGGAATGGATACTAAGCATATGGGATAATGGTGGAAGGAATATAATGTTGGATTAGGCTAAATTTATTGATATGGACCCACTAAGCAGAAATTCTGGATTCAACGCTGTAGCACGAGGGGCTAGAAATGGCTCTAACAGTTTGTTTGAATGGCTGATTGAAACATGGGCCAAAGATGGCCTACCATGTCCAAGGTTGAGATGCCGGATTTGACCTGGTACAGAGTAGAAGAAGGAATTCAATGGCTTAGGTAGATTGGAATGCTAGAATGGATTTACCATTTGAGAGCTGCCACCCACCCCAGCAATGTCCAGAGGACACACCTTTAACCAGGACTGTGAGGAATAAATTTGTAAGACTAACTCCATCTTCCCTGAAGAGCTCTGTGATTGTTTTTCTTTGTAGTCCCGATATTACTGTAGGGAGGGTTGTAATGGAATTAGAATCCTTAAATATGTGGATGATTGGATGTTGTCTGGTAAAAGTCAAGTACCAGCAGTTAATCGCCAAAGTCAAGGTGGGCGTGGCTACCACAGTGAAAGGCAGATTGAAAAAAGCACTCAGAATAGTCTGAGTCATGTAGAATTATGGTGTTGCCTAGTACATCATGGGGTACCAAGCAGTGAAATAGACGGGTAGTCTACTAAAGTTCCTCGGGATCTGTATAAAAAGAAGAGTTCCAGGTCAAGTGAAAGAAACCCTAACTCAAATTACAGATGCAGATAATCATGGCCCCTTAATTAATTCCCAGACTTGAGACAGTTTACAGACCCAGAGCCTCTTGAATGAGGAGGAGGCCAGGTCTCCTTGGAGAAGGATCCTGTTAAAGTGTCCAAAATTTATACTGTTAATCTTCTTCCCACCTTTCCCCAAGGATATCTACGGCCTTTTACCAGAGTAACTGTGCACTGGGGAAAAGGAAATGATCAGAAATTTCAGGGATTATTAGACACTGGCTCAGAAGTGACATTAATTCCAGGAGACCCAAAACATCACTGTGGTCCACCAGTCAGAGTAGGGGCTTATGGAAGCTAGGTGGTTAATGGCATTTTAGCTCAGGTCCATCGCACAGTGGATCCAGTGGGTCGCCAGACCCATTCTGTGGTTATTTCCCCAGTTCCAGAATGCATAATTGGAATAGATGTACCCAGTAACTGGCAGAATCTCCACATTGGATCCCTGCTTGTGGTGAGAGGGCTATTATGGGTTGAAAGGCCAAGTGGAAGCCATTAGAATGGTCCCTACCTACCAAAATAGTAAACCAAAAGCAATACCGGATTCCTGGAGGGACTGCAGAAATTAGTGCCACCATCAAGGATTTGAAGGATGCAGGGGTGGTGATTCCTACCACACCCCCATTCAACTCTCCTATTTGGCCTGTACAGAAAACAGATGGATCTTGGAGGAAGACAGTAGATTAATGTAAACTTAACCAGGTAGTATCTCCAATTGCAGCTTCTGTCCCAGATGTATCATTGCTTGAGCAAATCAACATGTCCCCTGGTACCTGGTTCCAGGCAGCTGTTGATTTGGCAAATGTTTTTTTTTTTTATTGCAATTAGTAAGGACCACCAGAAACAGTTTGTTTTGAGCTGGCAAGGACAGTAGTACACCTTCACTGTCTTGCCTCAGGGATATATCAACCTTCCAGTCCTATGTCATAATATTGAACGCAGGGAACTTGGTCATCTCTCCCTCCCAGAAGACGTCACACTGGTCCATTATATTGATGATATCATGTTGATAGGACCTAGTGAGCAAGAAGTAGCAAGGACTCTAGACTTATTAGTAAGGCATTTGCATGTGAGAGGATGGGAGATAAATCCAACTAAATACAAGGTCCTTCCACCTCAGTGAAATTTCTAGGTGTGCAGTAGTATGGGTCATGTTGATATATCCCTTCTAAAGTGAAGGATAAGCTGTTGCATCTGGCTCCTCCTACAACCAAAAAAAGAGGCACAATGCTTAGTTGGTGTCTTTGGATTTTGGAGACAACACATTCCTCATTTGGGTGTGCTACATTCCTCATGGGTGTGCTACTCAGGCCCATTTACCAGGTGACCAGAAAAGCTACTACTTTAGATTGGGTACTGGAACAAGAAGAGGCTCTGCAACAGGTCCAAGCTGCTGTGCAAGCTGCACTGCCACTTGGGCCATATCATACAGCAGATCCAATGGTGCTGGAAGTTTCCATGGCAAATAGAGATGCTGTCTGAAGACTTTGGCAGGCCCCTATAGGAGAATCACAATGAAGGCCCTTAGAATTTTGGACCAAAGCCCTGCCATCCTCTGCAGATAACTACTCCCCTTTTGAGAAACAGCTTTTGGCCTGCTACTGGGTCTTAGTAGAGACTGAATGCTTAACCATGGTCCATCAAATTACCATGTGAACTGAGTTGCCTATCATGAGCTGGGTACTGTCTGACCCACCAAGCCATAAATTTGGGCATGCACAGCAGCACCCCATAGTAAAGTGGAAGTGGTATGTAAGAGATAGGGCTCGAGCATGTCCTGAAGGCATGAGTAAGTAACAAGGGGGAAGTAGCCCAAATGCCCATGGCCACCATCCCTGCCATGTTACCTTCTCTTTCCCAGCCCACAGCTTTGGCCTCTTGGGTAGTCCCTTACAATCAGTTGATTGAGGAAGAGAAAACTCAGGCCTGGTTTACAGATGGTTCTGCATGATATGCAGGTACCATCCAAAAGTGGACAGCTGCAGCACTGTAGCGCCTTTCTGGGACATCCCTGAAGGACAGTGTTGAGGGCAAATCCTCCCAGTGGGCAGAACTTCAGGTAGTACACCTGGTTGTTCATTTTGCTTGGAAGAAGAAATGGCCAGAGGTGCATTTGTACACTGATTCATGGGCTGTTGCCAATGGTTTGGCTGGATGGTCAGGGACTTGGAAGGAACAGGATTGGAAAATTGGTGACAGAAAGATCTGGGGAAGATGTATGTGGATTGAACTTTTCGAGTGGGCAAAAAGCATGAAAATTTTTGTGCCCCATGTGAATGCTCACCAGAGGGTGACTTCAGGAGAGGAAGATTTTAATAATCAAGTGGATAAGATGACCTGCTCTGTGGCTAATGCTCAGCCTCTTTCCCCAGTCACTCCTGTCATTGCCAATGGGCTCATGAACAAAGTGGCCATGGAGGTAGGGATGGGGGTTATGCATGGGCTCAGCAACATGGACTTCCCCTTAGCAAGGCTGACTTGGCTACAGCCACAGCTGCTGGCAGCAGAGACCCGCATTCAGCCCCCTATATGGCACCATTCCTCGAGGTGACCAGCCTGGTACCTGGTGGCAGGTTGACTACATTGGACCACTTCCACCATGGAAGGGGCAGCGATTTGTTTTAACTGGTATAAACACATATTCTGGATATGGGTTTGCATTTCTGGCATGCAATGCTTGTTCAAAAACTACCATCTGTGGACTTAAACCAAATGTCTTATCTATCACCATAGCATTCCACACAGCATTGCTTCGGATCAAGGGACTCTTTTCACAGCAAATGATATGTGGGAAAGGGCACATGCCCATGAATTCACTGGTCTTACCACTTTCCCCATCACCCTGAAGCAGCTGAATTAATAGAATTGTGGAATGGCCCTTTGAAAACTCAATTATGTGCCAACCAGGTGGCAATACCTTGCAGGGCTGGGGCAATGTTCTCCAGGAGGTTGTGCATGCTTTGAATCAGCGTCCACTCTATGGTGCTGTTTCTCCCGTAACCAGGATCCATGGGTCCAGGAATCAAGGGGTGGAAATGGGAATGGCACCACTCACTATTATCCTTAGTGACCCACTAGGAAAATTTTTGCTTCCTGTCCCTGCAACGTCAAACTTTGCTGGCCTACAGGCCAGCAAAAAATGGAGTCCCAAAAAATGGAGTGCTGTCACCAGGGAACACAACAATGTTTCCACTGAACTGGAAGTTAAAACTGCCACCTGGCCACTTTAGGCTCCTCTTACCTCTAAATCAACAGTCAAAGAAGGGAATTACTGTACTTGCTGGGGTGATTGATCCTGACTATCAAGGAGAAATAAGGCTGCATTGTATAATGAGGGTAAAGAAGTGTTTACCTGGAATACAGGAGATTCTCTAGGGCATCTCTTAGTACTGCCATGTCCTATGATTAAAGTCAATGGATAATTGCAGCAACCCAATCCAAGCAGGACAAACAATGGCCCAGAATCTTCAGGAATGAAGGTTTGGGTCACCCCACCAGGCAGAGAACCACAGCCAGCTGAAGTGCTTGCTGAGGATAATGGAAACATGGAATGGGTAGTGGAAGAAGGTAGTGATAAATATGAACTTCGACCACGTGACCAGTTACAGAAACAAGGACTATAATGATCATGAATCTTTCTTCCTTGTTTCATTATGATGATAGTATATGTACACAAAACGAATTTGTTTGTCTTCTTCCCCCAATTTTCCTTATTATATATCAAGCTGTATCCATTTCATATGATAATTTTTGAGGATGTCAAGTTTGAGAGTGAATATTACCCAAGAACTTGCACCCTATTCTGTATGGAATTAATGCATTTCCAGTTGTACACAGGAGAGTTGAACATTGTTAGGCAGAAACATATATATATATATACATGTTTGTTATTGTTTCTACTTAGAGATTAAGTATGGTTTATGGTAATGTGTATGGTTGCTGAGTTGACAAGGGGTGAACTGTGATGGTTAGGCTATTGTGCCATCACAGCCAGGTAATTGTGCCCAGTTGTTTGGTCAAGCAAACACTGGCATAACTGTAATGCAAGGGCATTTATGGACTCTAGTAACCATTGACTTTACTGCACTGGTAAATCATAGATAGCTCGTTATAATTACATCAGTCAGGGAGATTACCATCAGCAGTGAGTGACGCTTAACCCAATCAGTTGAATTCCTTAAAAGGGGAAGTGATTCCTGCATTGAAAGAGAATTTCCCAGTTAGTCTTTGGACATCCAGCATCTCCCAGAACTCATCAAGAATCTTCATTGAACTCTCATTGGAACTCCTTGTGGTGACCTGCCTGTGGAACCTGGACTTGTGCATCCCCATGGCTGCATGAGAGAATCTGATAATCTCTTAATATCCACAGATACCTCTTGTTGATTCTGTTTTCCTAGAGAACCCTGACTAATACACTCAGCTAGACTGAAAAAGGAAAAAAGAGAAAAGATGCAAAAAAAAAAATAATATCAGAAATGAGAATGGGGACATTACCACTGATCTCGCAGAAATAAGTGAGATATTAAGAGGATAATATGAACAACTGTACACCAAAAAACCAAAAACCAAAAACAAAAAAACCTGGACAATGCAGGTGAGATGCACAAATTCCTAGAAACACACAAGCCTCCTACACTGACCCTAGAAGAAAGGGAACACGTCAACAAACCAATCACAAGTGAAGATATTGAAACCGTCTTCAAAAATCTACCAAAGATGAAAAGCCCAGGACCAGATACCTGCCCAGGTAAATTCTACTGTTCATTCAAAGATGATCTATTACTAATCTTGCTTGAGCTCTTCCAGAAATTGAACAGGAAAAAATGCTTCCAAACTTGTTTTATGAAGCCAACATCACCCTAATACCAAAACTAGATAAAGATACTATGAAAAACGAACATTACAGACCAATATCACTAATGAATATAGATGCAAAAATCCTCAACAAAATACTTGCAAACCAAATCCAAAAGTACATTAAAAGAATTATACACCATGATCAAATGGTTGTTATCCCAGATATGCAAGTGTGGTTCAACACAAGAGAATCAATTAGTGTAATAAAACACATTGATAAGTTGAAGAAGAAAAATCACATGATCCTCTCAATTAATGCATAGCAGGAATTTGACAAAATACAGCACTCTTTCTTGATAAAACCAAAAGAAAGGAATATAAAGACGCTTTCTTAATATGGTAATGTGCTTATAAGAAAAATCTACAGTTAGCATTGTATTCAATGGTGAAAGACTGAAAGCTTTCCTGCTGAGATCAGGAAGAAGACAAGGATGCCCACTGTCACCATAGTTATTCAATATTGTGCAAGAAGTTGTAGCTAGAGCAGTTAGGCTAGATAGAGAAATAAAACGGACTTCCAGGAAAATGGCCCCAAAGTAGGTAGGCAGAGTCTGACCCTTTCACAGAAAAAGCAGAGAGAAGGCAGGGACCTATCTAAAGGAGCTGCTTTGGATATATATAGAATGGTTAGGTGCTCTGAGTCATCTCGGAGGGTACTGGAAAGATAAGCCAAAGGAAACCCAAGGATTGCTCACCCTTGTGGCTGGAAATGTCACATATACCCCACCCTCAGGACAAGTAGCTTTGGTGCCCCTGGTTTGCTGCTGTCAATGGACTGGGAAGGGGCATTCTGTGGGAGGAAGAAGGGTCTGACAAAGGGTGGAGAGTGGTTTCTTAGCAGTGAGCTTGGCCAGATGAGCCCCCTATTTGAATCTCAGAAGGGATGCCTACCCTACGGGTAGAGGGGAGGGAGGATCCTCTCAGGCAAGCTGTCCCACCCAGCCACTCAGAGAGAGAACAACTAAATTAGAGAGGGGGTGGTGACAGGTGCCTAATCAGCAGGGCTCTAGCAAGCTGTAGAAGTTTAAAATGCCTGGGCGAAAGGGGGCAGATAGCTCTTTGAGGACTAATTGACCTAAGGAAACAATTTAGCTCAGTGGAGGAATTCTTACCTTGCATGTATGAGGCCCCAGGTCTCCTTAGAAGAGTGACCCATCCGGTTATCATGCATCCAGCTGATACCATATGACAGGGAACATATAAACATTCTTTTTGTTTTAAGCTTTCTTGGATTTTTTTTAAGTTTCTTTTTTCTTCTTATTTTATTCACTAAAACCCTGCACACTACCTACAGAAGGCAGGCTGCAAGGTGATTGATTGATGAACACCGGCAGCCTGAGTAGCTCTGTAGGGACCTAAAAGGGAAGTCTGTTTTCCCTTGGTAGTTTTTTTTTTAGTTGTTGCTGTTTTGTTTCTTGTTTGTTGTGTTTCCCCTTTTTATCCCCCCTTTTATCTTTTTTAAAAAATTAATTTATTTTTAATTAAAAAATATGAGGTCCCCATATACCCCCCACCCCCTTCACCCCACTCCTCCCATAACCACAACCTCCTCCATCATCATGGGACATTCATTGCACTTGGTGAATACATCTTTGAGCCTTGCTGCACCACATTGCCAATGGTCCATATTACAGTTTACACTCTCCCCCAGTCCACCCATGGGCCATGGGAAGACATACAGTGTCCAGTAACTGTCCCTGCAGTACCACCCAGGACATCTCCAAGTACTGAAATTGCCCCCACATCACATATCTTCTTCCCATTCGCACCCTCATCAGCTACCATGGCCACTTTCTCCATCTCAGTGCTACATTTACTTCCATTACTAATCACATTAGTTCCAGAATAGAGTCTGAGTAAGTCCACTCTGTACTCTATTCCTCCATTCTGTGGACCCTGGGATGGTTATGTCCACTCCACCTCTGTATTGAGAGGGTGCTTTGATTCCACTTGGAAGATGGATGCAATTCTCCTGTTGGCAGTTGTAGGCACTCTTGGCTCCCTGGTGTCATGGTTGACCTTCTTCACCTCCCTGTTAGCTGGCTGGGGTAAGTTCGATAAACCAGAGGGTAGGAGTTGCAGGTCTGTTGAGGTTCAGGGCCTGGCTATCACATGGACAGTCCAGAGATTCAGGTCCCCTGAGCATACACTAAACCCCAGTGCCAACCATAGGTCCGGTAAAAGTGACAGGAGAGGCTTGTGAACAAAGATCACACCTGAGTCCAACTCCATCACACTCAGGACCACAAACTCCATAGTAGGGTCAACTGACATGGCACTGAAGTCCATCTGCCATGACTGAAGAATGCTTGGGTCTCTGTAGCCCTCAGAAGAACCAACAGCTGGGGTTGTATCTACTTTAGCAGTCTCTGGGACTCTGCTGAGGTATGCGTAAGGGTGACCCCTCTGACGACCTCCTTGCTCTTTTTTGGTGACTCATAGCCATATAAACTCATTTGTCCTTTCCATTTCCCCCTTTTATTCAGGATCAAAAAGCATTTTTAACTCCTGATATTACATGTAGGCTGAGATATTCTGCTGGTCTGAGTTGACCCTTCTATTCAAGGTTGTTCTCCAGCCACATCATCAGCTGGTACTTGGTAGTAATCCCTCAGTTCCAGGGAGGCTCATCACCAGGAGTCATGTCCCATGCTGGGGAGAAGGCTATGCATTTACATGCTGAGTTTGGCTTTGAGACTAGCCACATTTGAGCAACATGGAGGCTCTCAGGAGGTAACTCTTAGGCACTCTGCAGCTCTAGGCCTAGTTCTTATTTCAGGCCCAAAGGCCCACAAGCATAGTCATTAGCATCAAGGTCTCATTGTTGGACCATCCTTCCTTATTGGTCTTAGCCATTGCACTTGGAGGATTGTTGCTGTTCTATTAGGGAATGCGACAGAGCTCCCCTGGCCAAGAACTCAGCACTCCCCCAGCCATCGTTCCCAACTGTAACCACTATGAAAATATGCAAACATTTTTATGCACCCCACACATATGCCCTGGAGAACTCCCTCCCAACCATGCAACCCCCACCAATAACAACCCACACCAGTATTCCTCCCCCACCACCATCAAACCTCTCTGTGGTCCAAAACCTCCCTGAAAATGAAGCCCAATATATTGCCAGTTTCCATTAATAGTAAAATGGAATATAGTGATAGGTTTAAAGGTTAAATATAGGATGCATACTAATTTAGAAAAATTAAAGTAAAAATAATTTGGGGTTTCAGAAAATTAAAAAATGAAAAAGCTTTTTTTTGATGTTTTGCCTTCCATCACTGCAATAATTGTTGCCCTGTATGCAAATTGGCAAGGCCACTTCTTCCATCTCTTCCTCAGGGTCTATGTCCTTTCTTTCTCTTTTTTTTTTCCTAATTATTAAGCTTGTCTTCACAAAAGTTTTAGACCACACTAATTCTTATATACAATATACAGTACTCCCACATATTCAACATCAGACACTTTGTCCCTTCCCCAGCAATAATCTTTTTACATGTTCATACTATATTTACTGCAACTGATGTACAGATATTGAGACAATAGCTTTCAAACAAGGTTATATTTGGGTTTACATTGTGGTCTATATTTTAGACTATACGCTTTTCTAAATTTTCAGTTATCTTATGTTTTACATTATGATTTACATTTTAGCCTATAGGCCCCTATACATTTTTGGTGTAATTTAACATGTCTTATATCCATCCTTGCATAATCTTGTGGAACACTTCTATTGCCCCACAGTTACACTGATTCCACCTATTCAATACCTCTTTCCCCCTCCCCTCAGGGCCCACAGTGACAATCACTCTTCATTGCTTGAAGGGCCATATTCAGAGATACATGCAACAATGTTGAGGGCTTGACATGCTCGACTGCCCTAATAATGCATTGGGAGCCACCATTTCTCTCGAGAGATACAATTCCCTCTATTTGAGACCATCAGTCCTCCCCAGGATGTGGGTATACCTTCACTCTATTTGTATGGGTTTCCATCCAATGATATAACCCACTATAACAAAATGAGCACTTGAACACTCCCTGGAAGCCTGTCCTGTGTCATATCCTCCCCTTTAAGCATCTTAAACAGGTGACCTTCCTTATTATATTTTTGAAAAAGTTTTCTCAACAATATACTCTCAACCACATACCTGATAATCTCCTATGTTCCCTTTTATTTTTTTACAGTTTTTTCTACCTATGTTATTTATTTTCTTTCCTTCATTTTTCTGTCTTCTATTTTCTCTTGTTTTTCATTCATTACACCTCTTTTTGTTTGGTCTTCAATTTTTCTTCGTTGTTTTATTTTTCTCTCTCACTCTTTTCCCCCTCAATTTTCTTTCTTATTTACTTTTTTGTCTTTTTCTTTTCCTCTCATCATTCTGGCCTTTTAATTCATTCCATATATTTCTCTCTATTTTGTTTCTTATTTTATTGTTTCTATTCCACTTTTCATTCTTATTCCTCTGTGCTTCTTACTCGTGTTAATTATTCATTTTCCTAGGTCTTGTATGGTTCCTCTTCTACCATTTACTATTATTATCACTATTATTCCTTTTCCCGTCTCATCTCTTTTCCTTTTCTCTGGTTCTAATTTTTTTTCTAAGGGAACATAGACAACAGCAAGGAAATAGAATAAGAGGAACAAAGTATCAAATTAAAGCCTTACAACAGAAACAAAATCTACAACAAAATAAAACTCTAGAGTAGAAAGAGAAGATAATCACCTGGATAAACCCATCAAGATAAACAGATATCTAGACACTAACAAAAAATTACAAACCATACTAGGAAACAGGAAGACATGGCCCAGTCCAATGAACAAACTAAAAACAGAGGAGATGCAGAACATGGAACAACTAATCAGAGATGTCCAAACAAATATCATGAATCAACTTAATGAAGGGAAGGAAGAGATTAAGGATATTAAGAAGACACTGAGAGAACCTACTGAAGAAATTGTAAGCATACATAAAAAGTTAACAGATATGGTGATGGTGATTAATAGTACAATGCAAGAAATATAAAATACACTGGAAGCTCATAACATCAGATTTGAACGGGCAGAGGAAAAAATCAGTGATTGGAAGGCAGTACATATGAAATCAGACAGGTAGAAGAACAGATAGATAAAAAGAGAAACAATCCAGTAAGGACGTGAATGACAACATGAAATGCACAAATACGCACTTTAGGCATCCCAGAGGGGGAAGAGAAGGGGAAGGGGGCAGAAGGAGTAAGTAATGGCTGAAAAATTCCCAACACTATTGAGGGATATGGACATACATGTCCAGGAAGTACAGCACACCCTAAACAGTATAAATTCTAAAAGGCCTACCTCAAGATATATACTTCTCAAATTTTCCAATTCTTGACACAAAGAATACTGAAAGCAGCAAGAGAAAAGAGAACCATCACATATAAGGGAAGCTCAATAAAATTAAGTACTGATTTCTCATCTGAAACCATGGAAGAAAGAAGGCAGCGGTATGACAGTTAAGGTGATAAAAGAAAAACCTGTCAGCCAAGAATTCTGTATCCAGCAAAGCTGGCATTCAAAAAAGAGGGAGAATTCAAAATATTTACAGATAAACAGAAATTAGGAGAATTGGTCAATTTATAAAAAACCTGCCCTTGAAGAAATAATAAGGGAGCTCTGCAAGTTGAAAGGAAAAAAGAAGAGAAAGAGAGTTGAAGGGAAATGTAAGAATAATAAAAAAGAAAGAGAAATTGTAGCAGTTTGATATGGTTATGAATTCCAAAAATAGATACTGGATTATGTTTGCAATCTGGTCTGTACTTGGGCATAATTAAGTTATGATTAGGGCTTTGGCTGGGCTATATTAGGGTGTTGAATCCCACCCCTTCATGGGTGGGGACTCACAGATAAAAGGCATGGCAAAGGACAGAGTTGAGGGTTCCTGATTTCGGAGTTTTTAAAAAATTTATTGAAGTATATCACTCATATATAAACATACATAAACAATACATGTATAATAATAGTTGTGAACTTACAAAACAAACATATATAACATCAAACAGATCTCTCATAACTCACCCTACCACCAATAACTTGCCTTGTTGTTAAACCTTTTTAACTAATAATTAGAGAGCACTGTCAAAATATTACTACTAAACAAAGTATTTCTCCCCCATGATGTTGGAGTTTGATGCTGAAGTCTTAAGCTAGAGCCCCAGGAAGTCAGCACACAAAGGAAAGAGAAGCAAGCCCTGGGAAGAGAGGACCTGAGCCAGGAGAAGAACACGGAGGAATGGAGATGGCTCTTTAGACATGGCAGAAATCCCAGAGAGAGAGACAGAGCCATTCACCTGATAGTCTACAGCTGACCTTGTGAGGGAAACAGAGGAGCTGAGCCCAGAGGAACCCAGGAAGCCTGCACCCTCACAGACCTCAGCAGCCATCTAGCTCCAACATGTAAAAATAGACTTTGGTTAGGGAAACAGCTTATGCTTTATGGCCTGGGATCTGTAAACTCCTTCCTCAAATAAATACCCTTTATAAAAACCAACCAAATTTCTGGTATTTTGCTTCAGCACCCCTTTGTCTGACTAATACAGAATTAAAAACAACATATGGCATACATAAACCTAAAGAAAATATGGCTAATGTTATTAATTCCCTGAGAGTAATCACATTAAGTGTTAATGGTTCAAAGTCTCCAATTAAGAGACATAGGTTGGCAGAATGAATAAGGAGCTATGACCCAAGTATATGCTGTATACAAGAAACTCACCTTAGACCTAGGGACGCAAGGAGGCTAAAAATGAATAGTTGGAAAACAATTCTACAAGCAAACAATGATGAAAAAAGGGCAGGAGTAGCTACACTAATATTGGACAAAATAGATTTTAAATACAAAACTATTGTAAAGGATAAAGAAGCCAACCATATATTAATAAATGAGGTATTCTATCAAGAAGAAAAAAACAATTATAAATATTTATGCACCTAACCAGAGCACCTCAAAATACATGAGACAAACATTAGAAAAACAAGGTGGAGAAATAGATTCCTCTACAATAATAGTGGGGGATTTTAAAACACCATTATCACCACTAGACAAAACATCTCAACATGGAATCAACAAAGAAACAAAGACCTTGAATAATACATTAGAGGATTGGGATCTAATTGACATATACAGAATATTACAACCAAATACAGTGGTATATACATTCTTTTCAAGCACACATGGATCATTCTCCAGGATAGATCACATGCTAGGCCATAGAACAATTTTCAATTAATTCAGAAAGACTGAACTCATACAAGTTAATTTCTCTGACCACAATGGAATGAAGCTGGAAATAATTAAGGGACAGAGAACCAGATTAGTCATAAACATATGAAAGTTAAACAACACACTCTTGGACAATCAGTGGGTAAAGGGGAAAGTTGTAAAAGAAATCAGTAACTACCTTGAAATGAATCAAAATGACAACACAATGTATCAGAACCCATGGGATGCAGCAAAAACAGTTCTGAGATGGAAATTTATATCCACAAATGCCCATATTAAAAAAGAAGAAAGAGTAAAAACTCAAAGACCTAACTGCACACCTGGAGGAATTAGAAAAAGAACAGGGAAGCGGATTTGGCCCAGTGGTTATCACGTCTGTCTACTACATGGGAGGTCCGTGGTTCAAACCCTGGGCCTCCTTGACCCACGTGGAGCTGGCCCATGTGCAGTGCTGATGCACGCAAGGAGTGCCCTGCTACACAGGGGTGTCCCCGCATGGGGGAGCCCCATGCGCAAGAAGTGCACTCTGTAAGGAGAACCACCCAACGCAAAAGAAAGTGCAGCCTGCCCAGGAATGGCATGCACACATGGAGAGCTGACACAACAAGATGATGCAACAAAAAGAAACACAGATTCTCATGCCACTGACAACAGAAGTGGACAAAGGAGAGCACGCAGCAAATAGAGAGAACAGACAAATGAGGTGGGCAGGAGGGAGAAATAAATAAATAAATCTTAAAAAAAAAGAAAAAGAGCAACAAATGAATCCCAAAGCAAGTTGGAAGAAAGAAATAACCAAGAGTAAAACAGAACTAAATGAAATTTAAAATAAGAAAGCACTAGAAAAATAAACAAAATGAAAACTGGCTCTTTGAGAAGATTGATATCATAGCTAGATTAACAAAGAAAAAAAAAGAGAAGTTGCAAATACATAACATAAGAAACAAGGAAGGTGATATCACCACTGACCCCACAGAAACAAAGAGCATCATAAAAGGATACTTTGAAAAATTGTATGCCAATAAGGTGGATAACTTGGAGGAAATGGACAAATTCCTAGAAGCACACAGGCAGCCTACACTGATGAAAGAAGAAATTATTGACCTCAAGAGACCAATCACAAATAAAGAGATTGAATTAGTCACAAAAAAACTCCCAACTAAGTAGAGCTCAGGACCAGATGGCTTCACAGGTGAATTCTACCAAAACTTCCAGAAAGAATGAATACCAATCCTGCTCAAACTCTTCCAAAAAGTAGAAGTGGAGGGAACATTGCCTAAACTATGATGCCAGTATCACCCTAATACCAAAGCAAACTAAAGACACCATAAGAAAGGAAAACTATAGACCAATCACTCTAATGAACCTAGATGCTAAAACCCTCAACAAAATACTTGCTAATAGAATTCACCAACAGATCAAATGACTTATACACCATAACCAAGTGGGTTTCATCTCTGGTATGCAAGGATGTCTCAACATAAAATCAATCAATGTAAGACACCACATTAGCAGATTGAAAGAAAAAATCACGTGATAATCTCTATAGATGCATAAAAAATATGACAAAATACAGGATCCTTTCTTGATAAAAACACTTCAAAAGATAGTAATAGAAGGAAACTTCCTCAACATGATAAAGAGTATATATGAAAAAATTCAAAGCTAACATCATATTCAATTGTGAAATGCTAAAGGTTTTCCCTCTAAGATCAGGAACAAGAGAAGAATGCACACTATCACCACTCTTATTTATCACTGTGTTAGAAGTACTTGCTCAAGCACTTAGGCAAGAAAAATAATTAAATCATCCAAATTGGAAAGGAAGAAGTAAAACTTTCACTATTTGCAGATGACATGATCCTATATGTAGAAAGCCCTGAAAAATCCACAACAGAGCTTCTAGAGTTGATAAACAGTTCAGTAAAGTGGCAGGACATAAGATCAACAAGCAAATATCAGTAACATTTCTGTACACCAATAATGAGCAATCTGAGGAGGAAATCAAGAAGGAAATCCCATGTACAATAACAACTAAAAGAATCAAATAACGAGTAATAAATTTAACTAAAGATGTAAATGACTTGTATGCAGAAAACTACAAAACACTGTAAAAGGAAATCAAAGAAGACCTAAATAAATGGAAGATTCCCTGTTCATGGATAAGAAGACTAAACATCATTAAAATGTTTATCCTACTCAGACTGATTTACAGATTTAACATAATCCCAATGAAAATTACCACAGCATTTTTTACTCAATTGGAACAGCTTACTGTGAAGTTTATTTGGAAGGGCAAGGGGTCCCAAATAGCCAAAGACATACTGAAAAAGAAAACAGATACTGGAGGAATTACACTACTGACTTTAAAACATACTACAAAGCTTCAGTGTTCAAAGCTGCATGGTATTGGCACAAAGATAGACATAGTGACCAATGGAACCAAATAGAGAGTTCTGATAGAGATACTCACATATACAGTCAACTGATATTCAACAAGCTCACCAAGCCCACTCAACTGGGAGAGAATGGCCTCTTCAACAAGTGGTGCTTGGAGAACTGAATAACCATATCCAAAAGATTGAGAGAGGAACAACATCTCACACCTTGTATACAAAAATTAACTCAAGATGGAACAAAGATATAAATATAAGAGCCAAGACCATAAAGATCTTGGAAGATAATGTAGGATAGCATCTACAGGATCTTGTATTAGGAAGTAGTTTCATGAACTTTACACCCAAAGTAAAAGCAATGAAAGAAAAAATAGAGAAATGGGATGTCCTCAAAATTAAGAACCTTTGCACTTCAAAGGGGTTTGTCAAGAAAGTGAAAAGGCAGCGTACTTAATGTGAGAAAATATTTGGCAACCATATATCTGAGAGGGGCATATATAAAGATATCCTACACCTCAAAAATAAAAAGACAACCCATTTAAAAATTTTTGCAAGTGATTTGAATAGACACTTCTCCAAGGAATAAATACAAATAACTAAAAAGCACATGAAGAGGTGCAGAGGTGCCCAAAGATGTACTTACCAAATGCAATGGATATGTCATGATGATGGGAATGAGTGTTGCTGGGGGGGGGGGGGAGAGGTGGGTTTGGGGTGGTGGGGTTGAATGGGAGCTCATATATATATATATTTTTAATGTAATATTATTACAAAGTCAATAAAAAAATAAAAAGCACATGAAAAGATGTTCAACATCACTAGCTATTAGGGAAATGCAAATCAAAACTACAATGAGATATCATTTTACACCCATTAGACTGGCAGCTATTAAAAAAACAGAGGACTACAAGTGTTGGAAAGGTGTGGAGGAATGGGCACGCTTATCCACTACTGGTGGGAATGCAGAATGGTGCCACTATTGTGGACAGTCTGGCAGTTCCTCAGGAACCTAATTATAGAACTACCATATGATCCAGCAATCCCATTTCTGGGTATATACCAGAAGAATTGAGAGCAAGGACACGAACAGATACATGCACTCCAATATTCATAGTGACATTATTCACTATTGCCAAAAGTTGGAAACTACCCACGTATCCATCAACAGATGAATGTATAAGCAAATTCTGGTATGCACATACAATGGAATATTGCTCAGCAGTAAGAAGTAATGCAGTATTAACACATGAGATAACATGGATGAACCTTGAAGACCTTATGTTGAGTGAAGCAAGCCAGACACTGAAGGACAAATATTACATGACCTCACTGATATAAATTAAGCAAATTGAGTGGACTCACAAAGCTAGAGCCTGGAAGATAGGTTTACAGGAGACAGAAAGGGAGTAGAGGGTTGTGAGCCAATGACCATATGGGCAAAATCTATGATAAGGTGTAAGGGGGTAGTTGTGCAGTGAATGGACATAATGTTGCAGTGATGCTATTGGGTTGGATCGTTCTGGACTCTGAAGGATGTAGGGTGGAGGGGTTGCAATGTCCATGGAACTGGGTTGATGGACCCGGGAGGGAGGGAGCAGATGAACTTTGGGAATTTGCCGGTATGTAGTTGAAACTACCATGTTGGGAATGGTTTTTTTTGGTAAATATGGCAGGGAGATTTACTGGTTTATGGTGTTGGATGTGGGGGGCATGCATGGCAGGGCACACCTGGACCTGGCTTCCAGGGACTATGTGAATGTTCAACCTGCCATAGTGCACTGTATCAGTGAGTAGAGACACAGACAATGAACAGGAAGGTGTTGGTCTCCCATCCTGGGGTGTTCTGCTATGTTCTCAATTAGAGGGTGAGAGTCTCTCGACATACCTAAAGAGGAGGACAGGCCAGTATGTCAAGCCCTAAATGTTGCAATTAACTATGGATCTCGTTCTTCAAGGAATGAAGCTTGGTGATTGCCAAGCTTGTGATTGGAGGGGAAGAGAGGAATAGAATAGATGGAATAAGGGGCATTTTGGGGGCATTGGAATTGTTCTACATGATCTCGCAATGATGGATACATGCCATGTTAAATTTCGTCAAAATTTATAAGAGTATATGGTCCAAAATGTAAACCACAATATAAATCATAGACCATGGTCAGGAGCAATGCTTCAATATTTGTACATCAATTTTAACAAATGTACCACCCACACGTAAACTGTTATTAAAAAGGGAAAGGGGGAAAGGGGGAGGATGTTGGGTATATGGGAATCTCCTATGTTCTGTATGTGACTTTTCTGTAACCTAAAACTTGTTTGAAGATGAAATGAAAAAAAATAAAACACGGGGAATAAATGGAAGAAAATCTCACTGTACATATAAGACAACAGATCTTACAGTGATAAAAGACATAATGCCAATTTAAAAAAATTATTTTTTATCATTTCAAATTCTCTTTAATTTTTTTGTATTTTGTCATTTTGAAAACTTTCATTATTATTCATGTTCTTATTGTTCTTATTGGCTATTTTCTTGGCTTCATTTTTGAAGAAGTTTTGGATCACAGAAGGGTTACAACTGTGGCAGGTGAGAGTCATTGGAGGGTGTCAGTGATGGGGGATACATGGGAGGAGGCTCACCCGGGGCATATCTATAAGGCATATGAATGTGTTCAAGTGTTTGTGGGGCATTATCGTGGTGGGTGGAGATCCACACAATAAAAAAAAAGAATATCAAATTTCCATCCTGGGGAGTTCTGACACATTCTCTAATGGGCAACAAGTATCCCCTAAGTACAAGGGCAATGACTAGTGAAGAATGGAACATTGATGGGTCCTTGATATTAATGACTGTACTTATGAACCTTTTCTTTTGAAATTGAAATGTAGCCTAGTATTATAGAATGCCTAAGAGTTATCTCCTGAGGGCCTCCTTGTTGATCAAATGTGGCCTCTCTTTAAGCCAAACTCAGCATATAAATAAATGCATTACCTTCCCCCCAGCATGGGACATGATTCCTGGGGATGAGCCACACTGGCACTGAGGGATTACTACCAAGCACCAACTAGCAATGCAACTGGCAAAAGACCTTGACCTAAAAGGGGAAAAAGTAAAGACAAATAAGTTTATATGGCTGAGACTTCAAAGTGAGTTGGGAGGTCATTCCAGAGGTTATGCTTATGCATGTCTCAGCAGGATCTCATTGACTACCACAGTAAATATTGCCTCAAATAGTGGCGCTCCTGAGGACTCTGGAGACATCCAGACATTATAGGCAGAGATGGCAGCTCAGGAGTTTGCCTTGCCATTGGGCCCTACTTTGGAATTTATGTTCCCCAGTGTGACAGAATGGGATTCAGTTGTGGTTTCCCTACACATTGCTTTTCTGCCCCTTCTAATTAGAACCTATAGTTAGTACTAGAGTTGGTAGGTTTATTTCCAAGAGACAAACCTTTGGGCTTTTTATGTGCCAACTGGGCTCTGAATTTCAAAGGAGTTCCAACACCTACTCTCCTCTTCATTGGACTCGCCCAGGAAAACTAACAAGGAAATGATGGACAACAACTATCCCAAGGAACAGTCTACAACTGCAAGCAAGACAGTCCCATCCATCTTCCCCATGGGATCTAAGCCTCCCTCTCAATTTGAGGCAGAGTAGGCATCACCATTCCAGAATCCTCAGGATTGGGGAATGAACAATGGACTAGAGTAGACTTACTGTTATTCAACTATAGACTTATTGTTATTCTAGAAATGAAAGAACTATTATCACTGATGTGGAGGCAGTGGCCACTGGAGGTTCTGAAGGGAGGGAGAGGGGAAAATAGGTGTAATATGGGGGAAATTTCAGGACATTGGAATTGCTCTGAATGACGGTGCAATGACAGATACAGGCCATTATATATCTCATCATAACTTACACAGTTGTATCAGAGAGAGTTTAAACTATAATGTAGACTATAATCTACACTTAGTGGCAATGCTCTAGTGTGTGTTCATCAATTATAACAAATATATTGCACTAATGAAGGATGTTGTTGATGTGGGAAAGTGTGGGAGGGGTACTGAGAGGGGCATATGGGAATCCCCTACACTTTTAATGTAATATTTATGTAATCTAAGTATCCTTTTAAAAATAAATAAAAATAAATACAAAATAAATAAATGGCTCCCAAATAGAAGATGAAGAAGTAAAACTTTCACTATTTGGTGATATGATCCTGTATCTAGAGTCTCCTGAAAAATCCACAACAAAGGCTACTATAATTAATAGATAATTTCAGCAAAGTGGTGAGATACAAGATTAATATGAAAAACTCAATAGCATTTCTATACACTACTAATGTGCAATCTGAGGAAGAAATCAGGAAATAATCATTTTATAATTTGACTACAGATCAAATATTTAGGAAAACAGTTAACCAAGGAAAGATATAAAGGACCTGTATTGAGAAAATGACAACATATTGCTAAAAGAAACTAGAGAAGACTTAAATAAGTGGGAGGGCATTCCTTGTTCATGGATTGGAAAACTAAATATTATTAAGATGTCAATTCTACCCAAACTGATTTACAGATACAATGAAATCCTCAAAAAATCCCAACAGCATTTTTTACAGAAATAGAAAAGCCTATAATCAAATTTATTTGGAAGGATAATTGGCCCCAAATAGTCAAAAGTTTCTTTAAAAAAAAGAACAAAATTGGAGGCCTCCCACTTCCTGAATTCAAAACATATTATTTAGTTACAGTGGTTAAAACAACATGGTACTGGCATAAAGATAGGTTGTCCAATGGAACAGAATTGAGAACCAGAAATAGACCTTCATGTCTACATTCAAGTGATTTTTGACAAGGCTGTTAAGCCCACCCAGCTGTGTGAAAACAGTCTATTCAACAAATGGTGCTGGGAGAACTGGATAACTATATCCAAAAGAAAGAAAGAGGACCCCTATCTCACATCTTATACAAAAATTAACTCAAAATTTATCAAGGACCTAAATATAAAAGAGACAGTCATAAAACTCCTAGAAGAAAATGTGGGCAAACATCTTCAAGATTTTGTGTAGGCAGTAGTTTCTTTCTTTTTAAAAAAAAAGATTTATGTATTTATTTCTGTCCCCTTCCCCCCACCCCACCCCGGTTGTCTGTTCTCTGTGTCCATTCCCTGCGTCTTCCTTGTCCGTCCCCATTGTTGTCAGCGGCATGGGAATCTGTGACTCTTTTTGTTGAGTCATCCTGCTGCACCAGCTCTCCATGTGTGCGGCGCCATTCTTAGGCAGGCTGCACTTTCTTTCACGCTGGGCGGCCCTCCCCATGGGGTGCACTCCTTGCGCGTGGGGCTCCCCAACGCTGGGGACACCCCTGCGTGGCACGGCACTCCCTGCGCACATCAGCACTGCACACGGGCCAGCTCCACATGGGTCAAGGAGGCCCAGGGTTTGAACCACGGATCTCCCACGTGGTAGATGGATGCCCCCACCACTGGACCAGGTCCACCGCCAGTAGTTTCTTAAATTTATCTAAACCCACCCAAAGCATGAGTAACAAAAGAAAAAAGTAGATAAATGGGACCTCCTTAAAATTAAACTTTTTCACCTCAAAAGACATTGTTAAAAGTGTGAAGTCAACTGACTTAATGGGAGAAAATATTTGGCAATCATATATTGGATAAAGGTTTAATATCCATGATATATGATAAATAAAGAGATAATTCAACTCAACAATAAAAAGACCAACAGCCCAATTAAAAATGGGCAAAAGCCTTGAAAAGACAAGTGTGAAAAGAAGAAATAGAAACAGTGAAGAAACACATGAAAAGTGTTCAACATCAATAGCGATTAGGGAAATGCAAATCAAAACTACAATGAGATTATCATTTCATATCTTTTAGACTGGCCACTACTAAAAAGTTGGTAAACTGTAAATGTTGGAGAAGATGTGAAGAGATAGGAATACTTATTGACTGTTGATGGGAATTTAGAATGGTACAAACACTATGGAGGACTGTTTGGCAGTTCCTTAGGAAGTTGAATATAGACTTGAAATGTCACCCAGCCATACCATTACTATGTACATATGCAGAAGACCTGAGAGCAGTGAGTTGAACAGACTTGCTCACACAAAAGTTCATTGCAGCATTATTCACAATTGCCAAAAGTTGGAAACAACCCAGGTGTCCATCAATCAATGAATGGATAAATTGTGGTGTATACACACAATGGAATATTATGCAGTGGTATGAAGAAATGAAGTCGTGAATCATATGACAACATGGATGAACCTGGAGGATGTTATGTTGAGTGAAGTGAGCCAGATACAGAAGGACAAATATTGTATGGCTATGCTCTTATGAACTAAATATATTATGTAAACTCATGGAATTAATAATTAGAATATGGGTCACCAGAAAATAGAATGAGAGTTGAGAATGGAAAGCTGAAGTTTAATCTCTGCAGAATTGTTTAAAAGGTTGTTTGTAAATGTTTGGAAATGAATGGAAATGGTGTGAGCACTTCATTGTGCAGAGCTATTATATGGGTATGACAGTGGTTGAAAGGGAAAATCTAAAGACATATATTGTTAGAAGGAAAGCTAAAAATGTGGCATGGGACTGTGTAACATAGTGAAATCGCATGTAAAATATGAATATTGGTAACATTGCATATATAAGAATGTTTTTTACAAAATATAAATACAAATAAACTAGAGAGAAAGAAATAGAATAGCATCTATGTATGGCAGAGGAAGCATAGAGAGATTGAGAGGTGGTGAGTTTTGTTTGTTTGGTTTTGTTTATATTATTATTATAATTATTGTTATTACTGGAATGATGAAAAGGCTCTAAAATCATAGAAGTGATGAATGCACAACTATGTAATATACAAAATACCATTGATTGCCCACTTTGTACAAGCATATCATTGATTGTACATATGTGATTTTTGTTGAGGTCTTGTCTTTTTTCTATGTTCAATGTAAGTGGTTCACATGTTTCTAGGGATCTGTCCATCTCGCCTACATTGTCTGCTTTTTTGTCATGGAGTTGTTCATAGTATCCTCTTACGATCTCTCTTATTCCTGTGTGGTTAGTGGTAATGTCCCCATTCTCATTTCTGATTTTATTTATTTGCATCTCCTCTCTTTTTCTTTGTCAGTCTAGCTAATTAATGGTCTGTTGATTTTGTTGATCTCGAAGAACCAACTTTTGGTTTTGTTTCTATTGTTTGATTGTTTCATTCTCAATTTCATTTATTTCTGTTCTGATCTCTACTATTTCTTTCCTTTGACTTGGTTTGGGATTAGCTTGTTATTCATTTTCTAGTTCCTCCACATGTGCAGTTGGGTCTTCAATTTAAGCTTTTCATCTTTTTAAATGTCAGCATTGAGGGATATAAATTTCCCTCTCAGCACTGCCTTTGGGATGTCCCTTAAGTTTTGTTATGTTGTGTTCTCTTTTTCATTCATCTCAAGATATTTTCTGAATTCTCTTGCGATTTCTTTTTTGACTTGCTGATTATTGAATAGCATGTTGTTTAATCCCCATATATTTATGAATTTCCCCTTTTCCCATCCATTATTTATTTTCAGCTTCATTCTGTTATGATCAGAGAAATTGTTTTGTATAATTAAAATTATTTTAAGTTTATTGACAGAAAAAATACTCTATCTTGGAGAAGGATCCATTAGCACTTGAAAAGAATGTATATCCTGCTGTTTTTGGGTGCAATACTCTATAGGTGTCTGTTAGGTCTAGTTCATTTATCATATTTTTCAAGCTCTCTGTTTCTTTATTTATCTTCTTTCCAGATATTCTATCCAATATTGAGAGTGGTGTATGAAATCTCCAGCTATTTTTGTAGAGACATCTATTTGTCCCTTCAGCTTTGCCATGTGTCTAGTGGCACTCAGATTACTTGCATAAATATTTAGTGTAGTTATTTCTTCTTGTTGCATTGCTCATTCTATTAATATAAATGATCTTCTTCATCCCTTATAACAGTTTTGCATTTAAAATCTATTTGTCTGTGTTAATATCACTACTCCAGCTCTTTTTTGGTTATTATTTGCATGGAATATCTTTTGCCAATCTTTCACTTTTAATCTGGTTGTGTCCTTATTTCTGACATGAGTCTCTTGTAGACAACATATAGATGGCTCCTATGTTTTTATCCATTCTATCAGTCTACATCTTTTGATTGGTGACTTCAAGCCATTAACACCGAATGCTATTAATGTAAAGGCATTACTTACTTCATTTTGTCCTTTCGTTTTCTGTTGTCATATCTCCCTATTGTCTGTTTTTTCACCCTTTGATTTACCCTTCCTAATAATCTTCATTTCTACATTCTTCTCCAAGTCTCTTGCTTATTTTTTCCCTTTCAGGCTGCAGCACTCCCTTTAGTATCTCTTGTAATTCTGGTCTTTTGGTAAATGGTCCTATCAGTTTTTGATCATCTGTGAAGAATTTGAACTCACCATCATTTTTGAATGACAGTTTTGCCAGGTACAGATTTCTTGTTTGGCAGTTTTTCTCTTTCAGTACCTTAAGTATATCATACCACTTTCTTCTCTCCTCCATGGTTTCTGATGTGAGGTCAGCATTTAATCTTATTAAGGTTCTCTTGTATGTGATGCCTTGTTTTTTGCTTGCTGCTTTCAGAATCCTCTCTTCATCTCTGATATTTGTCATTCTGAATAGTTGGCATCTCAGGGTAGGTCTATTCAGATTTATTCTGTTTGGGGTGTGTTGTCCTTCTTGGATATTGGATAAGTGTTGGGAAGGTTTTTGTGATTTTTTCCTCAAATATTCTTTCTGCCCCTTTTCTATTCTCTTCTCTTTCTGGGACACCAATAATGAATATGTTTGTGCATTTTACATTGTCATTCAATTTCAAGAGTCTCTGTTCCATTTTTTCTATTTTCTTCTCTTTCTGTTTTCCTGTCTTTTCCAGTTCAGATGTTCTGTCTTCAAAATCACTAATTTTGAGGAAGCAGATGTAGCTCAAGCAGTTGGTGCCTGCCTTCCACATGGGAGGTCCTGGGTTCAGTTCCTAGTGCCTCCTAAAGAAGATGAGCAAGGCAGCAAGATGATGCAACTGACTGGTGTGGTGAGTGACATGAGTCAACACAATGAGAGACACAACAAGCAGGGAGTGGAGGTGGCTCAAGTGATTGCATGCCTCCCTCCCACATAGGAGTTCCCAGGTTGGTTCCTGGTCCCTCCTAAAAAAAAGAAGATGAGCACACGATGAGCAGACAGTGAGTACAAACAACAAGGAGGGGATAAGTAAATAAAATAAATCTTTTAAAAATCACTAGTTCTGTCTTTAAGCAATTCAAATCTGCTCTTATGTGCCTCTAATGTATTTTTAATCTCATCCTTCATGTCTTTCATTCCCATGAGATCTGTTACTTTCCTTTGCATGCTTTGAAATTGTCTTTATGCTCATCCCATTTCTTCTTAATATCCTTTGTCTCTTAGTCATATCTTCTTTCAATTCTTTGAATTGATTTAGGATATTTTTGTGATTAACATTGATTACTTTTCTTAAATCCTGTATCTCTTCAAGATATTTTGATTTTTTCCTTTGGCTGGGCCATCTCTTCCTGTTTCCTAATATGGCTTTTAATTTTTTGCTAATGTCTAGGCATCTGAATATGTTGGTGAATTTACTCTGATGGCCAATTTCTCTGTCTTGCCTATTTTTTCAGACCTCCTCTTTGATATTGAATTCAACTTATTCTAACTCTTTAAGATTGCCCAGCTTAAGTTATCAAAATTGGACTAGGAACTCACTAATGTGGGTCCAGGTTTTCTCCCAGTAGTTAGGGTACAGAGAGAAACAAAAGCAGTTTTTGTCTACACAATTTCCAGGCTGGTCACCAGATGGTGCTCACCTTTTCATGGCAGTGTTTCAGTCTGATTTCCTGTATTTTGGTCTGGTCAGAGACTAGACTTGAAGCCAGCTCTACTGGCTGAATTCACTGAAGAAAAGACCTGCACTCCCCATCCTTTTTCCCTTGTAATAGCTGACAATGAGGAAGATGTCACTTCCCCTTTCATTCACCTGCAGTGAGCCATGGGTTTTAACCCAGTTTAATATCTTGGGGGTGGGGGAGGGGAGCCCTTCCTGGCTGCAGCAGTGGTTTGGTAACTCATGTCTGTTATTTCAGGGTCTTTGTTTCTCTGCCCCTCATCCTCCTGAGAGTTGTGTAGCACTGTCCTGGTCTTCCAAACCCCAAAGCAGGTTCCTCAGATAGCTTTTGATTCTTCTTCCATTGTTTTTGTGAGAGTTTTGCCCTGCCTGCCTACTCCAATGCCATCTTTCCACAGTTCCTCTGATTCCTGATTTTTAATAGAAGGTAAGGTTGCAATTTAAACCTATCCTTCTAGTACAGAAATCAGGTGTAGTCTTTCTCCCACATGCAGGATTTCTTGTCAGTAATCAATGCTGCCCCTTCTTGTGACCCTTGGGCATTATTTAAGCAAGTTTTAAGGAGTTGTTGGGCCCCCAAGGCCCTGTCATCACCCATATCCCCCAGTCATTAAACTGGAGAAACAGGAGAAGGTGTACCATTTCGAAATGAATATGAAATCCTCCTGGTTTTAGGGAAATCAGGTTCAAGGATAGACAGGGCAGGGGCTTAGGACTGAAAACAGACAATGTGGTGAATATCTGAAGCCTGAACCAGGAGCTTCACCCACTCAGTTCCAGAATCCCAACAATCTGGCAAGAATTCAAGTGAAGCATACCCTCAGAGGAACCAAATCCTCCCAGAGGAAAAACCTACAGATAGTGACATTGACAAAATGCCAAAGGTGGCAGCCTGACACACCCAAGTACTCCATTTTAAAAAAAAGTCCTTCTCACACAGAGCTATCAACCAGATTCTTTAGGTGTCTTGCTTTTAAATAAGAGGGAACAGCCAAAGGTCATCATTTGAGTAAAATCTCAAACAAGGAAACTGGAGTTCCAAAGTCAACCCATTTTTAAAAAAAGAATACAGAGGAAACAAACACTATAGTATGCAGAAAGCAGGGTAAAATTTCAGTTAAGAAATTACAAATAACATCCCCAGAAAGATCTTAAGATGCTGACCCATGAAAAACAAGTGAATTTTAAAAAGGTATATGTTCAGAAAACAAGGGCAAGAAAAAATTTGATAGAAAAATCAGAAAACAAAAAGAAATTTAAAGTAGGAGAAAAAAGTGAAAAAAGATGGAAAAATTTAAGTATGGTCCAACATTTAAATAATAGGAGTTATCAAAATGAGAAAGTAATGAAAATGGAAGAGAAGAAATGATCAAATAAATAACATAAAATTCCCAGAAATGAAAAACAAAATATCAAAGGAAAAATATTTTTGGATTCCCCTGTGACTAACTTTTAAAAAATATATTTAGGAGGGAGGGGCAAGATGGCATCGGTTTAAATGTGCACTCACCATCTCTCTGGCAAAAAAGTGGCTGAATGGGGGCAAGATCCTGCCCGAGTGAGCTGTTTTGGGAACCCACAGAGCAGGAGGATTCAGAGCATCAATCTGGAAAGAGCTCAAGAAAGAGATAAATTGTTCAAGATAAAACTGAATTTCTAGCCATTGAGGCTGGAACTGCAGGAGAGCTAAGCCCCATCCTCAAGGTAAAAAGTTGTAGTGAGCTCTGACTTCCGCCATTCACCCAGCTGGTGGAAGCATTCTCCTAGAGTGGGAGGGTTCTGGTGAAGGGTGGAGAGAAGTTTCCTTTCTATGGATTTGGTTGTCTGGACCCCCTTTTAAGCTTTGAGGAGCATACCAGCTGGTTCAAGGTGGCACCAGGAATAGGGGAGTGGTGAATCTGCTGAGGCAGCCTGATTTACTTAACTGCCTTGGGATAGAGAACCTTGATCTGGGAGAAGGTGGAGTCAGGCAATTGACAATTCCAGTGCTGAAAATTACCAAAATTTCAACTCCCTGAAGGGAGGCAGTCAGTAGAAAGTGCTTAAAAAGCTCCCAGGAGCCTATTTAGGGCCCCTTGGGAGGAGAAGGGTGGACTGGAAGAGGGTTCAGAGTCCTTTTTTCTGCAGTGAGTTAAGTCACCAGAGTGCCATTTGAATTTCAAAAGGGAATGCTCACACAAGCTACAGGCATCCTGCTGCCTTGGAGAGAAAGCAATAAGAATAGAAAGGTCGGGGACAGACTCCTAATCAGCAGGAATTTATCCAACTGCAAGGAGTCAAACCTGCCTAAGGGAAAGTGAATAGATCGCTTTCTGAAGAGCAAACTTACCCAATGAGAAAGTTTAGTTTAGAGGAGGAGTTTCCACCTTGCATAAACAAGATGCCTCATTTGACTCTCAGCTCCTTTTAGAGCACTAATCCACAAGGATATGAAACATCCATCTGATACTTTAGGACAGGGAAAACATGGACAATATTCTTGTATTATCTTCTCTTAGGTCTCTTATTTTTCCTAAAAAAAAAAAAAAGGTTACTTTTGTTTTAAAATTTAACTTAGTTTAATCACTAAAACCCACTTCAAAACCTGCAGAGGGAAGGCTGTAGGGTAATTGATGAACTCTGGCAGCCTGAGAAGCTCCTCAGGGCCCTAAGAGGGAAGGCTATTTTTCCTTAGTTTTTGTTTGACTGCTTGCATGTGGGTTTGTTTGTTTGTTTTCTGGTCTTTCTTTCCTCATTCTCTTTCACCCCCCCACCTTTTTTTATAATTGGGTGCTGCTGGCTTGTTTCTTGTTTGCTGTATTTACTCTTCCTTGCTTTCCCCTTTTCTGTGCATACTGATTGTGTCTACCAGTACTATCTTTTTTCCTTCCTACATCTGTCTATCTTCTGCTTTCTGTTGTTCTTAAATTCCACCTCTCTTTGTTTAGTCCTCAATTTTTCTGTTTTTTTAATATTTCCAATTCTTCTATTCTGTTTTCTTTTTTTGTATTAACTTTTTTTCTTTTTGTCCCTTCTTTTCTCTTCCCTCTATCCTCATCATTCTAGCCTTTTAATTCATTCTATATACTTTTCTATATTTGGTTTCCCATTTCATTGTAGGTACTCCACTTTTTAATTTTTATTATTTTACACTGCTTACATTTTCCTAGGTGTTAAATGATTCCTCTTCTAATTTTACTATTATTATTACTATTATCCTTTATCTTTATTTACCTCTTTTGCTTTCTCTGACCCTAATATTTTTCATTCAAAGGAACATAGACAATATCAAGGAAATAGAATAAGAACAAAGTGTCAAAGACAAAAGTTAACATACACAAGAAAACAGCAACTAAATAAAACCCTACGTAGAGAGAGAAACTAATTAATTGAATAAACCCTTCAAGATAAACAGATACCTATACACCAACAAAAAATTACAAACCATGCCAAGAAACAGGAAGACATGGCCCAGTCCAATGAACAAAGTAAAAATCAGGAAGAGATGCAGAACATTGAACAACTAATCAAAACTGTCCAAAAAATATCATGAGCCAACTTAATGAAGTGAAGGAAGAGAGTAAGAATATTAAGAAAACACTGGGAGAACATCCTGAAGAAATTGTATACATACATAAAAAGATAATGGATATGATGGTGAGGAATGGCACAATCCAAGAAATCAAAAGTACACTGGAAGCACGTAACAACAGATTTTAACAGGCAGAGGAAAGAATCAGTGATGTGGGAGAAAGTACATCTGAAATCAAACAGAGTAGAATAGATAGATAAAAAGATATAAAGGTCCAGCAGGGACTTAGGGATTTGAACAACACAAAACACACAAACATATGCCTTATAGGCATCCCAGAGGGAGAAGGGAAGAGAAAGGGGACAGAGGAGTGTTGAAGGAAATAATGGCTGAAAACTTCCCACCCTTATTGAGGGACATAGATGTACATGTCCAGGAAGTGCAGCACACCCCTAACAGTATAAATCCCAACAGGCCTACTCCAAGACATGTACTTGTCAAACTGTAAGATGGTCAATACAAAGAGAAAATACTGAAGGCAGCAAGAGAAAAGAGAACCATCACATAAGAGGGAAGCTTGATAAGATTAAATGCTGATTTCTCATCTGAAACCATCAAGGCAAGAAGACAGTGGTATGACATAGTTAAGGTACTAAAAGAAGAAAACATCCAGCCAAGAATTCTCTATCCAGAAAAGCTGGCATTCAAAAATGAGGGAGAGAGAAGTGGATTTGGCTCAATGGATAGAGCATCCACCTACCACATGGGAGGTCCAGGGTTCAAATCCAGGGCCTCCTGTCCCATGTGGTGAGCAGGACCAAACACACTGAGTTGATGCATGCAAGGAGTGCCGTGCCACACAGAGGTGTCCCTCATGTAGGGGAGCCCTATGTGCAAGAAGTGCACTCTGCAAGGAAAGCTTACCCACACAAAAAAAATCACAGCCTGCTCAGGAGTGGCGCCACACACATGGAGAGCTGACACAGCAAGATGATGCAACAAAAAGAGACACAGATTCCCACTGCCACTGACAAGAATACAAGCAGACAGCAGACAGAAGAACACACAGTGGATTCACACAGAAAGCAGACAATGGGGGGGAGGGAGAGAAATAAATAAAAATAAATATTTTTTTAAAAAGAGGGAGAGTTCAAAATATTCATAGATAAACAGAAACTAGAAGAGTATGCCAATAAGAAACTTGCCCTTCAAAAAATACTAAAGGGAATTCTTCAGGTTGAAAGGAAAAAACAGGAGAGAGTTGGAGGAGAGTGTAAGAACAACTAAAAAGACAAAAAGATAAATAAAAACAACATATGACATACATAAACCCAAATAAAATATGGCTAATATAAGTAATTCCTTGAGAGTAATAACACTGAATATTAATGGATTAAACTCACCAGTCAAGAGTAACAGATTGGCAGAATGGATAAGGAAATATGACTCATCTATGTGCTGTCTCCAAGAATTAGACCCAGGGATTTTAGGACGCTGAAAGTTAATGGCTGGAAAACAATTTTACAAGCAAACAATAACCAAACAAAGGGCAGGAGTAGCTATACTAACATTGGACAAAGTAGACTTTAAATGCAAAACTATTATAAGAGACAAAGATGGACAGTGTATTAGTAAAAGGGGTAATATTTCAAGAAGAAAGAACAATCATAAACATTTATACACATAACCAGGGATCCTCAAAGTACATGAGGCAAACACTAGAAAAACTAAGTGGAGAAATAGATGCCTCTGAAA